>NW_027507764.1:295409703-295607203 GCF_037356315.1 Lithobates pipiens
GAAGACTTGTATTTTGCCGCTTAGAAGAATATTAGAACACGTTTTCTTAGAATTAAGTAGCATTAGGTGTAGCTGTAAAAAACAACATAGTGTGGTTTATTGATGCATACTGAGTAACGGTTCTTATAAATGTATCTTAAAGTCCAGGGTGCCTTGTGAGTAAAACAGTAGTATGAGGAATAGAATGTATGTCCTTTACAATAACACAACCTTGCCAGAAAAATATTTTTCCTTTTCACACAAAACATTTCTTTACTCGCCACCCCACTTGTCATGCAACAAAAAAATATATATATATATATTCTAGTTTCCAGTTCCCACTCTGCATTAGAAGAAGTGTGTGACTTTTAACATATGATGTCCCAGGGCATGTACCTTTTCTGCTGGATGCCACAAAACTAAAAAAAAAATATGTAGCTCGGGGCTAGGCTACAATAATAAGGAGAGGGAGATGTTTCTTTTTGTTGCTTCACCCACTACTGTGATGCTGGATGCCATACCGCACTATCCTCTCCAGCCAGCATGGGATAACTAAAGCCAGGAAGCCTATGGACTCCTATGCAGGGTGCTAAGAGTTGGGAGAGTTTTAGTTCGAAACATCAGTAATAGAATAGGGCCAATGGACCATTTATACTACAGTTCCCAAGGGACACCATGGAGAAGGGGGAGTGGCGAGAAGGCTTTTACCCTCCCAGGAAGTTCATCTCCCTGCTTATTTTAACTGAAAGTAGATGCAACAAAGAGGCATAACTGTAAATGAACAAACACCTTCCAGCATTGTACATTCCAGTTACTGCTTGTTGCCATCACTTTAAAGCAATTCACATAAACAATAAATAAATATATTATTTAAGTTTTTTTCATAAGTAATTATTTATATAGCGCAATTGTCTCAAAATCATGCACATTTCACCTTATATCATTGCCCTTGAAAACATTTTTATTATGGTTTTCCTTTATATTTTTTATATTTATATTTTTTCCCCAGCCATTGCAGGGCAATCATAGAGTATGTAGTCAAGTTCAGTTGGTTTCCTATCAGTAGAGGCCTACCCACAAGGCAGATGCCAGCTTGCCTGACAGAAACCAAGGGTTTTCCATTCTCATACAGCACAGGACAGTGAACAGGGTTTTTCTATGTCTAACTCTCTCTTCTCTACTTACATTTTGCACAGAACTTTCAGGATCAAAGGAATAAGGAACAGGGAACTGTGAATATATACATACTAAAGGAAACTTCAACAAAACTGACAGGGCATCTCCCTCCAAGGAATACAGATCCCAAACATTTCAATAATAGGCTAAAATGACAGCTAAAGTTTGAAGGCATCAGATTTACAGGTGGAAAACCTGTTCATTGACCATTCCTTGTGATATCAAAAAATGTTGGCTCCGGTAGTCCACTAACATATTTTGAAGACTACCTAATTTAAGCATGAACTTTTTAAAGAGTTCTTGCCCACAAGACTGTAGGAAGGCTGACTGAAAACATTTCAAGGGATAAAAATACTGATAGTTTCATAGTTTCATAGTTAGTAAGGTTGAATAAAGACACCAGTCCATCCAGTTCAACCTGAGTGAGTGTCTACAATAGACCCCATCCCTGTACATTGCACACTCACATCGGTCCCTACCCTCAAGGAGCCCACAATCCAAGGTCCCCATTCATATACTAGGGCCAATTTTGGACAGAAGCCAATTAACCTACCTGCATGTCTTTGGATTGTGGGAGGAAACCGGAGTACCCGGAGGAAACCCACGCAGGCACAGGGAGAACATGCAAACTCCAGGCAGGTAGTGTCGTGGTTGGGATTTGAACCAGCGACCCTTCTTACTGCTAGGTGAGAGTGCTAACCACTACACCACTGATGTGCCAAAAAGATGGGGACCAACTGAATTATTTTCACTTTCTGCCGAGTTTCTTCAACCTTGTAACCAGGAAGGCAGCTTTTCACAAATATAGTAAAGAGACTGTCAAGTAGATCAACACATTCAACAGATGAATAATTAGCAGACTCGGGAAGAGAGAGAGGGGGAGAGAGGAGAGAAATATACCGTACATTTTATTTTGACCACCAATTAATAATTTGTTGCATGTGTTGATCTGCTTGACAACCTCTTTACTATATTTGTGAAAATCTGGGTATTGGAATTATTGAGGTGATCAACACTCTTAATTCAAATTAATTTTTATTTATCGTACATCACGGGACACAGAACAACCATAATAATGACTTAATGGGTTATATGCCACCTACTGGTGGATGGACACTGGCAGATAGTCAAACAGGAAGTCCACCCCTATATAACCCCTCCTACACAGGAAGGACCTCAGTTATATCGCCAGTGTCTGTACGGTGGAATGGTCACTACATGTGCCCTTGGAGCATTCTTGGAGGTCTGGATGGGTCTATTTAGAATCATGGACTTCATTCGGATCCTTTTGAAAAAGCCAAAATGGATGGCACCCAGAGCCTCATTGAAAGGAGAGAAGATTCCTCAAAGTTTGCCTGTAATGAATGAATGAATGAATGAAATACTTGTATAGCGTGCAAAGCAAACTGAATCGCCTCTATACGGCCTTACATCGCTGGACCCTGCGTGATGGAACCCTGTGCAGTGTTTGTTCTGACCAAGGTGCTTTCCTGCAGGGTGCTATACAGGTCCAGTGGAGAGGACCCCACATTAAAGGGGACCCAGTCCCAAAGGTCTTTTATGGCAAAGCTCACCATAATGGGTGAAGATTGGACTCCTGTCCTGCAGCAGGAATTTTTGCAGTTTCTCTTTAAAAAAAAAAGAAAAAAGAGAGAGATCGGACTGTCTATTCTCCCGGTGGCCACTGGGGGACTGTGTGTTGTTTAATCATGCTGTGTACTTCTTAGTCGTGTGGGCTGCTGTTTCTCCTCCTGCCACTTGAGGGTGCAGGCTCGCTCAGTATGGCCCATTTTTATATATAGGCAGGAAGTGGAAGGGCAGCCATATTAAGAAAGCCATGTGGTCGAACAGCTTCCACATGGCCTCTTGAGACATAACCGCAGCCCATGGATACTAGTGAAGTGTGAGTACTTACTATGGCAGAAATGTGTGGCCAGACAAGTCATGATTATATACTGCATACTTACTGTTTAACCACTTAACAACCGCCCTATAGCCGAGTGACGGCTACAGGGCGGTTTCATATGACGTCCTCCCAGAATTCCGCACTCGAGCATCCGTGATGGACCCGGCGCATCACGGATCATGGTAAACGGCCGCTCATAGCGGCCGTTTACCACGTGATCGCTCCGTCAAATGACGGAGTGATCACTTGTAAACAAACCGGCGTCATGTTATGACGCCGGTTCCTCCCTCCCCCTCTCTGTACCAATCGGAACAGCGGAGGGGGAAGAGATCGGTGTCAGCAGCGATGTGGGCTGCATCTGCAGTGCCCACATCGCTGCTCACCGAAAATTAACCCCTCAATTTCCTGCCAATACTCTGCAATACCCTGCCATTACTCTGCATTACTCTGCAATACCCTGCATTACTCTGCAATACCCTGCATTACTCTGCAATACTCTGCAATACTCTGCATTACTCTGCAATACCCTGCAACACTCTGCAATACCCTGCAACACTCTGCAATACTCTGCAATACTCTGCAATACACTGCATTACACTGCATTACCCTGCAATACCCTGCAATACCCTGCAATACACTGCAACACACTGCAACATACTGCAACACACTGCAATACCCTGCAACACTCTGCAATACCCTGCAACACTCTGCAATACCCTGCAACGCTCTGCAACACCCGCCAATACCCTGCAACACTCTGCAATGCTCTGCAACACCCACCAATACCCTGCAACACTCTGCAATGCTCTGCAACACCCACCAATACCCTGCAACACTCTGCAACACTCTGCAACACCCGCCAATACCGTGCAACACTCTGCAATGCTCTGCAACACCCTCCAATATCCTGCAATGCTCTGCAACGCCATACTCTGAGATACCCAGCCATACTCTGAGATACCCAGCCATAGTCGGTGATACCCTGCAATACCCAGCCATAGACAGAACCCTCCCCCCTCCCGCCACCATCCGGTGCTTCTACCAACTCGCCAATACGATCAAATCCAGAATCTTTTTTTTTTTATTTTTTTTTTTCAGGCTTCCCAGCTTAGAGGTGAGATGCGGGGTCTTATTGACCCCATATCTCACTGTAAAGAGGACCTGTCATGCCATATTCCTATTACAAGGGATGTTTACATTCCTTGTAATAGGAATAAAAGTGATCAAAAAATTTATTTTTGGGGAAAAAAATGTCAAACTAAAATAAATAAAGTGAAATGAACAATAATTTTTTTTTTTTTTAAAGCGCCCCTGTCCCCATGTGCTCGCATGCAGAAGCGAACGCATACGTAAGTCCCGCCCACATATGAAAACGGTGTTCAAACCACACATGTGAGGTATCACTGTGAACGTTAGAGCGAGAGCAAAAATTCTAGCCCTAGACCTCCTCTGTAACTCAAAACATATAACCAGTAAAAAAAAATTAAATCGTCGCCTATGGGGATTTTTAAGTAGCGACGTTTGGCACCATTCCACGAGCCTGTGCAATTTTGAAGAGTGACATGTTAGGTATCGATTTACTCGGTGTAACTTCATCTTTCACATTATGCAAAAATTGGGCTAACTTTACTGTGTTTTTTTTTTTAAGCACAAAACTGTTTTTTTGCGCAAATACCGTGCGAGATAAAAAGTTGCAACGACCACCATTGTATTCTCCAGGGTGTTTGCTAAAAAAACATATATAATGTTTTGGGATTCTATGTAATTTTCTAGCAAATAAATAATGATTTTTACATGTAGGAGAGAAATGTCAGAATTGTCCTGGGTGCTCCAGAACGCCTGATGGCGCTCCATGCATGTTGGGCCTCTGTATGTGGCCACACTGTGTAAAAGTCTCACACATGTGGTATCGCCGTACTCAGGAGTAATAGCAGAATGTGTTTTGGGGTGTAATTTGTGGTATGCATATGCTGTGTGAGAAATAAACTGATAATATGACAATTTTGTGAAAAAAAAAAAAGTAAAAAAAATCTTGATTTTGCAAAGAATTGTGGGGAAAAAATGACAACTTCAAAAAACTCATCATGCCTCTTACTAAATACCTTGGAATGTCTTCTTTCCAAAAAGGGGTCATTTGGGGGGTATTTGTATTTTTCTGGCATGTTAGGGTCTCAAGAATTCAAACAGGCCATCAGTACTTCAGGTGTGATCAATTTTCAGATATTGGCGCCATAGCTTGTGGACTCTATAACTTTCACAAAGACCAAATAATATCCACCAATTTGTACTTATTTTTACCAAAGATATGCAGTAGTATAAATTTTGGCCAAAATTTATGAAGAAAAAATTACTAATCTGCTAAATTTTATAACAGAAACAAAGAAAAATTCATTTTTTTACAGAATTTTCAGTATTTTTTCTTTTATAGCACAAAAAATCAAAAACCCAGCGGTGATTAAATACCACCAAAAGAAAGCTCCATTTGTGTGAAAAAAAGGACAAAAATTTCATATAGGTCCAGTGTTGCATGACTGAGTAATTGTCATTCAAAATGTGAGAGCACCAAAAGCTGAAAATTGGTCTGGTTATTAAGGATGTTTAAGTGCCCAGTGGTCAAGTGGTTAATCCAGGGGACCTGTTCAACTGTAAGTCGATACACCCCTAGAAGTGCATTTTAAATTGTTGCGTCTCCAGAATACTGTGCATTTGGCACAGAAATGGCATGGGGCCTGGTGCAGTTGAATAGGTGCATACTTGCAAACTTCAGAATAATGTGCATTTGGTCTGCCGGAGCTTACTTTAAGGCCGGTTCACACAGCGGGCGATGCGAGGCGACACGACTCGCCTCACCTCGCTCCCGCAAGTCGCCCCCATTCTGTACAATGGAACCGTTCTGAGAGGAGCGACTCGAGTCGCTCCGACTCAGAAAAAAGGTTCCTGTACTACTTCTGGGCGACTTCGGGGGCGACTTGCATTGACTTCTATACAGAAGTCCTCTGCAAGTCGCCGCCGAGGCCGCCGCAGGTCGCGGCGAGGCAAGTCGGAGACGCCTCGCCGCGCCTGCAGTGTGAACCGGCCCTTAGGCTGAAGCAGGAAAAGGCTACGTGGCATGCATACAGTATCTCACAAAACTGAGTACAGCCCTCATTGTTTTGTAAAACATTTTATTTTATTAATATTTAATCTTTTCATGTGACAACACTGAGGAAATGAAACTTAGCTACAATGTAAAATAGTGAGTGTACAGCTTGTATAATAGTGTAAATTTGCTGTCCCCTCAAACAAACTCACACACAGCCATTAATGTCAAAACCGCTGGCAACAAAAGTGAGTACACCCCTAAGTGAAAATGTCTAAATTGAGCCCAAAATTGTCAATATTTTGTGTGGCCACCATTATTTTCCAGCAGCACTGCCTTAAACTTTTGGGCATGGAGTTAACCAGAGCTTCACAGGTTGCCACTGGACTCCTCTTCCACTCCTCCATGATGACATCATGGTGCTGGTGGATGTTAGAGACCTTGCGCTCCTCCACCTTCCATTTGAGGATGCCCCACAGACGCTGCAGATTTTTATAAGCATATGTTTGTATAGACGTGTGGGCATAAGTGTGTATGCATGTTGCATAGATATACGTGTTTGCGTGGATGCATGTTTGCATAAACACATGGTGCATAGACACATGTTTGCATAGATGCATGTCGTGTAATATATTTTGCATAAACACCTTTCATAAACGCATGCTTGCTTATTCCATAAATGCATGTCTCCATGGGCACGTATTACGTAAGTGCATGGACACGCTTGTGTTTTGCCTAAACGCATATTTGCTTAAGCACATACCTACATGTTTCCATAAACGCATGCCTCCATGAATGCATATTGCTTAAACGCATGCTGGCATGTTTTAATTTGTACTGCATACATATATGCTTAGTTTGAACTGCATACACATGTACTTAATTGCATTAAACTATAAAAATGTGCTTATTTACATTAAACTGTATACATATGTGCTTATTTGCCTAGGACTACATACAAATGTGCTTATTGTCTTGAGCTGCATGCATAGATGCATGAGTGGCAAGAATACTTATATATCTGTATGTTTGCATACCTGGGTACCTGCATACTTACAGGGTTGTATAGTGGTAGACCAACATTGTCCAGGCCTGCATCCTTGGAACTGTGTATTAGTTTGTCTAATACAGTCACTTTATTATGTATCTGTTAGACTAGCTAAATTACTTAGAAGGGTGCCACCGACCTCGGGTTCAGTGGTCTGACAATGTTCACGTCTCCTGTTGGACCAATGGCATCAGGGTGATCTGAGCCACGGTGGCGCCTGATCTCGGATCAATCCTGGTTAGTACTTGAATGGGAGACTGCCCAGGTTTGCCTCCTAAGTAAAGGAGGGATCTGAGATTGCTGTGTTTGAGAGTATTTCAGACCATAAGATTTTAGAGCAGTCTCTGAGGCGGTTGCTTCTTCCTTAGCCGGGTCAGTCTTTGCCTTGCGTTGGGTCTTGGAGCAAAAGTTATGGGCTCATTATTGTAAAACAATTAAAAGGTAGCAGCTTCAAAACTGAATAGGGTATGAGGTCTATCTTTATATCTCAATCCGGTGGGAATCCTTCTGCTTCAGATAGGCTCAGTCTGTTCAGTGATGACCTCTCTGCAAGTGAGTTTCCCATTATCATCAGGAAACACAGCTTCATGGGTTGTTTCCAGCCACATCAAAGATTTCTGTAATTGCAGTGGAAAGTTGTCTGTTTTCTTTTTTGTGACCATCCTTTGGCTGGCCACAGCTTCTGAGGTTCACAAAGCTCCTAGCTCCGGTGCTGGACTTGCTAAAGACGCAAGAGGGTGTCAATCTCAGTATACAGTGCCTTGCGAAAGTATTCGGCCCCCTTGAACTTTTCAAACTTTTGCCACATTTCAGGCTTCAAACATAAAGATATAAAATTAGAATTTTTTGTGAAGAATATCCAACAAGTGGGACACAATTGTGAAGTGGAACGAAATCTATTGGATAATTTAAACTTTTTTAGCAAATAAAAAACTGAAAAGTGGTGCGTGCAAAATAATTCGGCCCCTTTACTTTCAGTGCAGCAAACTCACTCCAGAAGTTCAGCGAGGATCTCTGAATGATCCAATGTTGTCCTAAATGACTGATGGCGATAAATAGAATCCACCTGTGTGTAATCAAGTCTCTGTATAAATGCACCTACTCTGTGATAGTCTCAGGGTTCTGTTGAAAGCGCAGAGAGCATCATGAAGACCAAGGAACACACCAGGCAGGTCCGTAATACTGTTGTGGAGAAGTTTAAAGCTGGATTTGGATACAAAAAGATTTCCCAAGCTTTAAACATCCCAAGGAGCACTGTGCAAGCGATCATTTTGAAATGGAAGGAGTATCAGACCACTGAAAATCTACCAAGACCTGGCCGTCCCTCTAAACTTTCAGCTCACACAAGGAGAAGACTGATCAGAGATGCAGCCAAGAGGCCCATGATCACTCTGGGTGAACTGCAGAGAACTACAGCTGAGGTGGGAGAGTCTGTCCATAGGACAACAATCAGTCGTACACTGCACAAATCTGGCCTTTATGGAAGAGTGGCAAGAAGAAAGCCATTTCTCAAAGATATCCATAAAAAGTCTCGTCTAAAGTTTGCCACAAGCCACCTGGGAGACACACCAAACATGTGGAAGAAGGTGCTCTGGTCAGATGAAACCAAAATCAAACTTTTTGCCCACAATGCAAAACGATATGTTTGGCGTAAAAGCAACACAGCTCATCACCCTCAACACACCATCCCCATTGTCAAACATGGTGGTGGCAGCATCATGGTTTGGGCCTGCTTTTCTTCAGCAGGGACAGGGAAGATGGTTAAAATTGAGGGGAAGATGGATACAGCCAAATACAGGACCATTCTGAATGAAAACCTGTTGGAGTCGGCAAAAGACCTGAAACTGGAACGGAGATTTATCTTCCAAAAGACAATGATCCCAAACATACAGCAAAATCTACAAAGGAATGGTTCACAAATAAACGTATCTAGGTGTTAGAATGGCCAAGTCAAAGTCCAGACCTGAATCCAATCGAGAATCTGTGGAAAGAGCTGAAAACTGCTGTTCACAAACGCTCTTCATCCAACCTCACTGAGCTCGAGCTGTTTTGCAAGGAAGAATGGGCAAGAATTTCAGTCTCTCGATGTGCAAAACTGATAGAGACATACCCCAAGCGACTTGCAGCTGTAATCGCAGCAAAATGTGGCTCTACAAAGTATTAACGCAAGGGGGCCGAATAATTTTGCACGCCCCACTTTTCATTTTTTTATTAGTTAAAAAAGTTTCAAAAATCCAATAGATTTCGTTCCACTTCACAATTGTGTCCCAATTTTATATCTTTATGTTTGAAGCCTGAAATGTGGCAAACAGGGCCAGATTAAGAACATCATGGGCCTGGTGCTGAGGATTTTGGTAGGGCCTTTTATAAACAATAAGTAAATAAAAATGCAAAATTTTTTTGTTATAACAAATTAAATTAAAGAGAGAGAGAGGGAGGATGAGAGAGAGAGAAAGGGGATGAAAGAGGTGTGAGGGGTAAGGGATTGAGGATGAGAGAGAAAGGGGGGGGTGAGAGAAAGAGGATGCACATGAGCATGTGTGGGAATGACATCAATGCAGCCTGGCCAAGGCAAGTGACGGAAGGCACAGAACCCAGAAGGAAGACCGGGTGAAGATGTTAGTGCCCAGGCCCCACCGGATTGATCACAGCACAGCACTGGAGGGCTCAGTCTGACAATTTAAGTGTATCCTAATGTGCTAATATGCTGGGCATACTTGTACATTATGGCATAACCTACCCCAGGGCCTCTAAAAAGTAGTAATGTTCGAAAAGTTTACTATCGCTTTAATATCACGAGCCTCTCATGGGGCCCCCTACTGACCCTGTGGCCCTTGGGCAGTGCCTAAGTGCATAGTTGTCAACATTTCAAAAAAATTTCAGGAACGCTTTTTTACAATTGCTATATTTAGAGTAGCTGACATCCCCTATGTTCCTCTATACATCACAATAGTAATTACAAAATTAAATAAATACTAATAATGGGGAAGAACAAATATGAGGACTGTGAGATTTCCTTTAGTTGAACTGACAAAAGTGTGCCCAATCTAGAGCTGGTAACATTGAGGATATTCAGTATAATTTTAAAGAACAGTTTTTGTGGGTAAGAGGCATAGGGGAGGAGTATGGATGGTATAAAAGTGGGAAGTATGTGCAGGTGAGGGAGAGGAATGTGGAGGGTCTAACAGTGGGCACTATGTACATGAAGAGTGCAGAGGGTATGGCAGAAGGCACTATGTACAGGAGAGGAGTGTGAAGGGTATGACAGTGGGCAGTATGCACAGCAGAGGAGTGTAGAGGGTATGAAATTGGGCACTATGTATAAGAGAACAGTG
The DNA here is from genome assembly GCF_037356315.1 of Lithobates pipiens. NCBI lineage: Eukaryota > Metazoa > Chordata > Amphibia > Anura > Ranidae > Lithobates > Lithobates pipiens. The sequence continues at coordinate 295,420,227 of NW_027507764.1, forward strand.
TGGAGGGTATAACAGTGAGCAATATGTACAGGAGTGTGGAGGGTATGACAGTGGGCACTATGTACAGGAGAGAAGTGTGGAGAGTAGGACAGTAAGCAGTAATTACAGGAGAGGGTGTGGAGGGAGGGTATTACACTGGGCACTATGTATAGGAGAGGAGTATGAAGGGAATGACAGTGAGTAGTATGTACAGGAGAGGAGTGTGGAGGGTGTGACAGTGGGCACTATGTATAGGAGAGAAGTGTGGATGGTATGACAGTGGGCACTATGTATAGGAGAGGAGTATGGAGGGTATGACAGTGAGTAGTATGTACAGGAGAGGAGTGTGGAGGGTATGACAGTGGGCACTATGTATAGGAGAGAAGTGTGGAGAGTATGACAGTGGGCACTATGTATGGGAGAGGAGGATGAAGTAATCTGGGAAGGAAAAATGTAAAGGTTTGTGGAAGGATGTTTAGGGACTGCGTAGTGGTTAATCGGGCCATACATGGATTGAAATTACACCAATTAAGCAGAGACCAGCCATAGTCGATCTATGTATGGGCTAGCTGGTTTTACACAAGTCAACCTATTAACCGACTTGAGTACAACCAGCCTGTCAGGTTTTCCCCAAAACAATCAGTGCTGCCAGCTATAGTTAGCAACACTAATCATTGTATTGTATTCACTGGCAGAACACAATAACACTGCGGGAGTGATTGCCCCATTCACAGGTCAGCAGGTGAGAGGGTGTGTGGGGACAGGCTGGGGAGAGATACTAGTCAGTCCCTGGGTAGGAACTGGTTAGTATCAGAGCCAGATACACACAGGTTACATACGCCACGATCGTTAGAACGAGAGCAATAATTCTAGCACTAGACCTCTGTAAGTCTAAACGTGTAACCTGTAAAAAAATTTAAAGCATCGCTTAGTACACAACAAAAAATAGTGCTAAATTTAGTGGGTTTTTTTAATGAATGAAACAGTTTCTTTCCAAAAAAAAAGTTTGAAAAATTGCTGCGCAAATGTCATGTAACATAAAAAGTTGCAAAGACCACAATTTTATTCCATAGAGTGTCTGCTAAAACAATATATAATGCTTGAGGGTTCTGAGTAATTTTCTAGCATAAAAAAAAATGATGACTTTTACATGTAGGAGAGAAGTCTCAGAATGGGCCTGGGTGGCAAGGGGTTAATTATCATAAGTAATATACAAATAATTATTATGAGCACTGTGAGTTCATCCTCTCAGTCTGCTGCAGAGTCTTCCAGATTGTGTTTAAACTGGCCGCTCTGTATGTAGCTTCTGACAGGCTGCGCAAGCAGCCCTGTATCTCCGGGAACCATAGATGATAGCAGCCCCATTTTTTAACCAGTGCTGGAGTGGGTCTTTAGCTACCTACCCCCCAAATGTGGGGTCTCTGTGACTCCTGATCGCTGAGCTACAATCCTTGAAGTCAATATTATTTTTTTTTTTTTTTTTTTTTTTTTTTTGGGGCAAATGGGCCTATCTTGAGAAAGGGGCCTAGAGCTGCAGCTCCAATAGCCCCTATGTTAATCCGGCCCTGGTGGCAAAAGGTTGAAAAATTCAAGGGGGCTGAATGCTTTCGCAAGGCACTGTATCTCAATAACCTTTGCTCAGGAAGCAGTTGGTCCAGATATTCCTTCGATACATTTTGCAGTAGGAAGCTGTATCTAGGTTGAAGCACATTCCTTATGTACAGTCCTACTCCAGGTCTTGGAGAGGATCATTCTCTTTGTATGGAAATTGAAAATCCAGGCATTAGATTGGTGTTGCACAGCTAAGGTTTGGTGGTTGATGCTTCTGAATCTAGAAAGGTGGAATTCTTCCTTTCAGGTATTGGAAGATAATAACCACTGATGCCAGTTTCTCCGTTTGGTTTGAGGGTGGCTACAGTTCAGTGGACTTGGTCTCCACAGGAGAGTATACTGCCCATAAATATCTTGGAGTTTTTGGCCAGTATGCCTTGCTCTGGATTAAGGTACAAACCAGTTGCAGGTTCTATCCGGAAAAGCCTCTGTAGGGACATATATATCAACCACTAGAGTGGCACCAGGAGTCATGCAGCTCAGGAAGGTGAACCACATTCTGTCTGGAACAGCACAAGTGCTGTTTCTAGCCTCAGTGTATATTACAGGTATAGAAAAGTGGCAGGGGAAACTCTACAGGTGAATCTACAAGATTCCAAGTTCTACAACAAGTTGGGACAGGTTGTGTCTGGAACGAGAGTCCCACTGTCAATAGGGGTAGATGTACTGGTAACACCTTAGGGATCAGTTCTCCCTTATTTGATGCTTTCCCTCTGTTTCAGCTTCTGCCACATCTTTTGTGAAGAATCCGGAAGGGGGTAACACTGATAATGTTAGCCGAATTAGCCCAGGAGGGCTTGGTACACTGACATAGCAAATCTTGCAGGGGTCGCTCATTGGACACTCCCAGTCCAGCAGGACCTAATTGTATTGAGTCCTGTATCTCAACACTGTTGAGCCCCTGGAAACCAGCTTTTGGGAACTTTAATTACAGGACTTGGAAATATTTTTTTGCCTGAAGTGAAGTCAGGAAGTGGCACCCGCAGAAATATGTGAGTGGGAGATTTTCTCTTTCTTTCTCCAATCAGTAGGGGAAAGGAGATTGGCCTTAAATACTGCTAACGGTCAGGGTTCGTCCCTATACATTTTTTTCAGGGGCTGTTTCTCACTCCTTGATTCATACTTCATACAGTGTGTAACGTAGACAGTCTCACCTGTCAGGCTATTCTTGTGTCCTTGGGTCTTGAATGTGATCTTGACTGTCCTTGCAGAGGCCCCTTTTTGAACCAATCGAGATTCTGTTCCTTTATCTTGGAAGGTGGCTTCTTTGGTTGCTATCACTTTACTAAGTGGAGTGTTAGAGTTGACGGCTCTTTCATGCAAGGAGCCGTTTTTTGTCTTGCATCATATTAAGGTGATTTTGGGTCCTCATTAGTTTGTTGCCTAGTGTGGTGTCTGGTTTTCACTTGAATCAAGACAATGTCTTGCCTTCTTTTCTGATCCTCAGTTGGCAGGTGTTTGATCACTGCATACTCTGGAGGTAGTTCTGGTGGTCAGAATTACTTGATTTGTCGGTACAGGTCAGGAATCCTGGTTTGGGCTACCAGTAGAGCCCAGGATGGGCAGAAGGCATCCAAGTTACCTATTTTCATTGGATTTTCCAGTTAATTATTCAAAACTATGGCTTAAAAGGGCAAGGTCCCCCACCTTTTTTTTTTGGTAAAAGCACTCGCTACCAGGTGTGTGGGGTCATCTTGGACCATCCGCCATCAAGTGTCAGTGGCTCAAGATTTAAGGCCATTACATTTTCTTTTGTTCATACATACAGAATTTTACCAGATGAATATCAAAGCCATGGAGGATACTGTTTGGCCACAGTACGTTAATGGCATCCCAGTCTTAGTCTTTAAGGTTTAATATTGAGTTGGCCCACCCTTTGCAGCTATAACAGCTTCCATTCTTCTGGGAAGGCTGTCCACAAAGTTTAGGAGTGTGTCTGTGGGAATGCTTGACGATTCTTCCAGAAGCACATTGGTGAGGTCAGGCACTGATGTGGACAAGAAAGCCTGGCTCGCAGTCTCGCTCTAATTTATTCCAAAAGTGTTCTATCGAGTTGAGGTCAGGACTCTGTGCAGGCCAATTCCTCCACCCCAAACTTGCTCACCCATGTCTTTATGGACCTTGCTTTGTGCAGTCATGTTGGAACAGGAAGGGACCATCACCAAACTTCCCACAAAGTTGGCAGCATGAAATTGTGCAAAATGTCTTGGAATGCTGACGCCTTAAGAGTTCCCATCACTGGAACTGAATCTATTTTCATGGCAATGGCATTCATTATATTTCCTGTACGTGTACCTAGGGATGGCCGAACGGTTCGCCCGGCGGTCGTTTTGCTGCGAATTTCGGCTGTTTGTGGTCCGCCCGATCGGCGGACTATTGCCGCTGTTCGCCCGGCAGACTTCCGTGTTTACTGTGTAAAAGAACTTTGACCTATGATGACACATCCATCATGTGGTACAGGACAGCCAATTGAGACATTACAGCACATGGACACTTGGACATTCCCCCTAACTTATAAATAGACCCGATCCGGCGGCCATTTTACATTCTTTCGTATGTCACTATAGGGAGAGGTTGCTGTGTGGAGCAGGGAGAGACTGCAGTGACCCAAATCGCTAGCTATTAGGTCCACAAAAGTTATTTTAAGGACTGGTATGGTATAGGTGTTAGGTGTAGTTCAGGATATAGGTTTGAGGCACTGCTATTCAAGTCATTGTTGCAGCAGCCTGTCTTTTGTCAGTGTAGAGAGAGGGACAGGACGCTGTGTGCAGCAGGGACAGTCAGTTTAATCATTAGCTGTTACTATTGGGTCCACAAAAGTCCTTTTCAGGACTGGTATGGTAAAGTAGTACAGGATATAGTTTTGAGTGCTATTCAAGTTATTGTTGCAGCAGCCTGTGTTTTGTCAGTTTAAATAGGGACAGGCAGGAAGCTGTGTGTGGCAGTGAGGGGCAGTCAGTTTAATCAGTAGCTGTTACTATTAGGTCCACAAAGGTTCTTTTCAGGACTGGTATGGCAATAGGCTTGTACACGTATAATATTCTTTCTTCCAAATATAGAAAGAATATTATACTTGACTGCTTCCCTATTGCTGCAGTAGTCCTTTATGAGTATAGGGACTGAGGTACAGTCTGCTAATCATAACCTACTAGTTCCACAAAGGTCCTTATAAGGACTGGTAAGGTATAGTGTACTACAGTACATAGGGTTGAGTGAGGTACAGTCTGCTATTCCTTAAGGACTGGTATAGGTCCACAATATATAGTGTTGAGGTGCACTACTGCTGACTGCTGCCCTTTACTGCAGCAGTCCTTTCTCAGTATAGGGACTGAGGTACAGTCTGCTAATCACAACCTACTAGTTCCACAAAGGTCCTTATAAGGACTGGTAAGGTATAGTGTACTACAGTACATAGGGTTGAGTGAGGTACAGTCTGATATTCCTTAAGGACTGGTATAGGTCCACAATATATAGGGTTGAGGTGCACTACTGCTGACTGCTGCTCTATACTGCAGCAGTCCTTTATCAGTATAGGGACTGAGGTACAGTCTGCTAATCACAACCTACTAGTTCCACAAAGGTCCTTATAAGGACTGGTAAGGTATAGTGTACTACAGTACATAGGGTTGAGTGAGGTACAGTCTGCTATCCCTTAAGGACTGGTATAGGTCCACAATATATAGGGATGAGGTGTACTTCTGCTGACTGCTGCCCTATTCTGCAGCAGTCCTTTATCAGTATAGGGACTGAGGTACAATCTGCTAATCACAACCTACTAGTTCCACAAAGGTCCTTATAAGGACTGGTAAGGTATAGTGTACTACAGTACGTAGGGTTGAGTGAGGTACAGTCTGCTATTCCTTATAGACTGGTATAGGTCCACAATATATAGGGTTGAGGTGCGCTACTGCTGACTGCTGCCCTATACTGCAGCAGTCCTTTATCAGTATAGGGACTGAGGTACAGTCTGCTAATCACAACCTACTAGTTCCACAAATGTCCTTATAAAGACTGGCAAGGTATAGTGTACTACAGTACATAGGGTTGAGTGAGGTACAGTCTGCTATTCCTTAAGGACTGGTATAGGTCCACAATATATAGGGTTGAGGTGCACTACTGCTGACTGCTGCCCTATTCTGCAGCAGTCCTTTATCAGTATAGGGACTGAGAGTTTTGTCACAGGGTCATTTAAAAAATGACAGGCAGAGGAAGAGGCAGGCCCTTCCGCAGGGGTGGTAGGGGTAGGGCAGGAGCAACAGGCTTGAGCCAAAGTGGGAAGTTGCAGAAGCTGCGTTCAATTACTTTAAAGGACGCACCAGACTTGGTTGAGTGGCTCACTCAGCCTTACTCTTCTGCACCCCCCTCATCCTCTCGATCGGCACCCTCTTCTTCACTCTCTGCTATGTGCACCCCCAAAGACACTACCACCAACAACTCCACCACCACCACATACCTTCCGCTTGAGTCACAGTAATTATTTTCTTATCCATATCAAGACATTTCTGATGTGCAGCCACTCTTGGCATTGAATCAGGAAGAGGAGGTAGCAACAACCGCCACTCAGCAGTCTGACGACAGTACCCAGATCAGCCCAAGGAGGAGGTTGGTCCCCAGTGTTGCTGCCTACTCCGAGATCTCTACTTATAGCGGTGGGGAAGGTGACGTTGATGATGACGTGTCTAGTGATGTCACGTGGATGCCCACAAGAGAGGAAGAGAAGGGGAGTTCAGAGGGAGATATGGACCAGTAGATAGGGAGGAGAAGCAGGAATAACTTGCATTGCACAGGAGGGACAAAGCAGACTGCTAATGTATCAGGAGCGAGTCATCGACCATATACGGTCACATCTGGCGCTCCCAGGACGCCGGCACATGGCTCCGCAGTGTGGGCTTTTTTTAACGTGTCCGCTGCTGACAATAGTGTTGCCATCTGCAATCTTTGCAGTCAATGCATTAGTCGCCCCTGGACGACGTAAATTATTACGAAACGCGTAGGGAGGTGCGAACGTGTCAACGTCACCCTAGTCGTGTTCGTTCGTTTTAGACCAGGAAGGACGGGTTGGTCTCTTCGTTGGCGTGTGTCCGGCCGGCTCACGCTTCTGTTTTGAGCCTGCTTTTAAAGTCTTTTATGTAAGTGTATACGTTCGTTACTTGCAAATTAAAATCATTGGTTTTACACTATCTGGAGCCTATGTTTTTCTCTATGTGATACCACGTTGAGTTGGGAGTGACATGTGGAGCAACAGCCATAGCCCCATTGTGTGAAAGATTTGGGATTGCCTGAGGGGGAACCGCTACCCGGATATCCTTTGATTGTTTTTGCCTGTGGTGACCCTCTGTAACGGGGGGTCGCTCGGATCTGGTAAGGAGCCAATTCATTTATTTGGTGATGGGAAAAGCACATTATACTCCTGGAGAAGATTACTAATTTGTGCACTTCCAATTCAGCTATTCATACAAAGATTTCTTCACTGGTGTTTATTTACCATATGGACACTTTACAGCAATAATTTGTCATATAATCATATGGACATTACATAGAGTTTTTAAAATATTTTTCTTGGTAATTTATTTTATGCACTTTTTCAGTTTTAGGAAAATTTTCATTCTTTATTTTTAGGGGTATATACACAGAGATCTATACAATCTGTGCTGTGTTTGGGTGATTCACATCAATGACACGCACTTGTGTCTTATTTTTGTATTTCATTTTATATATTTGTATATATAATTTGTATGCACTATTTTTTGAGGTGGCCTTAGAGACACTAAGATACTAAGGTTTATACTGTGGGTTTAGCACACACACATATCTCATTCACTTTGGGATTTTGAGGTTAGCGCAGTTCTCTTTTTTTCTTTTCTGTTAATTTGTGTATTTTTGGTGTACATCTGAATTGCAGCTTCCGACCAGTATCATTTTCACTCCATGGCGCAGTTTTTTCCTCTTTGCTCTTTCTTCATTAGTCGCGGTAAGCCCAACACTCACCTAGGGACGACCGCCTTAAGAAGGCACATGAGCAGCCATCACCAAGCCCAGTGGGAGCAACGGAACATGCAAAGCCACACTCCAGGCTCTCACCGTCCAGCCTCTTCTTCTACTTCTCCTTCTCCTCTATCCTCACAATTGTCCTCCACTCCACCTTCCATCACATCAAGCTCATGTTTTTCTGCAAAAAGGCAGGCTTCTGTGGGCCTAATGTTCGAGCGTAAAAAAATGATGACGCCGGATAACCCTCTTGCCCAACGGTTGGTGGTGGACCAACACACCAAAAGCACACCGAACTATATGCCCGTTCCCTCCTGTTTGAAGAGGTTGAGCGGTGTCATATTTCTACTGGGGCTGCTTATTATGAGGGGCTCCCACCATCCCTGTGCTGTGCTCATCATGAGGGGCTCCCGCCATCCCTGTGCTGTGCTGACTTCCTCCTGGGGCTGCTTATTATGAGGGGCTCCCACCACCCCTGTGCTATGCTGACATCCTCCTGGGGCTGCTTATTATGAGAGGCTCCCACCATCCCTGTGCTGTGCTGCCTTCCTCCTGGGGCTGTACCTCTGCTGTGCATATTATGAGGGGCTCCCACCATCCCTGTGCTGTGATGACTTCCTCCTGGGGCTGCTTATTATGAGGGGCTCCCACCATCCCTGTGCTATGCTGACATCCTCCTGGGGCTGCTTATTATGAGGGGCTCCCACCATCCCTGTGTTGTGCTGCCTTCCTCCTGGGGCTGTACCTCTGCTGTGCATATTATGAGGGGCTCCCACCATCCCTGTGCTATGCTCATTATGAGGGGCTCCCACCATCCCTGTGCTGTGCTGACTTCCTCCTGGGGCTGCTTATTATGAGGGGCTCCGACCATCCCTGTGCTGTGCTGACTTCCTCCTGGGGCTGTACCTCTGCTGTGCATATTATGAGGGGCTCCCACCATCCCTGTGCTATGCTCATTATGAGGGGCTCCCACCATCCCTGCGCTGTGCTGACTTCTTCCTGGGGCTGCTTATTATGAGGGGCTCCCACCATCCCTGTGCTATGCTGACATCCTCCTGGGGCTGCTTATTATGAGGGGCTCCCACCATCCCTGTGCTATGCTGACATCCTGTGGGGGCTGCTTATTATGAGGGGCGCCCACCATCCCTGTGCTGTGCTGACTTCCTCCTGGGGCTGTACCTCTGCTGTGCATATTATGAGGGGCTCCCACCATCCCTGTGCTATGCTCATTATGAGGGGCCCCCACCATCCCTGTGCTATGCTCATTATGAGGGGCTCCCACCATCCCTGTGCTGTGCTGACTTCCTCTTGGGGCTGCTTATTATAAGGGGATCCCACCATCTCTGTGCTGACTTCCTCCTGGGTCTGCTTATTGTGAGGGGCTCCCACCATCCCTGTGCTATGCTGACATCTTCCTGGGGCTGCTTATTATGAGGGGCTCCCACCATACCTGTGCTGTGCTGACTTCCTCCTGGGACTGTACCTCTGCTGTGCATATTATGAGGGGCTCCCACCATCCCTGTGCTACGCTCATTATGAGGGGCTCCCACCATCCCTGTGCTATGCTGACTTCCTCCTGGGGCTGCTTACGGTGCCGGTGTCAGTGCGGTATATCACAGCACTGGTGTCAGTGCTGTATATCACGGTGCTGGTGTCAGTGCTTTATGTCACGCTGCTGATGTCAGTGCTCTCTATCACGGTGCTGGTGTCAGATCGCTCTATCACGGTGCAGGTGTCATTGCTGTATGTCACGCTGCTGATGTCAGTGCTCTCTATCACGGTGCTGGTGTCAGTGCTGTATATCACGGTGCTGGTGTCAGTGCTTTATGTCACGCTGCTGATGTCAGTGCTCTCTATCACGGTGCTGGTGTCAGATCACTCTATCACGGTGCAGGTGTCATTGCTGTATGTCACGCTGCTGATGTCAGTGCCCTCTATCACGGTGCTGGTGTCAGATCACTCTATCACGGTGCAGGTGTCATTGCTGTATGTCACGCTGCTGGTGATCATCTCCTGCACCCTCTTCTTTGCCTTCCCTGACCTTCCCTCTCCTCCATTGCCTTCATGCGCTCCACAGTCCTGAATTGTCACAATTTCACATATAAAAAAAGAATGCTTGTAGTTGTCGATCCCAGATTCACCTCATGCATGTGTTATGTCAGTGGCCATGTGGTGGGACTATGTTTGCACAGCTAGTAATTATTTTGTGGCTGCAAATTTGACCTGGTAGGTTTGCAAAGTTCGCCTCCCATTGAAGTCAATGGGGCCCGCCGCGAACGCTACGGTTCGCGAACTATCGGCCGCGTTCGCGAAACGTCCCGTCGGAAGTTCGTCCATCACTACTTGTACCTCTGTTAGCAAACATGCCCTCTGTAGTAGTGCACTGGTAGTGTGGAACTTATCTCAGGTTTTCCCTTTCTCTTTGTATTTTTTAATTGCATTTTTTTTGTTTATACACTGCCTACTATTGTTGTATACTTTTGAATGAAACCTTAATAAAACAGAAATTATCAAATTAAAATAAAATAAAAATAATAAATTATTAGCCTTAGGGAGTAGCGTTAAAAGGTTGACAGCAGTCTTTTTTTTTTCCATACATTTTTATTCAAGTAAAAAAAAGTGTTTACAATTCGAACATCATATAAACCATGCAAATAAATTATGCATGGACTAGAGTCCTGCAAGCCATACTGTGTACCAGAAGAACAAAAAAACAATAAAATAACAATACATTCAGGGATCCATATAGGCACAATCTTCGTTTAGCAAGTTGGTTGGAAGCCTAACTATATCGTCAATCCCGCTATGGCTGGTACATTGCCATTATCAGTAAAACGAATTCAGAGGAAGAGAGGGAGAAAGGTTAGAAAAGAGAAAGGAACAAGAGAGCGAAAAAATAAATAAACACAACACAAGGAAATGGGGGCAGACGGTGGGGGGGGGGGGCAAAAGAGAGGGGAGCCAGAGGGAGAGTGGATGTTGGGATTAGAATGGAGGGCCCTGTTATGCCTGCTCCCCCTTTCCCCAACTGCCCCAAGTGTGACTTGAACAATCACATGCTTCATAGGTATTGTCTGTCAATCCGTTGTCTAGGAATTAGAGGTTCAGAAACGTTCAGTAGTTTTAAAGTGATTCCAACATGCCCATGTTTTTGTAAATTTTTGCATCCGCTCTTGCGAGATATATATAAGTTCCTCCATCTCCTTTATTTTAGAGAGCCAAGAAAACTATTCTCTGACAGTCAGAGGGCTGCTTGATCGCCAATGTATCGGAAAACAAAGTCTTGTCACATTCACCATGTACATAGCTAGAGATCTGTAGTAATCTTTGTTCAGACATGGTCGTGTGGTGTAACAGATATTGCACTGGAGTGTAATTTAAGGTAAATGTGGTGACATGTGCCATGATTTTGTGTATCTCTTTCCAAAAAGGCTGGATGGATTCACACTCCCACCGGATGTGGATCATTGTGCCTTCTGCTTTACCGCAGCTACAGCAGGTACTGGCTATAGATGGCGAGAATTTGTGGAGAAGAGAAAGAGTTACTATAACAACAAGTTTCTATTTTGTAGCAGTTTTCCTGAATGGCTACGTTCATGGAGCCCTTGTGTGCAAATTCATGAATAGTTTCTTCTTCGGGGATGGAAATCTGCAATTCCTATTCCCATGCTGTATGGGATGTGTCAGGGTCTCTTTTGGCCAGTGTCAAGGTAGTAGCCAGGGGAGATTTTGGATTGGAAATTGTATGGAGGAGTTTTCTAGATAGACCCACAATTTCTTGTATTCGTGAATATTCCAATCTGCGATTCTGGTGAGATGGCAAGCTAAATAGTTTTTGTGAAGATCTGGTAAGCCAAATACCCCTTAATCTTTGTATGAGTTAGCCAGGTATATTTACTACGTGGTGGGGAAATTATTCCATATAAACATTGAACCGGCCTGTCTATAGGTCGCAAAGAAAGATGTCGGGAGGTGGATTGGGATAGTCTGCCTCAAGTATAAAAACCGTGGAAGAATAGTCAATTTCAAGCAAAGCCAAACCATGAGACATTTAAGCCCACCCAGTCCTTTAGGTCCATTTTGGCCTTGTTCAATGCAACATGAAAATTACTTTTGTATAGGTCTGACAATTTAGTGGTGATCTTGATTCCCAGGTATATAATTTCCTCCCTTTTCCACAAGAATGGAAAAGAGCTCTGGCATCATTCTACTTCCTGTGTGGTGAGGGAGACTTTCAATGCATGTGATTTCATATAGTTGACTTTGAAGTTTGACATGGTACCAATGTGTTCTATGTCTTTCAATAAATTTGGTAGGGTAATATGGCCACCTCAGTGATAGTGAGTCATCCGCAAAAGCAGCAATCTTGAATTCTCTATCCCTTATCTGGATTCTCGTAATGTCAGGGTTCAATCTTAATTTGTTAAGAAAGGGTTCCAGGGTAAGGACATAGATCAGGGGGACAGAGTACATCCCTGGCGAGTCCCATTGCTAGTTGTGAAGGCATTCGACAGGTGGCAGTTTATTCGAACATTCGCGGCAGGGTTGGAATACAATACCAAGATATGGGCTAGCATCCATGACCGGAGTCCTATCACTTTCAGAACCTCGCGCATGTAGTCCCAGGCCACCCTGTTGAATGCCTTTTCTGCATCTAGCAATAAGAAAAAGCCCAGGGAGGAAAGGGGAGAGTACAGTTCTGAAGCTGGAGAGGTGTCAAAAAAGACTCTGCTGCCTGAACAGAAGCCTGCCATAGCTCACAACAATCGGGTGGGACGCAAAAGAAACAAAGACTGCTCATCAAGCATGACCTTGCCTAAGAGACTGTAAACTTTCTCCCTGGGATCAGACTGTACTAGAGACCACTCCCACCACTTGTTAAAAGGAAAAGAGGGACTGTCTCAGCAGGACTGATAGAGAGACATCACAGCAACTTCAATCCCTGTCTGACTTGACTTTTACTGAAGCAGAACACAAGTTGAGAGACCCAGAAGAGGGCACCCTGGGTTTGGTAAGACAGTGATCATCAACCCTGTCCTCAAGGCCCACTAACAGGCCAGGTTTTATGTATTACCTTGGGGAGATGCAGACTGGAATACTGAGCAATCACTGAGCAGCAAATGATATCAAATGGGATGTATTTCAGTTATCTTGCAAACCAGGCCTGTTAGTGGGCCCTGAGGACAGGGTTGATGGCCACTGTGGTAAGAAACTAACATTGCACAAGTTAATCTGTTGTCTGTTAATCTCTTGAACTGTTCAAGGGCCCCAACCTTACCGGTCAATGTTATATTTCTATAATTTACTGGCTGGTGTGACAAAACATGGATCGTTAAACCAAGTTAAAATTGCTAATTGCATGCAGTTCAGTTACTGTTAGTCAAAATACTACAGGTGTTAGTACTTTCTCAGAGTAACAGTACACTTTCTAACCCTCTCTTCTTTTAGGCTATGCTTGGCCTAATAAATTATTTGAAATACCTCAAAGTTTGTCAGTAAGTGCTGGGTGATGAGTGAGGGAGTGAGGTGTGTCATCTTCAGGTGTGTAGAAAAATCATGAAACAATTCGGACTCCTTTGGGGTAGGTATTTTGGTGTTTGGCATGGTCTAATGCTGTAGATGCAAATTTATCTCTAAAGTAAACCAAGAATGTAGTGCACATACAGCACAGGTCAGCACTAACCAAGCAGTGGAATCACACCAGGGGCGGCTGGTGGAACATTTTTCTAGGGGGCGGCACACCCCCCCCCGTCTGTTGGTCGGTCAGTTGCACTTACCCCATCACCGGCAATTCCGGCCTCCCATTCTCCTACTCTCCACAACAACGGCTTATGTTTCTTCCCTCCTCGGCGGCCAATCTTCATAGTTTCATAGTTAGTAAGGTTGAATAAAGACACCAGTCCATCCAGTTCAACCTGAGCGTCTACAATTGTCCCTATCCCTGTACATTACACACTCACATTGGTCCCTACCCTCAAGGAGCCCACAATCCAAAGTCCCCATTCATATACTAGGGCCAATTTTGCACAGAAGCCAATTAACCTACCTGCATGTCTTTGGTTTGTGGGAGGAAACCGGAGTACCCAGTGGAAACCCACGCAGGCACAGGGAGAACATGCAAACTCCAGGCAGGTAGAGTCGTGGTTGGGATTTGAACCAGCGACCCTTCTTACTGCTAGGCGAGAGTGCTAATCCCTACACCACTGTGCCGCCCAATCTGGAGTCTTCTCTTTTCAGCCAATCGGAAAACGGGTCTTACACCCGCTTCTGATAGGCTGGATTGAGGATCAGTGTTTCAAAAGCGAATATTCATTCTTTGTTGTAACACACCTGGATGGGCTCCAGGTCGCATGCTCTGCGACCCGAGCCCACCCTATTTTGAAGCCTATTAGAGCCTCTGGCTCTTAACAGGTGCTTCAAATAAATCCCTTGTTGCTGTAATTCATGCGCCTGGTGACCCGAAAAGGGCCGGGTGCATGAATAGCATATAGGGGGGGGCGTGTGAGAGGGGCGATGCCCAGGCACCCCTAATGGATGGGCCGCCACTGAACCACACATATACTGTAAATGTTGCCAAGCTTCTGCAGCACTGTCCTGCACCAGCATTTAAAGCATAACTCAGTTTTTGTTGAGATAAAATATTTCCCTCTGGGTGATATATGCACATTGCAAGGATTTAAACAAACTTTGTTGCGGGTTCCTACCTTTTTCTAATTCTGAAGAAATCCCTGCGTGTTTTTCTGTGCCCATGTGGGAAAGTGAGTCTAATGGGAGTGGTTTCATACTTATCAATCAGCTGTGGCACCTGCAGGGCACTAACGAGGAAGGCTGCTGGGCCTGCATTTCTTTAGACGTGTTCCTATTGGGTGTATCTCACCAAAAATGAAATTCTTGTTCCAGGGGAGGCCTGAAATCTGATTTGTATCTTAGTGTAGACTTCACAAGCAGGAAATTACATATCTGAGGGGCATTCTGTAGACATTCTGTGCACAGAACACCTCCAAGTAGCCATATTGCATTGCATTTTCAGAAATTGCAGCGGCTGCAGAGTGAAAAGGAAAGGTAATGTTTAATAACATCCAATCACAATATGAGTTCTTTAGAAATTATATATATTTCTTTATTTGCTATATTTTGTTCCCTGCGAAAGTGGAGTTACCAGGGCCGTCTTTAAGGCAGGGCAAAAGGGGCAGCTGCCCTGGACCCTGTCATTGTTGTGGGGCCCAAGGCAGCTGCCTCATACTTGACAACTATCCAGGTTTAAATTCTCTTGTCCCTTGAAGTTTTATTCCTGTGCTGTGTCCCAATATCTCAGTGTGAAGGGCTGGTACTAATGCTGCCCAGCTCTGGCCTATTGTTGTGTACAGATGACTCACCTGCAGACCCTGTGTTTACATGTAAATACCGGCATTCATATGTAAATAGTGGCGACATTTATAAGTAAATAGATGCGGCCGGCGGTATTGATATGTAAATAAAGGCGGCATTCATATGTAGCTCATGCCCCCCTGCAGTGAAGAGATGATGTGCTGTAACCTCTAGAAACCAGTCAGTAAGCAGTAATGATATTCTGTAACCTCTGGCAACCAATCGCAATCGCTGCCTGATCTGATACAGTAAACTGATTTTAAGTCTAGCTGCTTTTTATTGCATGTCTCAGAGCAGGTGGAGAGTGAAATTACATTGGGGGGGGGGGGGGGGGCCCAAGAACATTTTTTGCCCAGGGTCCAATCAATATTAAAGACGGCCCTGGGAGTTACCCTTTCAGTGCATCTATAGAGTTGCATTCAACTCTTATGCGCAAGAGCCCTAATGCGATGATACATTAGCCAATGGAATTGTGTGTTAACGGTGTGGTGACTAAATTAATACTGCTTAAACAGGAAATGGCAAGCACTGCAGAGATGAGCAGCATATAAATGCCATTTTGTGGTCCCAAAGGGAGACAAACGTCATTGCTCCTTACATTCAAAACAATACAAGAAAAATTAGGTCACATCTCCAAAATGTATCCTGTTGACCAAAATGTATCCTGGTCTGCACAGCCTCCTTATTATAAAAATAAAACTGTTCAGCATAAATTGAAATTCAGAGCATGCCAGTAAAATCACATCTGATGGCTGTGTCCAGAACCTAATGACAGGCACAGTATGCAATCTTTTCATCTCCAGACACAGAGCACAAAGACACCTGTTACACAAAATACAGCATAAAAATATGGCACACGCTTTTTTTTTTAATAGAGTAGTTCAAAAAGCGATGGTAATGTGTAAATTATAGCAACAGAAAGCAAAAAAAGCTTCTCTACAGGATTCGAAGCAGTTAAAGGTACACTCCAGTCAGACACAAAAATATCAGGTGCTCAACGAGTTCAAAGCCTAAATGAAGACATGCTTCTTATTATTGGCATGGAGTCTGGCTACATATCAAGTAAACAATATGGCATTTTACTTATGTGCTAGTGCTTAAAGAAAAACTATAGGCAAAGCTTTTTTTTTTCATTTTGGATAGCATTGGGGAGTGTTATAACATCTGTCACTTTTTATTTTCTGTTTTGTTTTTTTGTTATCTGTGTCCCATTTGGGATATTTACGTTCATTTCCTGTCCCATAGCCAAAACAGGAAGTGAGAGGAGAACCCTACAAATTAATAGAATCCCCTGGGCCCTCCAAGGTCATCAGAACTAGAAGAAGATTTTCCCGCTATTATTTTTCTGGGGACAAAAATGTGTGATTTTCTTTTACTTTCACTTTTAATTATAATGGTAAATGGGACAAATAGAGAGGGTGGATCTTCCAAATGGGGGCACAGACAGCAATAAAAACCTTCTTGTAAAGGAAGCTGTCCTGTGCTGACAACACAAGGGAGAGCTGGACCACTGCTCTCACACAGAGCACAGTAGCCCAGATCTTCAGCAGTCCAGCACGTGTCCTCCCAGAGCAGCATTATTAACCTCCCTGGCGGTGATCCCGAGTCTGGCTCGGGTTGGGATTTTACTATCATAAGCGGTAACCCCGAGCCAGACTCGGGATCGCATCATACAGGGAGGACACAGAGAAGTTACTAACCTTGTCCCCTGGATCCAGTGATGTCCCTCACGCTGTGTGATCGAGCTGTCCTCCGCTCGATTCACACAGTGCCAAATGCCGCCGAGCTCCGTTCCCTGCGACGTTACGGCGCACGGGAGCGAAGATCGGCGCCAAATTCAAAAAAGTAAAAGTACACAAAACACACACAGTACTGTAATTTTACAGATTACAGTACTGTATAAAAAAAATTACACACCCCTTTGTCCCTAGTGGTCTGTGCAGTGCCCTGCATGCACTTTTATATTATAAATACTGTTTTTTCTGCCTGGAATTTGGAGATTGTCCATAGCAACCAGAAAGTGTCCCTTTTTCAGTGTTTTAGGATTTGATTACATTATTGAATAATTTTTATTATTATTTATTATATTATAAACTTTATCATACCCGGGATGTCTGCTAGACTCTGGTTTGAACAGAATTAAGAGAGTTATTCCTAAGAATTCCAGGACTAAAATATAAAATGCCAAATTTCCATGCAAAATAATTGTACCGCTTTTAGCACCCAGAACCAGAATGAATCATACCGCCAGGGAGGTTAATTGCAGCTCTTTGAAGGGGGCGCATTGAACCTCTGTGCCCTGTCTGAGAGTAATGCTCTGGCTCTCCAGCGTGCTGCCAGCACTGGACAGCAGTTTCTATTTTAAAGCATTTTTTACCCCAGCGCTTCATATTCCTAATATGTGGCTGCTGTACCATGTACTTATATTTAAAAGTATCCTGTTCTCTTTGTATTGCTTAATTTATGTGAAATGCCTGGTGTTGTTGCTAGTCTCCTTGCTTTCCTATTAAAACTGACCACAATAAGCAGGAGAGCACACCATGTTCAGTTCTCTAGCTATGCTGGGAACTCAGTGTGCTCTCCTCCAATGATCACACTTGTCGTGACAACCCCCCCCCCCCCCCCGCCTGCTGCACAGCCATTCACTGGGAAGCTCAGTGTGCTGCTGCTTCTCCACCCCCTAGCTCTTATGCAGAGGAAATGTGATCACTTATAAAGAGAGGGAAAAAAAGGTGTGTGTATATATATATATATATATATATATATATATATATATATATATATATATATATATATATTGTGGCAGCACGCAGGTAAAGTCACCTGGTTGTATCCAGGATGGGAAATATGTGTGGACTAGATTCAGGCTTTATGCAGACTTTTACAATTAGAGGGGAAGAGTTAATGAGCCCAGCTGAAGTAAGTGGGCTCATTAAGACCTCTACAAAAAACCCCAGCATGCTTAGGGAGATGCTCCATCCTGGAACCAGTTTTGTGTTGTATAGACTGGGGAGTGTGACACCTGTTCTGTGCGGTGAGTTAACGCCTGTGTGGCAAACCTCTACAACAGAGACAGAGACAGAGACAGAGACAGCGACAGCGACAGCGACAGCGACAGCGACAGAGACAGCACAATGCTGCACTCAGTTGTTAGATAGGGAATCTAAGTGTGTAATTAGAGGTCAAGCTGACCAGGATTTATTTTCATGTTTTATTTTTGTTTGGCTGTTATATGTTTCACTGCATGTAGCATAAATAAACTGCATCTTTTGTTTTTTTTGCACCTACAACGCTGTCTGCTGTGGCTGATTTTGTGTTGTGAACCCATCCAGGGGGTCACACACACCCGCTGCCGAGCTAACCCCTCACAATGTATGTATGTATGTATGTATGTATGTATCCTCTCTTAAGAGGAGAATAAGGGGGGGATATGGTCAACATGTTCAAATATATAAGGGGTCCATATAGTGAACTTGGTGTTGAGTTATTCTCTTTACAGTCAACCCAGAGGACATAGGGGCACTCTTTACATCTAGAGGAAAAGAGATTTCATCTCCAAATATGGAAAGGTTTTTTCACAGTAATGCCACGTACACACGATCGGACTATCCGGCAGACTTAGTCCGGCAGACAATCCGCCGGACTTTCCAGCGAACTGACTTGGCCACACATGATCACTCCAAAAGTCCGGCAGTTTCTAACGCAATGACGTACAGCACGTACGACGGGACTAGAAAAAGGAAGTCCAAGACCCAGTACAGCACCCTTTGGGCTCCTTCTGCTAATCTCGTATTTAAACCCGTGTTAGTAAAAGTTTGGTTAGAGACGATTCGTGCTTTTCAGACTTCAGCTTAATTTGATCGTTTTCTGCGGTTCAGTCTGTGCTTGTGAGGTTTGTATCTGCTTTTCAGTGCGTGTGGATCAGTTCGTACCTGTTCGCAGGTGGTTCTGGTCCGCTCTTTCGTGTTCTTCAGGTTGTTCATGGCCTTGCTGTTCTTTAGTGCGTTCGGTTAAGTTCGTTTGACCAGCCGGCCGTTTTGAAGCCATGTAGTGTGGACGTACTTGTTCTCGAGTTTGTGCTGTATGGTGGCTTGGTGTTGGGGTTAATACTTTGACCCGAGCCCAGTCCATGAACAGGGCGAGGAGGAGTTCATGGACAAAGAATTGGCTGCGCCAGCGTGACCAATTCTCGCATATGCCTTTGCTCTGTGAGATCCGTGAGAATAATCCTGAGGATTTCAGGAATTATCTCAGAATGACAGACCCCGTTTTTGCTGACCCCTTATATCAGCAGGCAGGATACCTGCATGCGGCAAGCCATCACTCCGGAGCAGAGGCTAGTCACCACATTGCGGTATTCGGCAACAGGGAGAAGCTTGCAGGACCTCAAGTTCACGACAGGCATCTCCCCCCCCCCCCCCCCCAGGCTCTGGGGATCATTATTTCAGAGACCTGTTTTGCCATTATTCAGGTTCTGCAGAAGGACTATATTAAGGTAAGTTTTCTCCTTTAACATTACATTATATGTATTGTATGTTTGCTAATGTATTGTATTAATTTCATCATTACCTAACTACCATGATAGGAATATGCTGTGAATGTCCCCTTTATATTCATGCATGCATTTTTCAAATTTGTTTATTTTTCATTTCTCCTTTTGTGGCCTGCATGCATATTTGCCTTCATTAACCTCCCCAGCACGCAATCCTGGGCCCATATACACCCATAGCCTAGTCCCTTTTTAAGAATTTATATTGTCAGCTCCATTGTACTGCTTTACCCTCCCCCACCCTCTTTTAAATGTCTTCAGATGTAATGTGTGGCCTTCAAATTAATTAGAACCCCCCCACCCTCTTTTAAATGTCTTCAGGTGTAATGTGTGGTCTTCAAATTAATTAGAACCCCCCCACCCTCTTTTAAATGTCTTCAGGTGTAATGTGTGATCTTCAAATTAATTAGAACACCCCCACCCCCATAAATTATGTTCTATGGGCCATCAGAGGGGTGAGGAATCTGAGAAGTGGGCCTTACTTTTGATTTTTTGAAAGACTACTTATAAAAAATGTTATACTGCTGTTGTTCAAAAATGTTTTTGTTTAATTTGTTAGCAACATTTTAGTTTTATTTTTTTAAAGTACTTATCATTTTTTCTTTGTGTTTGACTCCACAGTTTCCTTCCACGCCACAGGAATGGCAGACTGTGGCTTCCCAGTTCGCTGACCGTTGGGACTTTCCCAACTGTGGAGGGGCGATCGACGGGAAACATGTGCGGATTGTGCCACCACCCCATTTGGGGTCTTACTACTGGAATTACAAGGGGTTTCATAGTGTAGTGTTGATGGCGGTGGTGTAGGCACAATGCGATTTTTCTATACGTGGATGTGGGGAAGAACGGCCGAATGTCAGATGGAGGAGTGTTCAACCGGACGGAGTTCTGCCATGGGATTGCCACCAGATGCGGATAATGTGGAGGGACTCCCTTTTGTCTTCATTGCCGATGAAGCCTTCAGTCTGTAGTCGGTTTTTGTAAAATATATCTTTTAAAACTGGATTTTTGGTATAAAAAACTAAAATGCACAACTCTGGAACTTACAAAGTTCAACATGTAAAACATTATCAGGTGATGCCACACATGTAAAAGCCAAATTTTGAAGATGCACACAAATTGGAAGTCCAAATGGGTAATGTCAACATGTGCTATCTCCCATCATGGGGGATCAATGGATGTGTTTTGTGGGTGCTAGGGATGAGCTTCGAGTTTGAGTCGAACTCATGTTCTACTCAAACATTGCCTGTTCGCCTGTTCAGCGAACAGTGAACAATTTGGGCTGTTCGCAGCAAATTCGAAAAGCCGGAACACCCTATACAAGTCTATGGGAGAAATCTAAAGTGCTAATTTTAAAGGGTAATATGCCTGTTACTGTCCTAAAAAGTGTTTGGGGACCCGGGTCCTGCCCCAGGGGACATGGATCAATGCAAAAAAAAGTTTTAAAAATGGCCGTTTTTTCAGGAGCAGTGATTTTAATAATGATTAAAGTGAAACAATAAAAGTGTAATATTCCTTTAAATTTCGTAGCTGGGGGGTATCTATAGTATGCCTGTGAAGGGGCACATGTTTCTGGTGCTTAGAACTGTCCCTGCACAAAGTGTCATTTGTGCAGGAAAAAAAGTCTTTTAAAATCACTTGCGGCTATTGTCGGGTCCCGTAATACAGAGAACACTCAATGAGTGTTCTCTGCATTAGCCGACAATTCATTCATTCATTGATAAAAAATAAAAATAAAAAAGCGTGGGGGTTCCCCTAAATTCAATTACCAGGCCCTTCAGGTCTGACATGGATATTAAGGGGAACCCCGTGTCAAATTTAAAAAAAAATTGACGTGGGGGTCCCCCTAAATATCCATAACCAGACCCTTCAGGTCTGATATGGATATTAAGGGGAACCCCGCATCAAATAAAAAAAAAATGGATTTTTAGGGGGACCCGCACATCAATATCAGACCCTTTATCATCAGATAATGTATTACGGGACCCGACAATAGCCGCAAGTGAGTTTAAAAGACTTTTTTTCCTGCACAAATGACACTTTGTGCAGGGACAGTTCTAAGCACTAGAAACATGCGCCCCATTCACAGGCATACTATAGATACCCCCCAGCTACGAAATTTAAAGGAATATTACACTTTTATTGTTTCACTTTAATCATTATTAAAATCACTGCTCCTGAAAAAACGGCCGTTTTTTAAAACTTTTTTTTGCATTGATCCATGTCCCCTGGGGAAGGACCCGGGTCCCCAAACACTTTTTAGGACAGTAACCTGCATATTACCCTTTAAAATGAGCACTTTAGATTGTGAACGTTCGAGTCCCATAGACTATAATAGGGTTCTAAAGTTCACACGAAGTTTAGGTCTGTTTGCAGGTTCTGGTGCGAACCGAACAGGGGGGTGTTCGGCTCATCCCTAGTGGGTGCAATCCCTTCCTCTCACTTACTAGCATTATGAGGAAGGGTTTGCAAACACAAAATGTGTACATTGAGATCCCCTGATGGCACATAGCACATGTTGACACACTGTGTGCATCTTTAAAATTTGTCATCTAAAAATATAATTCTATAACCAAATATTCTTCTGATTTTGCAAGGAAATTAATAGCATGAGCAATTGTGTTTTAGAGAAAAGGGGATTTGATTCTACCCAAAACATCAATCATGTTCTTAATTTCCTGCTGCATGGTGTCCAACTGATTTTGTATACTGTCCATTTGGTTGCGCATGGTGTGTAGCTGGTTGCGCATACTGTCAATGTGCCCATTCCAGGCCATGATCTGCCCAATTAGTCTTTGGGCGCTGTCACATGTAAATGGCTCCATGGCTTGCCCTTCCACAACCAGATCATCACCTAAAAATTGTTGGTGAGGTCGGGGGGTTCTGGGATGCACTCACTCTTGTCTGAGTCTTTGTTCCCCTATGAGAATGAAACAAAATGTATACTTTTATTAAGCACACTGATATTTGAGTCCAGAAATAGGAATATGAAACATTGGTTCAAAGTGGTATACACACTTGTTTGTTCCAAGATCCTAGTTGAAGACATGATTAAAATTCCCCTTTAACCAAACTGCAATACTTTACCTCTTTTGGCCAAGTTCCACAGATGGAGACAATCAAAGCATCCAGTGGAGTCCCTGTGTGGGTTACCCTAAAAAATGTTCTATGATGTCCCACACTACACTAGTGCTCCTGAGTCCAGATGCTGAAACAGCTGCTGTGTCCTCTCCTTACATTACACTGAATAAAGTTCTAAAACATTCTAGCGTTAACCACTTCCCACCCGGCCAATGCATATATACGGCCGGGTGGGAGCCGTCTACTCCTGACAGGCCGTTCAGGAACGTCCTTCAGGAGTAGCGGGATCGCGCGCTCGCGCAGCGGCGCGATCCCGATGTGCTCGTGTCACCCGGACACGGCACATCTCAGATCGGCAGGAGGGCTCTGTGATTGGCCCTCCTGATCACATGACGGCCGTGTCCAATCACGGCCGTCATGTGATGTAAACAAACAGCCGGTTGCTAGGCAATCGGCTCTCCTCTCCTCACACGGAAGTCACCGCTGAGGAGAGGAGAGCAGAACGCTGCAGCCGGCTGATGATCAGTGAGTATGGGCTGCTTTTTACAGCTTTTTACTCACTGATCATCAGTGTAGTGTAAACACACAGCACACCACACAGTACAAACACAGTCCCCACACATGTCCCCAAAACACACATGTCCCCAAATAATAAAAACACATGTCCCTAATAATAAAAACATGTCCCCCACATATGTCCCACTAAAATCACATGTCCCAATGATTATCTGCACACATATGTACGTGATCACCTGCACACATATGTACATGATCATTTGCGTACATATGTCCGTGATCACACAAACCAATTATTATACACTTAACGGAATTTTTTTTACCAAAAACATGTAGCAGAATACATTTTGGCTTAAATTTATGACAAAATTTGATTTTATTGGATTTCTTTTCAAATAGAAAAAAGAAAATATTTCCAAATTTCCGCTATTTTTGCGCTTATATCACAAAAAAAAAAAACGGAGTCGTGAATAAATAACACCAAAATAAAGCTCTATTTGTGCAAACAAAATGATAACAATTTCATTTGGGTACAGTGTAGCATGACCGCGCAATTGTCACTGAAAGCGCTAGAGTGCTGAAAGCTGAAAATTGGGCTGGGAAGGAAGGGGGTGAAAGTGCCCTGTATTGTAGTGGTTAAAGACATATACACAACAATATCCTAAACTAAGTGTAATAATACAATTGATCCTGACCAAAATGAAAATATAACCATGTACCAGCTAAATACAGCGAATTTATTTATGACAAACAAACGATATTTATCAAACACTGTTTGTATTATCTGCAAATCAACGCTATTTACATACATTTGTCTATAGGAACGATATTTACGAATGATCACGGATGGTATAAACGAAAAGTTCATGGAATCAGCATGCAAGTTAAAGGGGTTGTAAAGGTAAATGCATTAAGGTGAAAAAACATCTGACAGTGCCTGCGCCCCCAGCCCCCCCGTTTTCACCCCTTGAAAGTCCCGCGCTCGTCCCCCGACGTCCTTTCCACCGTTTAGCCTGGCCGCTGATTGGCTGGAGTGGAGGGATGGAAAGCAGCACAGCCATTGGCTCGCACTGCTGTCAATCACATCCACTGACGCGGAGCGACAGGGGGCGGGGCCGTGTGATACAGCGAGCGGCTATAGCCGCCGGCTGTATCACGGGAGCGCGCTCGCAGATGCTTCTCACCATGCAAGGGAGCTCGCATGAACGTGAGAAGCACCTGCAGGAGGAAGCAGAGACAGCCGCCGAGGGACCCCAGAAGAGCAGGTTCGGGTGCAAATCGAGCTGCACAGTGGAGGTAAGTATAAAATGTTTGTTATTTTTTTTTTTTTATTCACTTTACAATCCCTTTAAGTATCAGCATAAGAGCACACGACAAGTACTTACTTTTTTTTAAGCACCTTTTTGATTCTTCTATACTGATCGGGCTCCCTCGTTTTTATATCGGTTTTATATACATTATTTCATCCTTCCACAAATTGGGTTGGGGGTACGGACCATTTTTACCATCATAGTCCTCCCTCCTTAAGATGTCCACCATCTCCACCATTTCTTCAAATGCCATGTTGGTGGCCTTAAATCTCCTCCTGAATCCAGGTGTATGGGGTTCCGGGCTTTCCTCCACGCTAGTTGCTGAAAATGTGTCTGCCATCTTTTTATCATCCAATCATGTGTAAGCTAAAATGCTTTTTTATTATTATTATTATATTATAATATGTGTGTGTATATATATATATATATATATATATATATATATATATAAAATTATTATTATTATTTTTATAATATTAGTCATGAGATGAGGATAAATAATAAAAGACGTTTGTGAGAACTCTGTGTGAATATAAGCAGCAAAACAACTTCATTCTTCTAGCATTATAAAGAAGAAAAGAATGCACTGTATTAAAAGATCACAGAATTAGCAGCGTGAGGAATGTGCTAGCTTCAATACGAACACTAGTTTTACCAGACCCAGCGCTTCTGTCCTGTACTTGCTTCTGAGCATGTGTCATTTTTGGTCCACCGGACTAGCACACAGACGAACGGATTGTCCGTTAGAAAGCCGAGTCCAGCAGACAATTTTTTTTTTGGGAAGAAAAAGTCCGCTGGAGCCCACACACGATCGAATTGTCCGATCGTGTGTGCGCGGCATAAGAGCTGTGAAAATGGGGAATAGACTCCCTCCAGAGGTGGTTCTAGCCAGCTCAGTAGATTGCTTTAAGAAAGGCCTGGATACTTTCCTAAATGTAAATAATATAACTGGGTACTGACATTTATAGGTAAAGTTGATCCAGGGAAATTGCCTCTTGGGGGATCAGGAAGGACATTTTTTTTCTCCTGCTGTAGCAAATTGGAGCATGCTCTGCTTGGGTTTTTTGCCTTCCTCTGGATCAACTGTGGGTATAAAATTGGTATATTGGATTGTACGATATTTTTTATTTTACTTATTTATTGTTTTTAATGTTGAACTGGATGGACTTGGGCCTTTTTTGACCTGACTATGTAACTATGTACCGTTTTTATTGGCTTATAACACGCACCGGTGTATAACACGCACCCCAAGTTTAGGAGGGGATTTTAAAGAAAAAAACTTTTAGGAGGGAAGTTTAAGGAAAAAAAACTTACATTTAAATGCACATTAATGCAGCCTTGTCAGTGTCATTTGCAGCCTTGTATTGCAGCCTTGTCAGTTATTTGCAGCCTTTCATTGCAGCCTTGTCAGTAATTTGCAGCCTTCCATTCCAGCCTTGTCAGTCATTTGCAGCCTTGTCAGTGTCTTTTGCAGGCTTGCCTTTTAAAAGTGGCACCACCGAGATACAAAGCGGATGTCCTGTGTACCTCGGCGTCGCTCGGTAGCACTCGGCTGTTCTCGAGGGCTTTCAACTATTTTTGGCCATTCTAGGTGGCTTTCTGCATTCCGAAATCCGCCGAGCATCCGCAAGCCCCCGAGAACGGCCGAGTGCGGCCGAAAATAGCTGAAAATAGTCGAACAGCAGAGAAGCTGACAATCGGCGGAGAATCGGCGTATAACACGCACCCACGATTTTCCCCTGATTTTAAGGGGAAAAAAGTGCGTATTATACGCCGTTAAATACTGTGTATATATATATTTTTTATATCTATACAAAAAGGTTTAGCCTTTCATTTCTATTTTAAATTGAATGGGTTATTTTACAATCAAATGAGTTGAATGATTTACAATCAATCACTTTAATCACCAACACATAGTCGTTTTAAAAAAGCTAAATTGTTTACTTGCTATGTAGCCTGACAGCACAGCAGTAATAAACCGATTTAGCTGGTCTTGCACTAGCTAAAGGAGTTGGAAAGGCAGAAGGTTTTTTATTTTAATGCATTCCATGCATTAGGATAAAAATCCTTCTGTGTGTAGCAACCTCCCCAGCACCCCTAATACTTACCTGAGCCTCATGTTTCTCCAGCAATCTCCACAAGTCGCTCAGCAGTCCGAGACTTTCCCCCCTGTTTGGCTGAGACACAGCATTGGTGCCATTGGCTCCCACAGCTGTCAATCAAATTTAGTTAGAGGGGCGGAGCCAAATGGCAGCTCTGTGTCTGAATGAACACACAGAGCTGCAGCTCGGCTTGGGTGCCCCTTTGGGTTGCCACTTTTTCTTCAAGTCAAACCCGAACACTTTAGCGGCGCACAGCAATTTTTTTAATAGTATAAATTATACATATATTTTGCTATTAAATAACATTCCTAATCGTATAAAGTTAATAACAAGAGTTCCCCTTTACATCTGAATCTACAGATCCTCTCATCTTTTACACCTGAACTTGCAGAATTCCCTTTTACTGTAAGGGGGGACTCTGCAGATTCTGATATAAGGGAGAACTCTAGGGACTCTAACATAAGGGATGCTCTGGGAACCCTGATCTAAGAGGGAACACTGAGAACTCTGATGTATGGAGAGGGCTCTCATATAAGGGGGGGCACTGTGGCCTCTGGTGTAAAGGGGAACTCTGAAGTAAGGGTTGCTCTAAGAACCCTGATTTACCTTAGTGTACTCACTCAGAGGCAGTAGAGAGAAGGGGGGGAGAATTCAGTCACAGATGGGGATGGACGGTGAGCTCACGCACCCCTTGGCAGTCAGCACCTCTCATCCAGATGTAACTGAAGCTGCTGGACTTCAAGTTTCTGGCCCCCACTTTCCTTTTCTGAGGCACAGCACTGGGCAGACACAGAGGGGTGGGGGGGGGGGGCTGAAGAGGAGCACATCAAGCCCTCTTTCCTCTCCCATCTGTATGTGGGGGATTGTTAGTGCTTGCTTTGGGGAGTGTGAAAGAGTGTAACAGACACTCTCAACTTACTGCAGCAAGCAACCCTGCTGGGAAACTATAGTCCAGTCTGAACAATGTGTCCCGGTTTCAGGCAGTCTGAAACCCGGACGCATGATTCCAAACCCGAACTGTCTGGGTGAATCGGACAGGTGGCAACCCTAGTGCCCCTATAGCAAGCTGCTTGCTTTATGGGCACTCGACAGGAGGGAGGTGCCAGGAGCAGCGAAGAGGGACACGAGACGAGGAGGATCCAGGCTGTTCTGTGCAAAACCACTGCAACATGTTTGTTATTTTTTTTTATTTTATTTTAAAACAAGATTTTACAATCACTTTGAGGCTCCATTCACACCTGAGCATAGCAATTTAGTGTCATTTCATTTCATTCAGGCATTTTTTTAAAACGTTTTGCATTTTCTTATAAAAAAAATGTAAAACATTTTGTAAGTGTATTGTGCAAGTGTCTGCCTGTTTGTATACAATTAAAAGTATTTAGGTTTGACCTCATACTATATGGTTTTTGGTAATTGTAAAGGAAAATTGTATAATATTTGGCCAGCCTTAGTAAAATGTGAAGTCTATATCTGCATTCTCGCTCTATGCTTGTACCAAAGTAAGTATTGAATCAGCCTGAAGATCTATACGTAAGTAGCATTTTAAAGATATCAGCAATAGGAACTGATTCTCCCCCCCCCCTTTCACCCCCTTGCCATGCACCAGCCCCCATACCCCTGGACTGACTACAGCAGAGTGAACTGGCGGAGGGACTCACCCCAGTGAACACTACACACTAATAGTTTATGTGCGTAGAGCTCAGTTTATGCCTAGGTCACTGTACTAACATCACTGTATGGTGAGGACAACTCAAGTCCCATCGCTGAGAACTTGTCCAGCGAACGTTCGCCCCCAAGGCTAGTCGTTGTTTACTATGCCGAGTTTCAAACTGTTTTGGGATCTATGCTCCAGCAGAGTTTGGGCAGCTGAGAGCTGGGAGGGGGGTTATGTTTTTTTTTTGTTTTTTTTATAAGTTTTGGTTAATTTTTTTGGTTCTTAACATAGCAAGTTGCACAAGTAATGAACATGGCACAAACTGAAGTATAGCCAATTTGTATGGTACAATGATTGTTGGTGCGTGAAATGCCCAGCCCTGGGGACTGTTCCAAATCCTGCCCGACAATTATTTTTCATACCCACTAAATGACCAAGGTGAAATTATTGACCTGGAATGTCCGTGGGATTCGAGACAAGCTAAAGCGCACGGCAATATTTGGCTGCCTCAAATCCGACAGGGCTGACATTGTAGTATTAGTCGAGACCCACGTCACTGGTCAACTCCAAATTGCATTAAAACGCCCATGGATGGGGTGGGCTTACCATGCCACCTACACCTCTTATTCCTGTGGAGTGTCTATCCTCATAGCCAAAACAACCCAATTTGGACTAATTTCGTTACAATCGGATCCCCAGGGCAGGTATATATTTATGCATTGTGTTCTATATGGGGAACAGCCCCTTCTCCTAGCCTACTATGTCCCTCCACCCTATAACTCCAAGGTAATCTCTGATGGGCTCTCGTTCATGGCCCAGTATCCCGCGATTCCAGCGATTTGGCTTGGGGATTTCAACATGGTACTTAACCCACTCAAAGATAGGTTGTGCCCCGGTCAGGCAAGGCAGCTCCCTAACGAGACCCATTTAGGCTGTACATTTATGGAATTCTCTTTAACAGATCCACAGCGATAGAAGTATCAGGACAGGCGAGCATATTCATGTTTTTCTGCCACTCATTCATCTATGTCCTGAATAGACTTTATTGTGGTTTCAAATGCCTTGTTGCCCTGGATGGTAGATGTGGGCTATTGTGCTAGATCCTTATCTGATCATGCCCCTTGGTGGGCTATGCTCTCGCTAGCACAGCCTGTTGGTCCTAGAACCTGGCGACTCCATTCGTTCTGGCTGGCGGCCCTGAGTGAGCGGGAGGACATACAGAGTGAATGGCAATTCTTTTTTCGTACAAACCACGACACAGCGCCAGTGGGACAAATTTGGGAGGCTTTCAAGCTGCACGTCCGCTCCACTCTCTCACTGCACATTAGCAGACTAAAGAAGTCGTCTAAAATAATGTTGCAACAAGCTGTTGGGGGGCTGGAGTCGGCGACTGCTGCCTTCACCACTGACCCTACACCTGCAAAAGCCCAGGCGCTTAAACAACAAATGAGCCTCGTTGATCACCTTCAGTATGAACAGGCCAAACAAAAGCTTTTCTTTATTAGACAGCGGGTATTTGAGCAGGGGGAACGGGTGGGAAAGCTACTGGAATATCTGACCCACCAGAACTCTAGGTCCCCGGTGGTGGTCTCCCTAACAAACCCGTAGGACACACTATTGACGGATCCACCAGTGGTAGCAGAGATGTTTCGGGCGTACTACGCTAACTTATACACCTCCCAGGTAACTACCCCGGTGGCTGAGACCAGGGCTTAATTCCAGAGGGTTCCCCACCCCCGGCTATCTGATACGCAAGTCAGTCATCTTGAAGCCCCCTTAAATGCGCATGAGATTGCCCTTGCGATAGCGTCCTTGGCTCCAGCCAAAGCCCCTGGCCAAGATGGTATCCCATTAGACTTTTATGCCCAATACTCCGAAATATTGGTACCTGAACTCTTGAGGCTATACAATTCTATATTCAAATCCGAATCCCTCCCTGACACTTTAAGACAAGCAGTCATTATTGTACTCCCCAAACCAGGTAACATCCCCACTCCCCTGATTCCTACCGCCCTATTTCGTTATTACAGATATTAAAATTTTAGCTAAAATACTAGCCACCCGCCACATTAAAGTTATTCTGTCCCTTATTCACCCGGATCAAACGGGATTCATGCCTGGTAAAAACACAGCCATGAATGTCCGTCGTCTACACAGATGAGAGTAGTGGTTGCATTGGACACCGCCAAGGCGTTTGATTCCATCGAATGGGGATACCTGGGGGAAGGCCTTAGACATTTTGGATTCGGCCCAAACTTCATTAAATGGGTAAACCTATTATATTACCTCCCAGAGGCTTGGGTAGCAGTGAATGGATGGGTGTCAGATCCCTTTCCACTGGAGTGGGGAACTCGTCAGGGCTGTCCACTATCCCCCCCTTTTGTATGCTCTAGCAGCAGAACCCTTGGCTGTTCTCCTCAGAACGAACCCGGGAATCACTGACCTTCGGAGGGGCTCTCTGGTGGAGACAGTGAGTTTATATACAGACGATACGCTTCTGTACCTGGAGGATGCGGGACTATCTTTATGGTCTGCCCTTAGGATCATTGAAGAGTTCGGCAGGCACTCAGGCCTGCGCATAAACTGGTCCAAATCGCAAATTTTGCCCTTGGACTTGTCCCCACAAGACAGCGGTTCAGCTTCCCTCCCACTAATTAGAGTTTCTGAGATCCAGTATTTAGGGGTGCGGATCACCAGGGAGCATTGGGACTACATCTTTAACAATACAGAACCTCTATTCTCATTTTTGAAAACACACACACAGGCATGGTCGCGTCTCCCACTCGGGGTCACGGGGAGGGTTAACCTCACTAAAATTATTTTACTACCAAAACTCCTTTATATGTTCTGCCATTCCTCAGTTCTAATCCCTCTACAGATGTTCAAGATGCTTGATAGCATCCTTAACACTTTCATTTAGGGACCGAGTAGACACAAATTAGCCTGGAATATCCTTAAGAACCCAACCTCATCTGGCGGTGTGGCCCTCCCGGATTTTCGCACTTATTACATAGCAGCACAACTTTCACACTTTTATCACTTGCCATAAATCAGATGGGCATAGATACCAAACTTTAGTATGCAAAGGCACTGGCCTTAACACACACACTCCCATCCAGGTGTTATTCAGAGGGAAAGGGCGGCGGTGCTCGTGCTCTGCTACTTGCCCATCATAAATGGATCTGGGAGCTGGCACTTAGGATCATTGGAGCTGACTTTTATCACACACACACTCCCCTGTGGTGTAATCCCCAATTGAAAGAACTGACCCTGATTCCAGATGTAGACCTATGGGCCTCTAGAGGCGTAATTTACCTGCACCAAGTTGTTTCCCCACTTGGAGTGTGAGATTTCCAATCACTGCAGGCAGAATTTAAGTTGCCACCTCACATGCTTTTCAGATACCTACAGTTAAGATACGCTCTCCGGACCCAGTTCACAGAAGGCTTCCCAAACTTGCATGGTAGATGTGATAATAGGGGATAATCCATCTCAATTGATATCTACCATGTATAGCTTTCTGAGAGCCCGGACGGTAGCGCAAATCACGGAAAGGGCCAGAATTAGATGGGAGGAGGATATTGGCCCCTTGGAGGGGTCAGACTGGGATGAGGTATTGTCAAATACTAGACATGTGTCGCTTAGGCTGTCAGACTGCCTGACCCAGATATATATTGTTCATAAATCATACTTAACCCCAGTAAGAATTGCTAAGTATCATCCTAATTATATCCCGGTGTGCCCCAGGTGTGCTAGCCATACTTGCACGTTTTACCACCTTTTATGGTCATTCCCTATGATCCAGGAATACTGGGCACAGATAATTACATTCTTGCACGACCACATGGGCTCACCCTAACAGCTTGATCCAAAGGTTTGTGTTTTGGGCCTATTTCCAGGTACCACTGTTGACAAATACCTGGCCACATTTTTGCATACAACGTTATTTAGCGCAAGAAAGCTGGTGGCGAGGCACTGGATGCGACCCACTCCCCCTACAATTCGTGCTTGGATTACCGAGATTAATAATACTCTGCCCTACATAAAAGTAGTATACAGGCACCATGGATGTCCCGCTAAATATAACAAGGTTTGGGATAGATGGCTGGATAACCTGGATACGTGTATAGCGTAGACTGCTACTGCATTTTGTTGGAAACTGTGGCCTGAGTCTATCCAACAGTGTTTTTAGAGGTTCTAAGTGACTATGAAGAAGATAACATACACTCTCTGGCACCACAAGGGAAGGTATCAGAAAGCAGGGGGGCAAACAATAGTGTCAATTTATAATTGGGATATTGTGATGCACTTGATACACCTGTTGGCATACTCCAAGAATTACGCTGTAACCACTTTGTTTGTATTTTTGTACCTGTTTATTGCGAATAAACTTGTGCTTTTGGAAAAAAAAAAGACAGCTTGCAGGGAAAATGTAATTTTGTTTGGCTTTATAAATGCAATTATTGCTGCAGAAGATTCTAGACATGGTACAGGTAGACTAAGGGGAACCCCAGGCACTGTATTGGAAGGAATTTTTCATTTTTATGCTTTAACTTTAAAAAAAGCAAAAAATCATTGCTCATTTAAAAATTACATTATTCCCAAACTTTTTTTTTTTTTTATTGACACATATCCCCCAGGGACCCCTATAACCATTGTATGCCCAATTACTTGCACATACTGTAAGCCTTCAAAATGGGCACTTTTGATTTTTGATGTTCGGGCCCCATTGACTTTAATGGGGTTCATTATTTGGGTCCGAACTTTTGCGGTGTTCGAAAGTTCTGGTGCGAACTGAATAGGGGTCCATTCGGCCCATCCCTACTGACGTACAGCCAGCAGAATTGGGCCCTTCAGGGCTGGGTTGGAGTTACTCGATCACCGTGTCATAGGCCGCAGCCCTCTCTCTTAGCAGCAGAGAGGTGTGCATTCAGTGAGGCCCAGGAAGAAGAGAGCGCAGGAGGATTCGCTGGCCCTTTTTATAGTTCCTCCCAGAGGTCCCCTCATGTTGCACAGGGGTATCTGGGATGTGTCATCCAGGGGTAATATCACAACATACGAATGGCTGATCCAAAGACTACTAGTCCCACGATCCTCCTTGTTTGGCTCACATATATGATGACAGTTACTGGAGACCAGCACTAGAGGGACATTGGAATAGATGGAGAATGACAGAGTGTAGTCTGTATAACTGGTAATCGTAGTTCGCTGTCGCTACACTAAGATGATTGTTCTCGCTCTAACGATCACAGCGTATGTAACCTGTGTGTATCTGGCTCTGATACTAGCCAGTGCCTCACCAGCCACTGACTTCAATGCACAACATTGATCTGTACTGGGGAAAAACTGTGCTGAGAGAAGATCTGTACTTGGGGGTGATCTGTACTGGTTAAAATCTATACTAGGGACAAAGATCTACAATGGAAAAGGTCAGTACTTAGAGGAAATTCTGTACTGGGGGAGACCTGCATTTGAGGGGATATCTGTATTGGGGGGAGAGCTGTACTGGAGAGAGATTTGTTCTAGGGAAAAGCATGTGCTCTGGAGGGGAGATCTGTACTGTGGGAGACTTTTACCTAGGGATATCTACATTGGAAGAGATCTGCACTAAGGGAGATGTGTATTTGGGGGGATATGTATTGGGGAAGAGCTGTACTGTGTAGAGATCTCTACAGAGGCAGAGCTGTACTGAGAGAAAGATATGTACTGATGGATAGGAATGGGTCCAATGTTTGAGTCGAACAGCGAACAATATGCGGTGTTCGCGGCAAATTCTAAACCTGCCGGGGACACTAGCATGAAAAATCAAGTGCTCATTTTAAAGGCTTATATGCAAGTCATTGTCATAAACAGTATTTGGGGTCCTGAAGAGTCTGGTATGGATTTTGGGGGGACCCCCACGCAATTGCTTGTTTACATTTTTGTTTGGGGTTCCCCTTAATATTCATACGAGGCCCAAAGGGCCTGGTAATGGACTGGAGGGGGGGGGCTCTTTTTTTCCAATGAGTTTTATCTATATTGCTGAGACCCGACAAGTCATTACAGCCGCGGTCAGTTTTAAATGACAGTTTCTCCTTTAGAAATGTCATTTTGAAGTGGTACTGTTCTAAACACAGGAAAAATGTGCCACTTTGCAGGCATACTATAGACACCCCCCCCGGCACGATATTTAAAGGAATATTTCAATTTTATTGTTTCACTTTAAAGGCGTTGTAAAGATAAAAATGTTTTAACCTATTAACACTCTGTTACATACTGATTTCTAATAAGTTGATGATTTCCTCCCAAAATATTTTATTACCTACTAAATTTGTATAAATACATAAATTTGTATATGTAATAATCGTCCTCCTGCTATCCTCCAGAGATTATTTTTTCTACTTCCGGGATTGCGGTGCGCTGGCATTAAAGTGACGTCACGGCAACCAGGGAACTACATTTCCCATTATGCTTAGTGGCATCGCGCATGTGCAGTGCCCTTTTTTCTACATTTCATCTAACGAGAACGTTGCTCGTTCTGAGCAACGTTCTCGTTCACACGCCGCCCAAATTAAACGCCTATTCCAGCCTCCCCAGAACGCATATATTAACAAAATGGTAATGTGTACAATGTTCTACTGTTTGGTTAAACAGAGGCATGGATGAGCATATAATGGGATGGAGAGATTGAAAAGGGAGAAATGTGTTGGTGGGATGCATGAACAACTAATATTACAGCTTAGGCAATGTTGTGGGGGAGAGGGCGTTTTTGTTTGTATTGTGTAGTAGCATGGGCGTCCGCAGAACTTTTTTCAAGGGGGGCATAATTTTAGGGTCACCCATGCGCTGCCCCTTTTCGACAATGTCAGTATCAGATTATCATGGTCAGAGACTGCAGACTTAGTACAATCCCTAGGATAGGTAATGGATAATGGCCAACAGGCCCTCTTACCAGACCCAGCGAAACAACACCAGTGATCCCTCCGGCTGGAAGATCGCTCACGCGCCACGGGGGGCGATTCTGGTCAGTAGTGTAGCATGTATGTACCCTGGCAGTGACTCAGTCTTTCTCTCTCTGGTGGTGCTGGGCAGCATGGCTCTCTCTGGTGGCATGGGGCAGTGTAGTTCTCTCTCTGGTGGCGCTGGGCAGCGTGGCTCTCTCTCTCTGGCTTCTGCCAAGCACAATCCTTGTTCTTTTTCCTGTAGCACCCTCTTCCTCAGCTTTTTTCTCAGGCTACAGTCTCTCAATCTCTCGATCAAGCTGTATCCTCCTCCCTGTGGAAAATGGGGCCACCAATCTTTGGGACTACATGTCCTATGATTCTCTCCTCTCCTAGTCTCTTTTGATTGTCCCTCAGTTATGGCCAATAGGGAATGAACAGAGTGGGCAGGAACAGTTATGGCCAATAGGGAAGGAACAGAGCGGGCAGGAAGCTGGGCGAGGAATCTGGTGAGAGCCGTCGTCTCTTCTCCCTGACAGGAGAAAGGAGGGGGTGACCGGGGTAAACCTGATAGCACCGCTGCCGAGTTCTCTGCTGGACTGAGCACGGAAAAGAGCCTGCAGTCACGCTACACTGATAGGGGGGCTTGGCAGAACCTTGATGGTGTCACCCCACTGGCGGGTTGCACATGGGTGTGGGCTGCCCGCACCCCGATAGGGATGGAACTGTGTTGAATTTAAGATCTCATCCCTGATTCCAGGGGGGGGCACTTGACCCCCCTTGCCCCTACCTGCGGACGCCCATGTGTAGTAGGAGGAGACACACAATGCATGCTGGTAAATGACTACAGTAAAGGCAATAATCTAAATAGACTTTACTATGTTATATTAACAATTCCAAAATGCCAGTAATTTTATAATCTACTATATCATTTGGTTCAACATTACCTTGTTGTTTTAAAAAAAAGTTTTGAAGTTGCTGCTGTTTTCTTTTCTAAAACTCTAGACGAGCTAACGATTAGGATTCCAAGTCTGAAGGCAGCAAGGGGGCAGAGTCAAGGCGGGGCAGTGAAGATTAGTGCAGATTAAAAATAAGGTATGGGAGGTGGCGCTGCAGTGTCGTAGACATGCCCACTAACCTCCAGCCCCTGTGTCTCTGTGATACATAGAGAGAGTCTCCACGCAGGGCTGTAGTCCTAGGGAGGGGACGAGCACGATCACTCACCACCAGGCAAAACGACTCGACTGAAGGTGACAAGCTCCATGAAGACTAACAGGAAGTGAGGATTTCAAACAAGGATTAGTGAAATTTAGAAGAGAAATCGAAGGAACAGGTAAGTGAACTAGCACTGCATTAGCTTAACCACTTGACCACTGGGCACATAAAGCCCCTTTCCTAACCAGACCAATTTTCAGCTTTCGGTGCTCTCACATTTTGAATGACAATTACTCAGTCAGGCAACACTGTACCTATATGAAATTTGTGTCCTTTTTTCACACAAATAGAGCTTTCCTTTGATGGTATTTAATCACCGCTGGGTTTTTTATTTTTTGTGCTATAAAAGAAAAAACACTGAAAATTCTGTAAAAAAAAAAAAAAAAAAAAAAAAAAAATTTTATTTGTTTCTGTTATAAAATATAGCAAATTAGTAATTTTTCTTCATAAATTTTGGCCAAAATGTATACTGCTACATATCTTTGGTAAAAATAAGTACACATTGGTGTATATTATTTGGTCTTTGTGAAAGTTTTATAGTCCATAAGCTATGGTGCCAATATCTGAAAATTTATCACACCTGAAATACTGACGACCTATCTCATTTCTTGAGACCCTAACATGCCAGAAAAGTACAAATACCCTCCAAATGACCCCTTTTTGGAAAGAAGACATTCCAAGGTATTTAGAAAGAGGCATGGTGAGGTTTTTGAAGTTGTCATTTTTTCCCACAATTCTTTGCAAAATCAAGATTTTTTTTTTTCACAAAATTGGCACATTAGCAGGTTATTTCTCACACACAGCATATGCATACCACAAATTACACCCCAAAACACATTCTGCTATTACTCACAGCGTGGCCACATACAGAGGCCCAACATGCAAGGAGCACCTGCAGGCGTTCTGGAGCACCCAGACCAATTTCTCTCCTACATGTAAAAATCATAATTTATTTGCTAGAAAATTACATAGAACCCCAAAACATTATATATATTTTTTTTAGCAAAGACCCTAGAGAATACAATGGCAGTTGTTGCAACTTTTTATTTCGCACGGTATTTTTCAGCAATTTTTCGAATGCATTTTTTTTTGGAAAAAAACTGTTTTGTGCTTTAAAAAAAAAGAAAACAGTAAAGTTAGCCCAATGTTTTTGCATAATGTGAAAGATGAAGTTACGCCACGTAAATAGATATCTAACATGTCACCCTTCAAAATTGCACACTCGTGGAATGGCACCAAACTTCGCTACTTAAAAATAGCCAGGCGCTTAAATTTTTTTTACTGGTTACATGTTTTGAGTTAGAGGATGTCTAGGGCCAAAATTATTGCTCACGCTCCAACGTTTGCAGCTATACCTCACATGTGTGGTTTAAACACCGTAATTAAGTATTGGCAAGGTATGGCTGAATATTGCAGAGAATTGGCAGGTTATGGCAGGGGTATTGCAGAGTATGGCTGGGTATTGCAGAGTATGGCTGGGTATTGCAGAGTATGGCTGGGTATTGCAGAGTATGGCTGGGTATTGCAGAGTATGGCTGGGTATTGCAGAGTATGGCTGGGTATTGCAGAGTATGGCTGGGTATGGCAGAGTATTGGCAGGGTATGGCAGAGTATTGGCAAGTATTGTCAAGGTATGGCAGAGTATTGGCAAAGTATTGGCAGGGTATGGCAGAGTATTGGCAGGGTATGGCAGAGTATTGGCAAAGTATTGGCAGGGTATGGAGGGATGCCTGAGCATGGATGGATGGATCCATGGATGTGACTGCAATTGTCACAGAGCAACACTGTGGGCACTACAGATCCAGCCCACAGCGCTGCTGCCATCCGATCTCTCCCCTCCACTGTACAGATCAGTACACAGCCATGACATGACGCTAGTTTGGTGTTTGGAGCAGGGACAGTCTGCAATTCATTACCTACTAGCTAGCTACTATTAGGTCCACAAAGGTCCTTTTAAGGACTGGTATAGGTGTACAGTATATAGGGTTGTAATACACGTATAATATACTTTCTTTCCAATATAGAAAGCATATTATAGTGCACTGCAGTGGTGCTGACTGATTCTGCAGCTGTCGTTTCTCGGTGTAGGGACAGTTTGGTGTTTGGAGCAGGGACAGTCTGCAATTCACTAGCTACTAGCTAGCTACTATTAGGTCCACAAAGGTCCTTTTAAGGACTGGTATAGGTGTACAGTATATAGGGTTGTAATACACGTATAATATACTTTGTTTCAAGTATAGAAAGCATATTATAGTGCACTGCAGTGGTGCTGACTGATTCTGCAGCTGTCGTTTCTCAGTGTATGGACAGTTTGGTGTTTGGAGCAGGGGCAGTCTGCAATTCACTAGCTACTAGCTAGCTACTATTAGGTCCACAAAGGTCCTTTTAAGGACTGGTATAGGTGTACTATTTGGTGTGCAGTATATAGGGGTGTAATACACGTATAAAATACTTTCAAATATAGAAAGCATAGTATAGTGCATTTCCACTGTGCAGCATTGACTGCTAAGTGGTTCTGCAGCGATACTACAAAGAGTGGCAAACGCAATTAGAAAAAAAGTATTATAACTGGTGTGATAGACCAGTGGCCCCCCAAAATGACAGATTGAAGCGGGGTGTTATATACCTTCTTCCACATATACTGCACTTCTCTAGAGACTTTTGTCACAGGCAGAGGAAGAGGCAGGCCCTTCCGCAGGGGTGGTAGGTGTAGGGCAGGAGCAACAGGCTTGAGCCAAAGTGGGAAATTGCAGAAGTGCTCTCTATCTTGGTGCTGGTGTCAGTGCTCTCTATCTTGGTGCTGGTGTCAGTGCTCTCTATCTTGGTGCTGGTGTCAGTGCTCTCTATCTTGGTGCTGGTGTCAGTGCTCTCTATCTCGGTGCTGGTATCAGTGCTCTCTATCACGGTGCTGGTGTCAGTGCTCTCTAGCTTGGTGCTGGTGTCAGTGCACAGTCTCTATCACGGTGCTGGTGTCAGTGTTCTATTTCAGTGCTGGTGTCAGTGAGGGAGATAGCAGCGGAGAAGCAAATCAGCAGGCAGTGCCAGCACCATGGCTGAGGATCAGCACTGGCTTTGCACCTCTGGATCACCGCAGTGGAGCCCTGCATAGGTGTGGTAAGGGTCGGGTAGAGGGAGGGGTCAGGGGCTCAAGCACAGGTTGGCACACTGGGACACTGGCACAGGACTGCCGTGCCCTGACTGTGGCACTGATCATCTCCTGCACCCCCTTCATAGCCTGGCCTGACCTTGCCTCTCCTCCATGGCCTTCATGCGCTCCTGAATTGACAAAATTTCACAGATAAAAAAAGAATGCTTGTCGTTGTCGATCCCAGATTCACTTAATACTTCTGGTATGTCCATGTTGTGGGACTATGTGTGCACAGCTAGTAAGTATAAAAAAAATATGACCTGGAGGTTTTTAAGGTTTGCCTGCCATTAAAGTGAATGGGGGTCCGCCGAACATTTGGGCACGTTTGCGGATCGCGTTCGCAAAACGTCCCATCGGAAGTTTGTCCATCACTAACCATAATCTGTTATTCAGCCGAAATAATGCCTTTTATCCATCAACTGTTGTGCAAACTTGTACCTGCCCTCACTCCGCAAGATCTACTTATTGATTGGTCCCACAGGATACACAAACCACAGCACTTGATACCTTCTCTTCCTAGAGATATCCTGGCCCGTGTTAATTTTTTTCACACCAAGGAACAAATAATGCAGACTGATAGATCCATGCACTCCCTGCCTGACCGCACCTCCAAGCTGGCTCTGTACAATGATATCTCGACAGCTACAGCACAAGCCTGCAAAGATTTTTCACCAGTCACATCAATCCTAGTGGAGCATAAAATCTGCAACAAATAGGGGGTTCCCTGTAAAGCTGCTGGTCAAAACCATCAAGTCGTTATCCAAACTCCCAAGGATAGCTTCAAACAGCTACTCATTTGGGGTCTAATCTCTTGTCTGCCACCATCATCCTCCAAATCTAATCCGTCCCCCCCTAAAATCTCCAACTGCTGGGAAAAAAGTGATCCACCTTAAAGCAGCAGTACACTTTTACATTTCTCCAATGCAAAATTGAGCTCAATTACTGAATGGCAAAAGGTTTTCATGTTTTTGGCCTGAGGAGGAGCAGATGCCATGTTGGAATCACCCCCACAATCCAATACTACCGTGTGCTAAACTCACAGTTTAGGTTCTTATTTTGTGCCTTTATTTGCCTTATTTCTAACGATGTTTATTTAACTTGTTCACAGCTCTCACTTGCTGTGTATAACAACCTCTCTTGTTTGTTTTTTTTCACGGTTATTTGCATTTTTTTGTTCCTCACAAGTATTGTGTAGCTATTGTATACGGGTAATCTCTGACACTGTACTCAGTACTTATACTCTTATTGCTTCTCTTTACACCATAGTTGCATCTCCTAGTCAGCCTCCCTTATGTCACTTAAAAATACATTGCTGAATGCCAAGGGCCTTAACAGCTTGTTTAAACGTTCCCTTCTATGGCACAAAGCCATAATGTATCGTCATTCTGTGCCTCCAGCAGACACACTTCTCCATGGATAAAGCACCCCATTGAACCCACAAAGTGTTTCCCCATTGTTTCCATGCCCACGCTGACATAAAAATGATGTGGTGTCATGATTGTGTTCTGCTCCTCAGTCTCCTTTGCCCTTTCCCATGTGGAAATTTACCCCCAGGGTAGATTTCTAATCCTTTCAGCATCTTTTAATAACACTCCCTTGACAATTGTCAATATCTTTGCCCCAAACACTCACCAGAAATCCTTTTACGAATCGGTCATGCAGAAAGTACAACATTACCCCAGAGACCAACTAGTCATCTGTGGAGACTAATGACATCGCTGATCCACTTCTAGACTCCTCTAATACCAATAGGAAGCAGTCCACTGCCCTTTCCTCCCTTTTCTCATTAGAATATATATGATTCTTGAAGATGCCAACATGGTAATGCGAAAGATTACTCTTTCTATTCACATACCCAGAAATTGTACTCGAGGATCGACCTGTTCTTGCTCTCCAAGCCTCTGTTGCAACAAGTAACTACCTCCTCTATAGGGATAATAACACGGTAGGACTGTGCTCCTGTATCAATCTCTCTACACTAGGGATGAGCTGAAACCCCCCCGCCCCCCCCCCCCCCCCCCACACACACACACACTGGTTTGGTTTGCACCAGAACGAATATGCGAATAGTAAAAAAATGTGTACGAACATGCAAACACCAATAAAGACTATAGGACAGGAACATGAAAAATCAAAAGTGCTAATTTTAAAGGCTTCAAAAATTGGGCCTTAGGTGTTGGTGGTGCCAGAACACGGTAACCCCTCACAGTTACTCTTGTTGGGCACAAGAATGGGCCCTGCTGTTAAATATATTTTTTTAAATTGTAATTACATGCCCCTCTTAAAAAGGGGCAGAAAAATTGAGCTTTGTGTGGTGGTATCATAAACCAAAAATATTGTTGGAAGCTAGCATCATCATTATTGAGGAGGAATAGGATAGGCAGTCTTCAAGGAATCCCAGATCCATAGCAAATTCAATCAGTTACATCAGAATCAGGTGCTTGATAGCTGCTCATCCAGGACTGCTTAATTTTTATAAATGTGAACCTAACAACAGAGTGGACAGGCGCCCTCTTTGGTCCGTTACAAACTCTCCAGCAGCACTGAATGTGTATTCAGAAAGCACGCCGGATGCAGCACAGGCCAGTAGCTCAACTGCATATTGAGCAAGTTCTGGCCAGAGATCCAGCCTCAAGACCCAGTAACCCAGTGGATGCTCTGTTGGAAAGGTCTCCAAGTCTGCTCTTGCCCCTAGATATTCCTGCATCATGTGACCTTGGCGCTGAGGACTGAAAAATTGTTTAAAGGCATCGGTCAGCGGCTACCTTCTCCACCAGTCTTCCTCTGACCGAACAAAGCCTCAGAAACACGTTGTCCAGCACCAGGAAATGGTAACCTCCCAGGGTCTGGAAATGTGTTACGCAAACTTTTCTTCAAGGCCCTCCTGAAGATGTTTCATCTGCTGCTTCCTCTGCGAAGGCAGGATGAGTTCTGCAACCTTACCCTGTAACATGGATCAAGAAGGGTTGCCAGCCAGTAATTATCCCTCTCCTTGAAACCACGAATCCTAGGGTCTTTTCACAGGCTTTGCAGAATCAGGGAGGCCATGCAGTGTAAGTTTGCAGTGGCATTCGATTCTGAGAAAACCATCCCTTGAAGACTGCTGCATGTTATCCTCGACATCTGTACTGACACAATCCTCCTCCTCTTCTTCCTGTGTGTTTGGCCAACCCTCAGGATTGCTATCTGGATAAAGGGGCCCTTGAGAGGGAAAAAAATCCTCCTCTTCCTCCCGCTGTTCTGCCTCAAGTGCCCTGTCCATGATATCACAAAGCGTGTGCTCCAGCAGGAAGACTAGACGGACAGTGTCACTGATGCATGCATTGTCGCTGCTCACCATTCTTGTTGCCTCCTCAAACAGTGACAGGACAATGCATGCATCCTTGATCAGTAGCCACTGGCATGGCAAAAAGAAGCTAAGACCCCATGACCCTGTCCTGGTGCCATACTCACACATGCACTCATTGATGGCCCTCTGCTGTGTGTGAAGCGGCTGCAGCATTGCCAACATTGAGTTCCACCTGGTGAGCATTTTACAAATGAGCCGGTTGGTGGGCAGGTTGCATTTCCTTTGAATGTCAGCTAGCCGAGCACTGGCATTGTATGACCAGCAGAAATGACCAGAGACTTTTCTGGCCTGCCTCAGGAGACCTTGTAAGCCTGGGTACCTGGTCAAGAAGCTCTACATCACTAAATTCAGAACATGTGCCAAACATGGAATAT
Source organism: Lithobates pipiens (assembly GCF_037356315.1). Classification (NCBI taxonomy): domain Eukaryota; kingdom Metazoa; phylum Chordata; class Amphibia; order Anura; family Ranidae; genus Lithobates; species Lithobates pipiens. The sequence continues at coordinate 295,463,388 of NW_027507764.1, forward strand.
AGATCAAGTGTCCCTGTTGGAGGGCGGAGAATGCTGGTGCCATTGTTGCATACAACCATTCCTGGCTGAAGCTGGCATGGCATCAACCACCTCTGAGCCTGCCCCTGCAGAGCTGACAGAATCTCTGCCCCAGTGTGGCTACTGTCCCCTAAGCAGACCAACTCAAGCACCGCTTGGCATCTTTTTGCCTAACTGCATGCGTAGCCCCTTGAGTGCTTGGAGAGCACTGCTGGTTCTGAGGACAATTCTGCAGAAGAGGCCAGAAGAAGAGAAGGAAGGGAAGCATACAAATGTTGTGGCAGAATCATCACTAGCTTTTTGGAGGCGTGGTGGCGGAACAAGCTCCAACGATGAACCCTGTCCTGCATCCTTCCCAGCTGTCAGCAGAGTTACCCAGTGCTGTAAAGGTTCACTGCTCCAGGATAATTGCCTCCCCGAAATCAGCTGTCTCCAAAATTAAACAGGGTGCCGGCTCTGTTTGCAACAGAGAAGAAATTAAAAAAATATATAGCTGGATAGCCGCACTCCAAATATTCACCTTTATTGAAATTTTTTTAAATCAAGACATCAAGGCTAAGTACAGACTAACTATACAGCCGCTGACATGTTTCACACTAAACACTGTGCTTAGTCATAGCTGAAATGCAGAATATCCATACAAAACTATATACACACCTAAGTAATTAGACAAATAGATAAAGCACGTACATAAAGGTATGGAAAGCACCTGTGAACATCTAGAGCAGCCTTTCTCAACCTTTTCAACACAGATGAACTCTTGAAATAGTTCTCCGGTCTCGAGGAACCCCTGCTAAAAATTAGAAACTTACAACTCATGATACATTAGTGTGTTGGTCAGTGAGAGGAATGGTTTTTACACTTGTGGTCATTGGGAAGAATTACTTCCGAATGCCGCGTACACATGATCAGAATTCCGGGCCGGAAAAAGACCGATGAGAGCTTTTCAACGGAAAATGTGACCGTGTGTATGCTCCATCGGAACTTAGCTGTCCGAGTTCCGGGCATACATCAACTTTGTGGCTCAAAAACTTGATAGCTTGAGAAGTCCATATAGAAAGGAGGTCAATCTGGTCCAGGAATCCCAGTGAACAGGAACAGCAGCAGATGACATATGTACCCAGGCTGTGGTACTACAACAGGCTGCGTGTTCTGTCAGACCAGACTGAAGGCAGCCAATCTCTCTTGTCTTCCGTACAGCCTTCCCTGCAGCCTTCCCTGCAGCCTTCCCTGGAGGCTGTGGCTCTGGAGGTGGACTTGTGGCAGGAGGAGGATAAGGGAGCGCACACAGGTAGTCCGCCACTCAACCCCTTGTAGATGGTTGTAAAAATTATTTTTTCAGATTTGCACAGTTGGCCCTCCTCCATTTGCTGTAAATTGGAGGCTATGTAGAAGCCATAGGCCGCTACAGCATCAAGGGGGGATTTCAGGGCATCATTAGCCTCCTTGATGAGGGCCAGTGCTGCCTCCTCTGTTTTAGTCCCCTTCCTGGGCCTTTTGTATGGAAGGAGGAGGGGAGGCACCTCGGATTGGGTGTTACTGGGCCCTGCCACCTCCTGGCTGACACTTTCCCCCGCCTCCTTCTGTGTGCCACTTGCCAGAGCCTCGTCCTGGCTGAGGTCTTCCTGTGTATGAAAAGGGGACATCGTTTTAGTTTTTTGTTCATCAAACACACACAATTTTCAGCTCATGACTGTTGCAAATTTAATGTTACCAAATAGAAAAGACTATCATTCTGAGCCCAGCATTTTTCATTCTTGTCCCAATCATTTTTGGCCACTACTGTCTATTGATATGTGAAACATATCAATCTGTTCATCAAGAAAACACATCCTGTTATAGTACCACCGACTGGGTACATACACCTGATCTGCTGCTGCTCCTGACCTCAGGGACTGCTGGACCTTTCGGATACTCCTCCCTATAGGTGCTTCTCAAGCTACCAATTTTCGTTTCCAGAGACCTCATGTCTGCATTGGGGGCCTGGGTCTTTACAAATTCAAGCAGCTTCCCCAGCATTGCCTTCCTAGCTGCTTTATTGTGATATAACAGGTTTTTCACCTCCCATAAATTGAGCATATCACTATATTTATCCAAGAATTCGTCCAGGAATTATTGGTCTTTAAATGGATACATTTTCTCTGCAAGACCAAACAAAAGACAAAAACACTAATCTCAGGATAATCTTTTAAGCCAATATAGGCATTAATCTAGATTCAGTATAGTCCGCTCATGTCACCAAAGTTAAAATCTTACCTTCGGTATAACGTTCATTGCTTCCACTCCTCCTTCCTCTGCACACAGAACGTAATTACGACACACACGTGTTTAAGCTTTATATACACTGCGCATGCGTGAAACTCCGCCTGCGTCGCCTGCCCCTGACATTCTTTCTAGAATATTCCCCGCTCCGTCTCTTTTGACGCAGTGGGAGAATAATATGGCAGAGACACACCAGGTGCATAATAGCAGTAATGAGGAAGAGGAAAGCCCGGAGCCAGGAACGTCCCAATCCCAGAGGAGATTTCAGGCCACAAATATGTCCTTTGCTGAGATGTTGGAGATGGTCGACATCTTGAGGAGGAATGACTATGACGGGAATTATGGTCCATACACAAACCCAAATCTGAGAAAGGCCAAGATCATGACTAAAGTTGTGAAGAGTCTGTACAGGAATTTTGGGGTACGACGATTTAAGGATCAATTGAGGAAACGCTGGTCGGACCTCAAATTAAGGGAGCAGGATCAGTATAGAAAGATCAAGAAAGTTCTTAGAAAAAGTAAGTATTTGTGGTGTGTTCCTATTATTATTATTAATATTGCATGCTGTGCCATGTGTTTTTCTTTATGGTGTTGTACATTTAAAAATGGCTACTTTCATGTTCATACGCACAGTAATCGGTCGTAGTAAACATTGTTTCCCAAATAAATATGATGTTTTCCCAGACACCTAATTAAATACATTTTTTCATGCTAATTTTGAATTTAATAAAAGAGGTTTAGGACATTGTTGTCTAGATGTGTTTGAACCTAGAAGGAATAGCAAACTAGATTCAGTGTAATGTTTGGAGAGGACACTCATCAGCTGTTTACACATCTGGACTCAGGTGCACTAGTTTGGGACACAAGAACAAACTTTTTAGGGTGTCAAACACAGGTACTCCATTGGATACTTGGGGGTCCAAAAAAGGTAAGTATTCCAACTTTAGTAAAGGCATAAATCATGTCTTCAGCTTGGAATTCTGCCAAAACAGACAATTGTACCCCACTTCCAAGCAATGTTTATCATTCATATTTGTTGCCTCAAATATCTGTGTGCTAAGTATACCTTTTGTTTCATTATCATAGGGGAGCAAATAATCAGGAAATATGAGGTCACCAGGGACCCCCCCCCCCCCACCCCCTGAACAAGGGGAATAGAGGTCACAACCAGAGGATGTGGATGAAGGAGAGGTGGTAGAGATTGAGACCACAACAGGTGAGTATCTGACACCCCAGCTTCAGGTAATAAGAGATGTATGCTTGCATATTTATAATACATGGTGTGTTTTTTTTGATTTTTTAGGTGATTTACAGGTTGTGGAAGAACAATCAGATCATTTCACCAGTGACAGTGTCCAATCCAGGACATAATGTGGTGTAGTCAGGATTTAGACATTATCAAACAAAAAACTATGGATATTGAAGTAAAACTTAAGAACATGATTGATGTCCTTGGAAGAATTTAATTTACAAAAAAATTGGCACCATTTTGTGTTTTTTTTTTTTTCTAAAATTTTGACATTTAAAAAAAAGCCTAATTTTGAAGATGCACACAGTATGTCAACATGTGCTATCTGCAGGGGATAGCAATGTACGTGTTTTGTGCCTGCAACCCCTCCCCAGAGCCTGGGGGGAGATGCCTGTCAAGAACTTGAGGTCCTGAAGGCTTCTCCCAGTCGCCAAGTACCACAATGTGGCATTGAGCCTCTGCTCCGGAGTGATGGCTTGCCTCATGCAGGTATCCTGCCTGCTGATATAAGGGGTCAGCAAAGCCAACAGATGGTGAAAAAGGGGGTCTGTCATCCTGAGATAATTCCTGACATCATCAGAATTATTCTCACGGATCTCACGCAGCAAAGGCATATGAGAGAATTAGTCACGCTGGAGCAACCACTTCTTGGTCCATGAACTCCTCCCCACCCTGTTCATGGACTGGGCTTGTGTCAAAGTAAGAACCCCGACACCAAGCACCCGCACACCACGAACTCTACGATGAGTATGTACTGTACATGCAACATGGCTTCAAAACTTTTGGCTGGTCAGAACGGACTAACAGAAAGCACTGATAAACAGCAAGGCCTGAAAGAACGAAATGCAAATCAGCAACGAGCGGACAATAAGCACTGAAAATCAAATCGTACTATATCAAAATATAGACCGCAATGACAAACAAATGCGAACTGACTACATGCACTGATAGGCAGATACGCACCGACAAGCACAAACTGTAGAGTAGGAACGATCTGAAGCACAAGTCTGAAAAGCACAAATCGTCTCTAACCAAACTTCTACTATCTCACCATAAATATGAGATCAGCAGAAGGAGCCCAAAGAGTGCCGTACGTGGTGCTGAACTTCCCTTTTCTAGTCCTGTCGTATGTGGTGGACGTCACCGCGTTCTTGTCAGTCGGAATTTGGTGTGACAGCATTTAGGCAAGACAGCTTGAGCAGAATACCGCCGGAATTCCATCGGGAAAACCATCAGAACTTCTTCCGACGAGAATTCCGATTGTGCGTACGCTGCATTACAGATGGCTAAAAAGATCAATGGTGCCAGGGGGAACTTATCCGAGAGGCAGAAATTGCCCAATGCTGAAGGAACCCCTAGCAACCTCTGGAGGAACCCTGGTTGAGAATCACTGGTCTAGAGTGCGAAATGTAACAATTAAGTAGATGGAAAGAGCCTTCCCCACCTACTAAAGATTCACATATTGTAAATGCATGCAGTAATAATGAAAAACATGATCAATCTTATATTTAGAAAGAAGAAGCACAGGTGTAACCTAAACAGAAAAAAGAGAGAGAAAGACGTGACACATAAAAAATTGCATCCGCAAATACACAACTAGAGAAGAAGCAAAAACGTCTCCCCCTGTGTATTCATGCCGGTGCGTCAGATCCGCTAGAGAAGATACAGACTTTCCTCAATAATAATACATACCCATATAATTGTATGATTACAAATATCGAGTTAGTAAATACTTCTATTTTACTGTTCTCTGTGATAAAAAAATCAAAATAACCCCATAGAATCACCCAAACTAGACCACACATGGCTAATAGAGGGATAAGAAGATATAGGAAGAACATAAATGCTAATGACACTGGGTATAGTAATGACACACCTAGCAAAATAATCATTGTCATGAAAAAATCTGGGGAACATACATGCATGTATATGTGTATATATTATATATATATATATAATATATAAAATGTGAGGAGCATGCACACACACATCAACATGGATACCTGCTCATAAACTGAAGCTAAAGATATATAAATGATAATTGCCTATAAATTACAATGAATACATAAATATAACCAATGGTAAATTTGTTTCAAATTTATCTTTATTTATATTATGAAACATACATTCAAAAATTTTCCATTCAATTTTCACATCATTATAAAACATTCCCCATACACAACAAAAACATAACAGCACAAAAAAAAAAAAAAAAAAAAAAAAAAATAAATTGTCATTACTGATCCATTCAGTCCCCCACCCTTACATAAATTCCCACAATTTTCCTGAGGTACTCAATTCCTCCCATTTCTTCCAATAGTCCGACATCGGTTTTTCTACATATCCCTCTTGTCTAATCTGTTTCTCCATGAAACACACCTCGCTCATCTCATAGTTCCACTCTATTATTGTTGGGGCTACTTCCTTTTTCCATTTCTGTGCTATTACAGTTTTAGCTATTGTAGTTATTTGATAAAAAAATTCCATCTCTTTTCGTTTTAGTTTTTCAGGTGTATGGGAGAATAGTATTGTCTTTATATCAAGATTTATTCTTATACCTGTCAGTTCCTGATATATTTTTATTATCTTACCCCAAAATATTTTTATCTTCCAACAACTGTACCAAATATGTTCTAGAGTACCCTTCTCCTTCTTACATCTCCAACATAATTCAGAGTTCAGTTTATTTATTTTATTCATAATCACTGAGCTTCTATACCATCTTAATAGAATTTTATAATTTTTTTCTTGATATTTAATAGCTAAGGGTGTTTTATATATTCCTTCAAATATCTCTCCCCACTCTTTCTCTGTCAGCTCCTGCCTTATTTCTTCCTCCCATTTTTTTATTCCTGCTATTTTTTTAATATCCCCACCAGGAAGTAATAGGTTATATATCTTAGCTAATTTCTTATTTGCTTTATCCTTATTCATTGCTATTTGTTCAAATATGGTTGGAGGTCTATTAATCATTGTCTTTATTGGGTCAATAAATGCCCTCAGCTGTAAGTACTGAAACCATTTGTTTTTATACTCTTGCCCCAATTCCTGAAACGTTGGAATATTTCCATCATTTAGGATTTGTATTATCCGGTCATGTTCATCTATATTCCATTTCAAAAATGTATTATCCTTTATAGCTGGTTTAAATTCGGGATTACCAAATAAAGGGGTCATAGGGCCTATTAATGATGATAGTTGTTTTTTCTTTATCATATCATCCCAGATTTTTAAAGTTGTTTTTACAAAGATAGGCATTTCCTTCCTCTCTGGTCTTGTCTTAGGTTTTATCCATGGCTGATGTTTTATTTTAGCCCCTAATATGTCTTCCTCCAATTTTATCCATTGCTTGTCTTTTTCATTATGCTGCCAATCGATTATTCTCATTAGAGAGGCAGCTTGTGAATATTTAAAAAAGTCAGGCAATGCTAATCCACCCTTATTTTTCATTCTAATTAATACCTCCCTGCCTACTCTAGGGGTCTTATGTGCCCATACAAAGCCTTCTACCATTTCTTTCAGATCTTTCATAATTTTTTTTGATGGTATAATGGGTACCGTTTGAAAGATATACAGCATAATTGGCAAAATCTCCATCTTTACAATATTTACTCTCCCAAACCATGATTGGGTTATTTTATCATATTTGCCTAGAAGTTTCTTTACCTTCTGAACTGCCAAGTTGTAATTCATATCTTGCAAAAGTTTTAAATCTCTTGGAATATATACTCCCAGGTATTTTATCGCATCTTGCTTCCATTTAAATGGAAAATTCTTTTGTACAATAGTTTGAACTTTCTCTTCTAATGTAATATTCATTAATTCAGATTTGTCATAATTTACTTTGAAATTACTAATTTCACCAAATCTATCAAGTTCTTTTATTAAATTTGGTATAGTAATTATAGGGTTGGTTATATATAATAGAAGATCATCTGCATAAGCGGCCATCTTATATTCTTTACCTTTGACCTTTATCCCCGTAATATCTTTGTTTATTCTTATAGCCTCCATGAGATGTTCCATCATCATAATATATAAAAGTGGTGATAAGGGACACCCCTGTCGGGTTCCATTTGATATATTTATATACTTTGATAATATCCCATTTGCTCTCACTTTAGCCCTTGAGTTCTTATATAGGGCCATGATCCTTCCTAACATCTTGGGTCCCATTGCTGTTTGTTTCAATACTTCCTCTAAGAACTGCCATCCCACCCTATCAAATGCCTTTTCGGCATCTATAGCCAATAGGCAGGTAGGGATGGCAGTTCTCTGAGCGTATTCAATCAACGTGCATGTTTTAATGATATTGTCTCTTGTCTCCCTCCCTTTCAGAAACCCCGTTTGTTCCAGGCTTATATTATTTGAAACAATATCCGTTATTCTTTTGGATAATATTTTTGAGAATATTCTTATATCTAAATTGGTCAACGATATAGGTCTATAATTTTTACATAGTGATTGATCTTTTTCGGGTTTTAATATTAGTACTATATGAGCCTCTGTACCTTGTATCGCAAATGGTTGATCTACAGATATAGAATTAAATGTTTCCTTAAGTATGGGTATTATTTGTTCCTTAAATGACTTGTAAAATCTGGCAGTATATCCATCTGGCCCTGGACTTTTCCCCAGAGCAAGTTCTTCAATAGTCTGTTGAATTTCTTCTGTTGTAATTTCTTCCTCCAACCCCTCCATCTTTCCTTTTAAACAGTTGAATATAGCCATTTCCTTTACATATTTTTGTATGTTCTCCCCTTTGTTTTCTCCTTCTTTGTGATCCTTACCATCCTTAATATTATATAATTTAGAATAGTATGTATGGAATGTTTCAGATATTTCCTCTGGGTCGTATGTAATTTCCCCATTTGATTTTACAATTTTCTCTATGTAACTTGGGGGTTGTTGCTTTTTTAAGGCTCTGGCTAATATTTTCCCAGGTTTATTTCCAAATTTATACCACTGCGCTCTATTCTTATCCCTCACCCGAAGGGAATCTTCATCAAGCACAGATTGTAATTCCAGTTGTTTTTCCTTTAGTCTAGCTCCATCTCCCATTTTCCTACTTACTTTATGTATTTCTTCTAGTTCTTTAATCTCATATTCCAATTGAGATATTTTTTTTTGTGTTTTTTCTTTTTTTTTCCTTGCCCCGTGCTTGATGAATATTCCCCTCATAACACATTTCAATGTTTCCCATTGAATTGCAGGTGAGGTTTCGTCCCTTTCATGAATTATCAGAAATTCTTCTATAACTTGTAGTATTTCTGCCACGCATTTACTATCTTTAATTAAATTATCATTCAATCTCCATATCCCATTCCTTTTCTTTGTTTCAATCACTGAAATTTCCACATATATTGGGGCATGGTCCGACCATAGGAATCCCCCTATTTCTGTTACTGGTTTCATCATTAAGCCCTCTTTATTTATAAAAAAATAATCCAATCTATGATATGAATTGTGTATATTTGAATAGTATGTATAGTTTTTTTCCTTTTGGTGTTGGGCCCTCCATATATCTATTAGTTGATATTTTTTTAATATGTCCTTAAATTCCTTTATTCTATTATTGTTATTATTTTTTTTTTGTAGTTGTATATTTGTAGTATCTTTCTTTACATCCATTAAAAAGTTTATATCCCCACCCACTATTACCACTCCTTCAGCCTTCTTCATTGCGTCCGATAGGGCTTTTGTACCGCTCTCTATTTGTCCATAATTAGGGAGATATAAATTAATTATAGTAAATTTTTTTCCATATAGCATACACTTTATTATTAAAGATCTTCCATCTTTGCCTTCATATTTTTGTAATATTTGGACCGGCAAGTTCCTATGGAACGCAATTGATACCCCTTTTGATTTGGAATATGGAAAAGTATCATGTAACCATGTATTATAATTTATATTATTAATTTTAGGTATATGATCTGAGCGAAAATGTGTCTCCTGAAATAACACAATGTCTATTTTCTGCTTATGTAGAAAATTTAAAATTTGATTCCTTTTAGCGGGGGAATTAATACCTCTTACATTAAAAGAACAAAACTTCACGCTACCCATAGATAATAAAAAAAAAAAAAAAAAAAAAAAATGGTACATTTGGATTTATAAACATAAATAGACATTTATATTAATTAATAATTACTATATCAAATATCCAGTGATATATGCGTGCAGCCCCATAAAAATCCCGATCAGGTAACAAACATAACCAAAAACAGGGAAATACGAGGAGAACAGTAGATGAGAAAATAAAAAGAGACAAAAAATAAGCCAAGCAGAACCAGATGGAAAAAGATTTTAGCACTCAACAGACAACCATATCCTTCCATCAAATGGCATCATGAAAATAAAAAATAAACACAAATGAATAAACAAACCACGATGGGGAGATTCCTCAAAAAAGATACACCATCCACATTAGCGTAACAAATATAAAGCAACCAATGTACAGGATATAACATTCACTCATAAAAATGTGAGATATCCCACTCAAAGTTGAGACAGATGGGCTGCCTCGTATGAAGATGGAATATCCAATAAACCTCCCTTTTGCAAAGTAACCTGAACTTGTCGCCCCCTCTTTTAGACCGCATGACTTTTTCAACCGCCTGTGTGCGTAGGCTACTAACATCTTTATCATGGCAAAGATTCCAGTGCCTCGCCACATTTGTAGAATGATTTCTAGAGATATCATAAAAATTTGTCTATCCCTTAGCCCCCGAGTTGTGTGTCCAACACATTGTATGGAACATTGTTCACAAGTGACTACATAGATAGAGTTACCCAGTGCGCCATCAAGGAAAGGGAAGTTCCTCACCCATGCCTGTGGGACCATGAAATGTATATATACGCTACACTGAATGCAGAGTATATATACAGTATCTCACAAAAGTGAGTACACCCCTCACATTTTTGTAAATATTTTATTATATCTTTTCATGTGACAACACCTCAAAATAACTCAACACACAGCCATTAATGTCTAAACTGCTGGCATCAAAAGTGAGTACACCCCTAAGTGAAAATGTTCAATATCTTCAGTGTTGTCACATGAAAAGATATATATATATATATATATATATATATATATATATATATATATATATATATATATATATATATATATATATATATATTATATTATCTCACAAAAGTGAGTACACCCCTCCCATTTTTGTAAATATTCTATTATATCTTTTCATGTGACAACACTGAAGATATTGAACATTTTCACTTAGGGGTGTACTCACTTTTGATGCCAGCAGTTTAGACATTAATGGCTGTGTGTTGAGTTATTTTGAGGTGTTGTCACATGAAAAGATATAATAAAATATTTACAAAAATGTGAGGGGTGTACTCACTTTTGTGAGATAATATAAATATATATATATATATATATATATATATGTGTGTGTGTGTGTGCATATGTATATATGTATGTATATGTATATATGTATGTATATATATATGTATATATATATAATATGAAATGAATGTACCACCTGAACTGTACACCACCGAATTAACTCGGCTGATCTCTTTAGAAGCAGCGAAGGCATTTGAGTCCACTGGTTATATTTGGAAGAAGTCCTAAAGAGATTTGGCATCTTTGCCAACTTTCTTCAAGCCATCCTAGGCCTATTTTTCAAACCCAGTGCTAGGGTATGGACATCAGGAATCTTTTTTGACCCTTTCCCTTATCTTCGCCTTAGTAATAGAACCCCTAGCCCAGGCCATCCGCTCTCACCCCCTCATTACTGGAATTACAGTTGGACACACCTTGCAAAAAATTGGCTTTTACGTGGACGATATCATTATCTCGAATAAAGACCCCATACACCCACTGCCCCCCCCCCTCCTTTGTCAGATCTTAGAACATTTTGGGAAAATGTCCCCCTACAAATTAAATCATACTAAGTCCTCCATGCTGAGAATCTCTCCCGCTATCTCTAAAAGAATGACATTACAAAAAATTGCCCCCTTTTCCTGGGTTCCAAACTCCTTAACCTCCCTGGCAGTATGATTATGTCAGATTTTTGGGTTCAAAGCGGTACGTTGTTTTAAATGGAAATTTGCCGGCTAGTAATTCTTAGGAATAACTCACTTAAATCTGTCCACACAAGAGTCTAGTAGACATCCTGGGTATGTTAAAGTTTGAAACACGAAATCATAAATTATAATATAAAAAATAACTATAAATAATTATAACTAATAATAATATAATAATAATAAAATGTATTCAATAATGTAATTAAATCAAAAACACTGACATTTTCTCAGTTGTTGCTGTTATTACTTTCAGTGCTTGATGACGAATTTCCCTACGAATCACTATCGCGTAAGTTACACTATAACTATACACTATACACTATAAGTGTAATTTACTATTGCTGTTTTCTAGCTGGTCTAAAACCACTTTTGACATAGAGGGACGCTTTTTGGTTGCCATGGACAATCTCAAATTTCCAGGCAGAAAGAACAGTATAAATAATATAAAACTACATGCAGGGCACTGGACAAAGCACTAGAGACAAAAATGGGATGCAAAATGATTTGATAAGATTACAGTGTACTGTATGTGTCTTGTTTTTTACTTCCCCATTTATTATGTTACTCCACTCTAATCTTTCTTCTTTGCTTCAGAAACGTGCATCCATGCCCTCTATTAATGCCTTGTGGGCCGGGCGCATTACCCTATCTAAAATATTTCTTGTACATCTTCAGAATTCTTCCATTTCCCATGCTTCATTCAGACCTATCCAGAATTCAATACATTATTAATAATTTCATCTGCAATCAGTGAACCTAAAGCATTAGCAGCACTAAGGGTTTCCAACATTCGACTCTACTACAGTGTCTTAAAAATGTTTTCATACCCCTTGAAATTTTCCACATTTTGTCATGTTACAACCAAAATTGTAAATGTTTTTTATTGGGATTTTATGTGATAGACCAACACAAAGTGTCACATAATTGTAAAGTGAAAGGAAAATAATAAATGGTTTTCAAATTTTTTTTAAATAAATATCTGAAAAGTGTTGTGTGCATTTGTATTCAGACCCCTTTACTCTGATACCCCTAACTAAAATCTAGTGGAACCAATTGCCTTCAGAAGTCACCATATTAGTAAATAGAGTCCACCTGTGTGTAATTTAATCTCAGTATAAATACAGCTGTTCTGTAAAGCCCTCAGAGGTTTGTTAGAGATCCTTAGTGAACAAAACAGAATCATAAAGGCCAAGGAACACACCAGACAGGTCAGGAATAAAGTTGTGTAGTAGTTTAAAGCAGGGTTAGGTTATAAAAAAATATCCCAAACTTTGAACATCTCATGGAGCACTGTTCAATCCATCATCCAAAAATGGAAAGAGTATGGAAAAACTGCAAACCTACCAAGACATGGCCATCCACCTAAACTGACAGGCCAGGCAAGGGAAACAGCCAAGAGGCACACAGTAACTTTGGAGGAGCTGCTGAAATCCACAGCTCAGGTGGCAGAATCTGTCCATAGGACAACTATTAGTCAGTGGCGTCGCTAGAGGGCGCGGGGGTGTGGGCAGCACCCAGCTGACATCTACCAGAGGGGTGACACCCATGGGTAGTGGCACCACTATCACCACCCCCTGCCCTGATCTGTACCTCTCGGGTCTCATGCTGAGTCCTTCAGCAGAGAAGACTTATGCCGCCTCCCCCTCCTCTCTGTTTACATCCACACAGGAGAAGCCTGAGGGACACACACCGCTGGGGGGTTTATGTACTGAGGGAGGGGGGTCTGTGCTGAGGGAGAAGGTCAGTACTTAGTGGGGGGGTATGTACTGAGGGGGAAGGTCTATACTAATGGGGGGGAGATCTGTACTGAGGGAGAGGTCTATACTGACGGAGGGGGTCTGTACGGAGGGGGGTCTGTATTTGAGGGAGAGGTCAGTACTTATTGGGGGGGTCTATACATAGGAAAGAGGGTCTGTACTGAAGGGGAGGTCTATACTAATGGAGGGGGATCTGTACTGAGGGGTTGGTCTATACTTAAGGAGGGGGGGTCTGTACTGAGGGGGAGGTCTCAACTGACGGCAGGGGGTCTGTACTGAGGGGGGAGGTCTGTACAGAGGGGGGTCTGTACTTAGGGGGGCTATATTGATGGAGGAGGGTCTGTACTAAGGGAGGGGGGTCTGTACTTAGTGAGGGGTCTATATTGATGGAGGGCGGTCTGTACTGAAGGAGGGGGTTCTGTACTGAGGAGGAGGTCTCTACTGATGGAGGGGGTCTGTACTGAAGGGGAGGGCTATACTGACGGAGTGGGGTCTGTACGGAGGGGGAGGTCTATACTGATGGAGGGGGGTCTGTATTGAGGGAGGGGGTCAGTACTTAGTGGGGGGTCTATACTTAGGAAAGAGGGTCTGTACTGAAGGGGAGGTCTATACTAATGGAGGGGGATCTGTACTGGGGGGTGGTCTATACTGAAGGAGGGGGTCTGTACTGAGGGGGAGGTCTCTACTGACGGAGGGGGGTCTGTACTGAGGGGGGATGTCTATACTGATGGAGGGGGATCTGTACTGAGGGGGCAGGTCTATACTGAGGGAGAGGGGTCTGTACTGAGGGGGGAGGTCTGTACAGGGTGGGGGGTCTGTACTTAGGGGGGCTATATTGACGGAGGAGGGTCTGTACTAAGGGAGGGGGGTCTGTACTTAGTGGGAGGTCTATATTGATGGAAGGTGGTCTGTACTGAGGAAGGGCGTCTGTACTTAGTGGTGAGGTCTATACTAAGGAAGGAAGGTCTGTACTTAGTGAGGGGGAGCTATACTGAGGGAGGGGGAGCTACACTGAGGGAGGGGGATCTATACTGAGAGAGGAGGATCTGTAGTTAGTGGAGGGGAATCTGTACTGAAGGGGGGCTATAGTTTGGGCACTGGGTGACACCAACCATAATGATGCCACTGCTATTAGTTGTGCACTCCACCAATCTGGCCTTTTTATGGAAGAGTGGCAAGAAGAAAGCCATTGTTGAAAGAAAGCCATAAGAAGTCCTGTTTGCAAGAAGCCATGTGGGGGGCACAGCAAACATGTGGAAGAAGGTGTTCTGATCAGATGAGAACAAAATTGAACTTTTTGGCCTAAAAGCAAAACACTATGTGTTGGAAGGCAACATGTTTTAGTTCATTATACAAGAGGTGTTTGAAATATGAACGATGGCTATACCAGACCTTTGCATCCTTGGGGGGCTGTTTAGAATGTAACAAGTTTCATATCAAAGTTTTGTAGCATATCAGATTATTCATCTGAAAGAAGCAAGACTGAACAAAAACTTGGCTCCTGTCCTTCTGGGGTGATAACATGGAAATCCTTAATTATCCCTCTGTAAGCAAGCTTAAAAAGCTGACAAGATGATTGATGAATGTCCTGCTACAGAAGGTCAAAGGGCCAGCTAAGATTGAAGATTGACCCAGGATAAATAGACATGATATATGGAAAATGCTGCCCCCTAGAGGCCAATACAGCAGGATGGACAGTAATATAATATATTAAAAGGATCTCATTGGACAGGAGGCTAGTGGGGGTGGTTACGATTGGGTCTGAATCAATGTATAAAAAGGCACACAGGAGGGAATTCAACCCTCACGCTCTTGATGGCTCTTTGAGCCTCATGGCGTTCTCTCTGTTACCGTCATCTTGAGCCCAGCTAAAGAGACCGTGCGATAAGTATATTTGATTTGATTTCTTGTTGTTATATGCTTTGTAATATCTTCCTTTAGTATTTTCATGTTAGCGTTTTCCTATTTTCTTGGGAAAGATGTTGTTTTATTAAGCAGTGTGTTTGTTTTCATAGCTAACCTTATATTATTGTGCTATCAACAGTAACAGAGTTTTAATAGACTAACTAACTATAGGAATAGACAAATTAATACATACATGGAATAAATGGGGATAATCCGTAATCACCTTCGGGATAATATTTAGCTTAAAACTTATTCCAATTTCAGGATTTATTTCACTCTGTGTTGGTGGAAAACAAACACTTCACATCAACCCCCCCCACTGTGAAAGATGGTGGTGGCGGCATCATGTTGTGGGGTGCTTTTATTCAGCAGAGACAAGGAAGCTAGTTGCAAGGTGGATGTTCACCTTCCAGCAGGACAACATACACATACAACAACATATAAACATACAGCCAGAGCTACAATGGAATAGTTTAGATCAAAGCATATTCATGTATTAGAATGGCCAAGTCAAAGTCCAGACCTAAATCCGATTGAGAATCTGTGGCAAGACTTGAAAATTGCTGTTCACAGATGCGCTCTATCCAATCTGACAGAGCTTGAGCTATTTTGCTAAGAAGGGCAAGGGAAGAAAGCGCCAAACCGGCATCGTTTAACACAATTAATTAAGTAAAATACCATATAAAACAAATAAAACTCACAAGCGGGTGAGGGGGAGAGAGAAGATGACAGTCTGCGGTGGATTGTAATGAGCTGGGAGCTGTGTAATAATCCTTGGTGGAGAAGAAAGCTGGCTGTGGTGGGGAGCAAGATGAGCCTGGTGTAGGTACAGGGAGACTGGCGTCAGGCTTCCCTGTGTGGCTGTGATAGTATATCCAGGAATCTGATGTCCACCCAAAGACGATGTGTCCAGCTGGAGTAGTGAGAGGAGCTGATGAAGGAGGCATGGTTAAGCTTCTGAAACACATCCCGATTGTCACACACAGTGGTTGGACTGACAATTCCTCTCACTACTCCAGCTGGACACATCGTCTTTAGGCGGACATCCAATTTCTGAATATACCATCATGGCAAAATAATTTGCTTTGGCCTGAGAATCAGAAGTGACATCAGAAGTCGTTCCGGTCCTTCAAGGGCATAGAGACGAGTGTCATCTTGTCCTCACTTGACTTCCTGCCCAGCAAACGACCACATTGGATTGCTTCTGGGCTTTACCGATGACTCTGGTAAGCCCGAAAATGACAGGGAAGTGGCAGGAGGGGGAGGCACCTCTCCCACCGCCTCTAAAAGTGATCCCGCAGTGAATGTGCCTGCGGAACCAATTTACTCCAACACAGAATCGCCCATAGTAAAAAAAACGATATAGCATTATGGCATCTAGTTGCTGCCATAACACTGGTATTTAACGTCAAAGTAATGACATATTTTTACTATGTGCCAGGCGGCAAGTGGGCACTGGAGGAGATCTGTACTGGCAAGAGATCTGTACAGATGGGAAATCTATACTGGTCATATCTATAGTGGGAAAAGATCTGTACTGGGGAAGAGTTCTGTAATGGGATAGATTTGTATTGGGAGGAGATTCGTATTTAGGGGGACATCTGTACTGGGTAAGCACATTTCACAAGGAGAGATCTGCATTGAGGGTAGATTTGTCCTGGAGGAAATCTGTACTTGTAAAAAAAACAGTACTTGGGGAGATCTGTACTGATTAGAGATCTGTACTCGAATGCGATATAAATTAGTATAGAAGATCTGAACTGGGAGAGATTTGTACTGGTGGAATCTTTACTAGTGAAAAATATGTACTTGCTAGGAGATCTGTACTGGGAGAAGTTTTGTGCTGGGGAAGATCTGTTCTGGAGGAGATTTGTACTTAGTGGGAGAGATCTGTACTTGGAGGGAGAAATCTGTACTGGGGGGAGATCTGTAATGGGGGGAGATCTGTACTTGGACGGAGAGTCCTGTACTGGTTGGACATCCGTACTCTGGAAAATCTGTACTGGGGGAGATCTGTACCGAGGGATCTGTACTGGGAGAGAAAAATCTGTATTGGGGGAGTTTTGTACTAGGGTAGACTTGTACATGAGTGGTGATCTGTGCTAGGGGGAGATTTGTGCTTGAGGGAGATCTGTATTGGTGATAGATCTTTACTTGAGAATATTGGTACTGAAGGTAGATCTGAACTGGGGGAAATCTTTGCTGTGGGAGATCTGTACTTTGAGGGAGAGATCTACAGTATGTTGGGGGAAATGCCTGTATGAGGCAAGGGGGGGGACTGTACTGGAGAAGTTCTGCACTGGTGAAAGATCTGCCGTTGCCCATGACGTCTCTGCTTACCATTTGTGTCAGTGTGGTGAGCTGATTATATGCTTGTTTTGTACATTTCTATGTGAGTGTTTTTATTCCTTTGATTCAGTTTTAATAAATAATTTAAAGCAGCAAGCACTATGGTTTCTCAATTTCTATTTTATGACATGTTACATAGTTAATTGAGACTCAAGAAGTGGAGTAGCGTGATTCAGAGATGTTATTAGAAGAAGGAGTGTTCCAGTACCATCTAGAGTGAAGTTCATTAAGGCTATTATGACTCTGTAGTGGGGTCAGATACTGGAGGTAAGCAGGCACTTTTATCCGGTGGTGGATGTTACTATAAGAACTTTTACTTTGAGTTTGCACAACCATGGAGTGTTTATATCTGGGACTTTGGCACTTTTTTCTTTTTTTACCACATTAGCTATTTGAGCTGTTGTATTTTGCTTATTGTTTCATTTATGTTGTATTTAACATGTAATTGTGCTGCACTTATATTTTGCACTTTATGTTTATGAAGAGAGTTTGGTGGACACACTTTAGAAGGTGTTAGCGGGGGGGGGGGGGGGCATGGCTACCGAGCTACCGCATGGTCGCATAGTCAGATAGCTCTGCGCTAGATCAGGGGAAAAAGCCACAACGGAGGTGTTCGACCGAGCAAATCTCACCCTGCCACACCGATACAAGACCTCTCAACACTCCGGCATGGCTAAGAAGAGGAAAGGAGCTTCGCAGCTCCAAAAGCTCCCTCAATTCTTCTCGTGGAAGGAACGCGGCCGGAGCAAAGATGGCGACGGCAAGGCCTCGCCAACCTCACCTAGCGGCTCCGACGCCACGACACCCAGCCCGAGCTCCCGCAGAGCACTGGACCGACAGACGGATGGGATCTTTACCCCACTATCTGGGAGCCCAGCAAAGTCAAAGCCGCGATTGTCCATCCACAACGACGGTGAGCAGGTGAGCGATGACCGGGAAGGCCTAGACGACACCAGGGAGCTGGTGGAGTCTCTTACAACGTTCCCCACAACTGACCAGCCAGTATCAGACACCACATTGCGGGACATGCTGGTCTCGCTCCTCAGCTCACTCCATGTGGACATCATGGACTGTATGAGAGGCTTTAAAGCAGACATGGGTGAGATGGGGGAGAGGGTGGAACACATGGAGCAAAGGATGGGGGAATTTGCTTCCTCATATAACTCCCTAGTTGACGCACACAACGAACAATCTGAGGAGGTGACATGGCTTAAGGCTAAAGTCGCAGACCTTGAAGATAGGTCTAGAAGAAACAACTTAAAAATTAGAGGGGTTCCTGAATCAGTCCTACCCGGGCAGCTGCTTCAGTATGCACAAGAACTAATGAAGGCCTATTTACCAGACTTGGCAGAGCCTGATGTGGTGATAGACAGAATTCATAGACTCCCCAAGCCCTGAAAACATTCTTAGAGATGTGCTTATGAGAATACATTTCTATCATGTAAAAGAACGCTTTATGTCAGCATTCAGGAAAAACAGACAACCACCTGAAAAATACATGTCTATACAACTCTTTACCCTTCAAAGCTAACCATCTCAAGAGATGATCATACTGAAGTAGTGAATACGTTAGAAGAAGGGCTGACTCTATTACGGACATGGGACATCATTCCAGAATCCTCAACAGCTACACCAGCTTCCACTGCTAAATTGAACACCGACAACTCCTGGCAAACGGTTTCCTGTAAGCATAAAGCTAAGAAATGAAAATATATTGGTCGAACACCCTACGCTACCACTGTAACGCAACGTTTTATTTCCCTTGGTCACATAGATGGCTAAGACATTATACTTCACCCCAAATATTGTTGGGCAGTCCTACTGCCTCAGGATTCAACTCGTAATCCCTCTTTTTACTCCTACTGTTTAGGATACAGACCTTTTACATGTTTCTAAAATGTTTATTTTTGTCAGTTTTGGTTTGCTTTTTTGTTTTTACTTCTCTACTCCCTCCAGGATGGACCTCAATACCAAGCATGTTCACTTCTCGTCATTCTGCGAAACTGTACCCTCCAACATAGACTCGTGGATCTTTTATAGACGTAATCACGTCCAATACAAACACAACTACCCATCATCTGATAGTAAGGTAAAATGCTGAACATAATCTCTTTTAACACTCACGGCTTAAATCAACCTGTAAAAAGAACTGCTTTATGGAAGGAAGCTCTGAAACTGAAAGCTGATATATTATGCATCCAGGAGTCCCATCTGCTACCATCTGATCAGTTTCGATTAAAACACTCCAGATATCTCCAAATCTTTTTTGCTTCTGCTGCACAAAAAAATAGAGGAGTTGCCATCGCCATTAGAGACTCTGTCTCTTTTAAAGTACTGGAGACAATCCCAGATAAGGAAGGAAGGTATTTGATCTTAATAGGAGATATAAACAACAAAACCTACACGATTGTTTGTCTATATGCTCCAAATTCCCACCAGTTGCGTTTCCTAAAACGGCTTCTAAAGAGAATATCCACTGTTAAGAAAGGGTCATTGGTGGTCTGAGAGACTTCACTCTTACCGCTGACTATACTATCGACACTACCACTAAGTCCAGACGCCCTTTGTCTACCCTACAAACACTCTTCCATTCGGAGGAGCTCTACGACACCTGGAGGTGTCAACACCCAGGAGAAAGAGACTTTTCATTCCACTCTGCCAGACATAATTCCTACTCTCGTATTGATATGATTTTAGTAGATCGAGCTTTGCTACAACAGCTGTCCTCCTCCGCCATCCACGACATCTCATGGTCTGACCACGCCCCAGTGTCAATCGCGGTGGTGGAGGTGAACGCTTATTTGGGAGATTTTGTGTGGAGAGCCAATTCTAATCTGCTCAGAGTACCCGAACATGCGACCTTCATATCAAACAAATTTAAAGGAATATTTTGAAATTAATTATTCCTCAGTCTCTGACCCGTCAGTTCTGTGGTGTGCCTATAAGGCATAAGAGGCATAATGATACAACTAAATTTGAGAATTAATAAAAAAAAAACTAAGAAACTAGATCTTCTATTACAAGAAATTAAATCACTTGAAATCCAGAATAAGGTCGCACCCATGGTTGCTCTGGCAGATAAATTGACCAAACTCCGTTGTGACCTTAGACGTATGCTGTTAGACCGTTATGATAAATATATTACAGCTATTAAGGTTAATCACCACGCTCTGGGCAACAGAGCAAGTAAATTACTGGCCTATAGATTAAAAGAACAAAGAGCCCGTACCAGAATCCCTTATATTAAATGCTCTGTGGGCAACGCCAAGATCATTGATCCCAAGGGTATTGCTGATGCCTTCTCTAATTATTATTCCACCCTGTACAATCTCCAACAGGATGGAAACACCTACCAACCCTCTGAATCAGACATACAAGGTTTTCTAGAGAAGATAGCTCTCCCAGCCCTTTCCCAGGAACAACTACAATCTTTAAATGCACCAATCTCACCATTAGAAATACAGAAAGCAATCCACTCTCTACAGATTGGCAAATCCCCAGGCCCAGATAGACTACCCAATGATTATTACAAAACATTCGCCTCCACTCTAGTGTCTCCTTTAAAAGATACATTCACTCATGCAATACAGACACCTTCGTTCCCCCCTGAAATGCTTAAAGCATACATTGTTACTATACCCAAACCGGGGAAAAGCCCTGATGAACCCGCCAATTTCCGCCCGATTTCTCTTTTAAATAGAGATGTCAAATTATACGCTAAAATAATTGCCCAGAGACTAGCCCAATTTATTCCTTTTCTGATTAATCTTGACCAATCAGGTTTTACTCCTGGTAGGCAGCCATGGGACGCAACTCGCAGAGTGGTGGATATCCTCCACTGTGCAAATTCCTGTCGGACGCCTTCTCTGCTCCTATCTTTGGATGCGGAGAAGGCGTTTGACAGGATACACTGGGAATACATGTTCCATACCCTTAAAAAGTTTGGCCTTGAGGGACCCATATTGTCAGCCATACTAGCCTTATACTCCTCACCTTCCGCACAAGTATACACATCCAATACACTATCGCGATCCTTTACAATCTCCAATGGGACTAGACAGGGGTGCCCCCTCTCCCCTTTTATTTTCAACCTTCTTATGGAGCCCCTAGCAGGAAAAATTAGATCCCACCCAAATATCACAGGTTTCTCTTTCCCCAATCATACTCATAAAATAAATTTATTTGCCGACGATGTTATTTTATTCCTAACCTCCCCATCACATTCTTAAGCAATGCCCACACAGTCCTTAACGAATTTAGTAAAATCTCCTATTATAAAGTTAATTTCACCAAATCACTAATTCTCCCTATTCATGTCCCACCTGCTCTTCAAAATCGATTACAACTTCAATTCCCCTACTCATGGACCGCAGAACAAATAACTTATCTTGGCCTCCAAATTACCAAAGACCCCTCTAAACTAGCAGATACTAACTATCATGCCCTTTTACAGAAATTAACCTTGCAAACCGCTCGACTTGCCAAATCTGAATTAACATGGTCTGGACGCCTAGCATCTTTTAAGATGTTACTTCTTCTTCAAATCTTATACATCTTCCGTACCCTCCCAATACCCCTCAAGACCACTCATTTAAAAGCACTAGATTCCATACTGACAAAATATATCTGGAACTCAAAAAAACCGAGATGTAATAGAATCATATTGGCCAAACAAAGAGGGGCAGGGGGTATGGGGTTTCCAGTTCTGCTGGACTACTACTGCGCTTCCCTGCTCACCCAACTTAGAACATGGCTCCTATGTGGAGCGGACATTCCGTGGCGCAAACTAGAACAGACTTTAAGCCCCACCAGAGATCTTTCTCACCTTCTTTTGCTTGATAGTTGGAGCCATGTCCCTTTACAAAACGTACCCATGACCCTCCGGGCCTCATTGTAGGCTTGGAGGGATCTATGTGGTGCCTTAACCCCGTCAGATAAACAAATAGAAATACCAATACCCCTGGTTACAATTGAAGGTGCTATTCCAAACATAAGACTTATTAATTGGACTTCCAGGGGGATTACCCGGTTAAGTGATCTGTTCTATAACGACTTCCTAAAAACATTCCCACAGCTGCAAGAACAATATGGTCTTCCAAGTAGTGAACGTTACACATGATCAGATCTCCCATCTCTTAAAACCGTTAGGGGTTCATCATTTATATATTCAAGAAGCTGCATGGAAATTTTTCACAGTCCCTGCTGCTACCCCAAAAGGGATTTCAATTTTTTACACGCTTTTTCAACGCAAAACTACCTTTATTAAATCACTACCATTTCAGAAATGGGAAACAGAAATGCAGACCACATTCACATCCCAACAATGGCAACAAGACCTAAACACTGTGTATAAATCATCAAAGTGTGTGAATCACTGGGAATTGACTCAGAAAATCACGTTGAGATGGTACTTGACTCCATATCGTCTTCATACGTTTTTTCCAGGTCACTCTTCTTCATGCTGGAGGGGATGTGGGGAGGTGGGTAGCATTATGCACATCATGTGGTCCTGCAAACATAAAACTAATTTTTGGAATGCTGTGTTTCGGTTAATTTCCTCTATTACCGGGCTGATTACATATCCAAAGAACAGCTTGGCTCTATTAAACCTGGAAATTGAGATATTTCTGCCAGATTATCGCACAGTGGTTACACATATACTGATTGTGGCTAGATTACTTATTACTAGGAAGTGGAAAAGTGATGTTCCCCCAAACATTTCGGATATATATCCTATCATACAAACACACTACAAATGGGAAGCCTTATGGGCTGTAAAATCAGGTTCCAAGAGACAAATAGATGGAAGGTGGAAATGCTGGCTGGAAAAATGTCCACAGTAGTCGTGAGATTATGCTGGTAAATACTGAAGTTTTGCCCAAAAGAGTGAGTCCACTACTCCAAGAGACAAGGCAGGAAGTTAATTATGCTGTACCATAGCGGATACATACCTATAGGTCCAAATTGGTAATATAATACTCTCCAGATTATATTTTGTTAGAGGACTTGTTACCAGACCACCTAAATCCTGGTCTTGGTTTTACTCAGTTTTCTTTTCTATAATTTTTTCTACGATTTTCTTTTTCTTTTATATTTTCCATATATCTGCTTTCCTAACTTAGAGGCGTATATATCCTTTTACGTGTAAAGGAAAGTCCGCAACTGTTAAGTACCACATTAATCACCTGTAAAATGTTTGAATTAATACTGTCGACTATTGAGCTAAATGTTCCATGTATGATATATGTATACTGTCTCAAGATTTACTGCTGATTGTGGATACTATCACGACATTCTGGAATTTTATACACCTATAACAGTCTCTTGTAACAAATATGTATGGGAATGTATACTTTTGTTATGTTCTGAAAAATTTCTAATAAAAACTAAATTGAAAAAAAAAAAAGAAGGTGTTAGCAGCAGTCTCTGCCTTGGTTATTAGGAAAACAATATTATTCATTTTCAATTTAAATTTACTGTGGGAGCCGAAGCGAGCTAGTTTACAGAGAAAGGAGGAGATGCTGATGTGCGGCTGTGTTACATAGACCAATAAGTCATCAGCATACAGGGAAAGCTTACAGTGGGATGAAGGTGTGTGGATACCATTTATGGATTTGTTACTACGTATTGCCTGGGCTAAGTGTTCTATGGTGATGGCGAAGAGGAGGGGGGACAGTGGGCAGCCTTGTCTGGTTCCGTTGTTGATCGGGAATGTCGCTGAGTGTTCAACGTTTGCTGTAACTTTCACTGATGGGTTGGAATAGAGGGACATGATTTTTTCTAGAATCTGGGACCTAACCCTATCTGCTGAAGTTTGAGAAATGGGCAGCTGACCCTGTCAAATGCTTTTTCCACGTTGCATGCTAACAGGCATGCAGGGACGCGTTTACGTTGTGCGTAGGTGATCAAATGGATAGTTTTTGTTGTGTTGTCTACCTGGTCACTGTGTATTAGGTCGGTTAGTGTGGGGCCAAGACGGTTTGCAATTATTTTGGAAAACAATTTGAGGTCTACGTTAGTAGGGAGATGGGCTTGTAATTGCCACAAAAGGCTTGGTCCTTTCCTGGTTTGGGGATGACCATTATTTGGGCCTGTAATATATGGGAGGATAAGGGGTGGGAGTCATCTATTTGCTCAAAGGCTCCTGCCATGAATGGGGCTAGTTGCTGGGCAAATGTCTTATAAAAGCGCAGTGTGTAGCTGCCCGGTCCGGGGCTCTTACCGTTTTTGAGGTTTTTAATCGCAAGTAAATATTCAGATGTGGAGATGGAAGTTTCAAGGTCCTCTATAACGACTGAAGGGCTCATGGGAAGGGCTGTTTCTAGGACGTATTTCAACATATCGGTGTCTTCTGCTCTGGGGGATGTGTGGGGTGTCGAGGTGGGAAGTAGGTTGTATAGTGAGGAGTAATAGCTCTGGATTTTGGAGACTATTTCTGAGTTCTTATATAATTTGTGGTTAGGGTGTGCCAGTATAGGTGGAATGGTCTGTCTATGTCTGGGGTGGAGGGTTTGTGCCAGGTGTTTTCCACATTTATTAGCCTGGGCATAATGTAAGTTTCTTCCCTTATCAGAAGAGCATTCTGTTATGAGGCGAAGTAGGTCCCACCGAGCGTTAGATAGTTCTACCAGTGTTTTAGGGTCAAGAGAGCGTTTTTGAGTCGCCTCAAGTGAGGCGATGAGGGCAAACAAATGCTTAATGTCCGCAGTGCTGGCCTTTTTTAACCAAGAGCCATGATGTATGAATATTCCCCTCAGAACACACTTTAGTGTTTCCCATTTGTTCATGTGTGAGGTCTCATCTGTGGCATGAGTGTGTGTAAAGTCTTTAATTGCCACAGAGATTGCCGTTGAGCAAGCCAGGTCAGTCGGTAGGTTGTAGTTTAAGCACCATGTGTGACTTGTGAGGGGTCTGGGTAGTCTGCCTACTGTGAGGTGTACCAAGGCATGGCCCGACCAAAGTTTGATCCCTATACGGCATTTTGGGTCCAAGTCAAGCAGTCATTGGGTTAGTAAGATGTAATCTGTTCTGCTGTATGACGTGTGTGCTGAGGTGAAAAATGTGTAGTCTCTACCAGAAGGATTAAGTATTCTCAAATTATCCACCAAGGACAGGTTGGTGAGTATGGAGCGTATTTTGGTTAAGATGGACGGTGTTATGTGGGACTTACCAGTAGAGGAGTCCAGTCTCAGCACCAATGGGGTGTTCAGGTCGCCACTCAATATCAGGTTAATGCTTCTAGGTGAGCTGCCTAGAAGCATTCGGAACCGTTAATGCATTTCTGACACAGAAATGCGAGTTGAGCCTGGTTAGGGAGATAAACATTAGCTAACGTAAAAATCGTTTACATATGTTTCATTTTCAAAAATATATAGAGCCCTGAAGGGTCAATCTGTGAGTCTAGTATTTCTGGGGTGAAGGAGTTGTGAAACGCTATTGATACATCCTTCAATTTAGCATTCAGATTTGTACTGTGATACCAGGTGGTGAAGTGTTTATTTGGGAGAGAAGGTATGGAATATGATCGAAAGTGAGTTTCCTTGAGGAAGAGCATCTGGGTGTGGGCTCTGTTGAAGTGGTATAGTAATTGTCTGCGTTTCTCTGGAGTGTTGAATCCTCTGCAATTAAGTGAGGAAATCTGAAGTGCTAAGGTGGATGCCATGGGTTAGGGAGTGTGTGATGGAGGGCCATGAGAGGGAGACGACGACTGCATATCGCGTTAGCTGAATGTAGTGTATCGGGTGGGGGGGGGGTGTACAGGGGAGAGAGAGGGTGCAAAGAGCACAAAAGGAAAAGAAAGATGTTCCCAGCGCTGATGGTATAGACCCGTAACTGGGGCTATCTTTCTGATCAGACAGGGAAATGAGTAAACATTGTAAAGTTATTCAGATTGTCTGTAGTCTGAGGGGGAACAGTGCCCTCCAGTGACCATGGGGGGGAAACAACCACGGCCTCTGGAGAAGGCACTAACTAAATCTAACATTGAGGACAGAATCAATAAAGACCCTGTTGTTCCTAAGGCGTGGAACATGGAGGCACAAGCAGGGGGGCTCCCCGATCTGGCCAAAGGGTAATGTAAACAGATGAAACAAAACATATATGTCAACATACATTTCTGTGGCGACCCCCCGACGCCCCCAAAGAGGGGTGTCCCGGGCGGACTAGGGTGAAGGACCCCTATCAGGAGGGTCCCCCTCCACTTGTATGAGAGCAGATAACAAATCATAATGAGATAAAATAAGTTTGAACATAACAGTTTAAAACATGAACGGTTGCCATCTGGGTCCAGTGCAGTGCTGCATCAAACATAACGGTTGTCTCAGCTGCACACTCAGCACATCCCAGGAGACCCTGTCTAACTGAGGTCAGGCAACCATATGTGGGTTGCTAACACAAACATACAGGGCCCCTGGGGTCAGGAGAAAGTAAGGCGGCAGTCCCACCAGCCAGCGGGGTAAGTATGAAGTTCAGCCAGCTGGGGATTTGGAGGTGGTGGAATGTAGTTTCTGCTTTGTGAAGGTAGTCCATCCAGTTGAGATTGGCATGCCAGGTGTCGCTGCTTGTAGGGGCCAGTCGGGGATGCAGATTTGGGGGAGACTGAAGGTCCCCAGGAAATTAGCCAGGTCTCCCAGTGTGCGAAATGTTGCTGTCTTGCCTTTATGCGAGGCCATGAGCTGGAAGGTAATCCCCATCTGTATTTGATCTTTTTTGATTGCAGAGCATCTGTGACCGGTTTAAGTGCCTTTCTCATCAGCAAGGTTTGTTTAGATAAATCTGTGAGCAGCATGACTGGAGTGTCCTTGTAACAAAATAGTGTCCTGCATGCGTGCTGCTTACATGATATCAGCTTTAACCTTAAAGAAGTGGATCCTGCAAATGACATCCCTCGGGTATGCCGGGTTGGGATTGCGGGGACCTAATGATCTGTGAACGCGATTGATTTAGATCGGGTTGTTTTTAGGTTCAGCCATGATTTGATCAAATATTGCTGACACTGCAGTGTGTAAGTCCTTTGGTTCGATCGTTTCTGGGAGACCACGGATCCATATATTATTACGTCTGCTCCTGTTCTCATGGTCATCGAGACCATAGAACAATTGCTGTATTTGTACAGTGTGCTCGTGGAGGATTTTCTCATGCTCCTGTGAGTTTTGCAACTGAGCTCTCTACAGCGTGTTCTATATCCTCTATGCGGTAGCCAATGTCTCTGCGCAGGTCAGTCAGCTCCTGCTTATATGATCTTTCCAGTCTGCCTATGTATGATTCAATGTATTTTTTGTGGGGAGTGCTTTGATCTAAGCCTCCATGTCCCATCCATCCCTGGAGCTGTGAGAGGGGGGTGAGGGGCTATCAAAGTGTTGGGAGCCATGTTCTGAGCCCTCTGGGGAATGCTGTGTCTGTGGGGGGAGTACCTGAGAGGCAGGTTGTGCTGTGGCTGCACATGTTGCCACCATCTTAAAAGCAGGGGCTGCCTTTTATGTCCAGGCAGATTTTCTGCAGGAATTTGCTGATTTCTCCCATGTTTTGTGCTCCGGTGTTACAGGGAGCTGTACTGGAGCCTCTCCTGTTCATTAGGCTCAGTGTTTGCTGAGGGTGCCTCCGGTTTATGTTGTTTAAAGAGGCCGGAGCAGGAGCTCAGAGGAAACACGTCCTACTCCTTCATCTGCCAGGCCACGCCCCAGGCAAATTACATTATTGTTATATATTTGCACATATATTTGAGTGGTTGTTTGCACTAATTATATTTCACTATACAGATCAGGGAGAAATCTTTGCTGTGGGAGATCTGTACTTGGAGGGAGTGAACTATATTGAGAGAAATCTGTACTAGGGGGATCTGTAGTGGGGAGATCTGTAATGGAGAAGTTCTGCACTGGTGAACGATCTGTACTGGGGGGGAGATGTGCACTGGGGAGATCTGTTCTTGGGCAAGATTTGTACTGGAGGGGATTTGTACTTAGAGAGAATCTATGCTTGGGGGGATCTGTTTTAGGGCGAGAGTTGTACTGGAAGGGATTTGTATTTAGAAAGAATCTGTACTGGGGGAGATCTGTACTTGGGGGCAGGAATTAGTATTTAGTAGGAGAGATTTGTACTTGGAAAGAGAGATCTGTACTGGGGGGAGATTTACACTGGAGAGGAGTTGTACTTAGGGAGACATTTGTGCTGAGGGAGATCTGTACTTGAGAGAACTGTACTGGGGAAGATTTGTACCTAGAGGGAGAGAGCTATACATGAAGGGACATCTGTACTTATAGGTGAGGGATCTGTAATTAGTGGTAGAGATCTGTACTTGGAGGGAGAGATCTGTACTGAGGGAAATCTTTACTTGGGAGAAATCCATATTTTGGGAGATATGTACTAGGAGAGATTTACACTGGAGTAGATCTGTAGTTAGGGAGACATTTGGACTGGGAGAATCTATGTTTTACGAGGGAGCTGTACTAGGGGAGAGCTGTACTTTGGGGGAGAGATTTGTTTTTGGAAGGAGAGATCTGTACTGCGGGGAAATCTGTATGTGGCAATATCTGTACTGTGGTCCCCCTACATCTGTACTGAGAGAAGATTTGGACTAGGAGAGATCTGTTGTGGGGGAGATGGAGATCAATACTGGGGTAATCCATATTGGGGGAAGTTTGTACTGGGGATAGATCTGTTCTAGGGGGATATCTGTAATGGTGAAAGATTGGTACTAGGGGAAGGTCTGTACTGGGAGAGGGATCGGTACTGTGGGAGATTTGCACAGGTGGGGGATCTGGCCTGAGGGAAAGAGATCTGTATTAAGAGGGAGATATCTTTAGTGGGTGAAAGAGAGATCTGTACTCGGAGCAAATCCGTACTGGAAAAAATGTTTACTGGGAGAGATCTTTACTGGTGACAGAGCTGTGCTTGAAGAAGACCTTTACGGGGAAGATCTGTACTGAGGCTAGATATGAATTGGGGGAGATCTTTACTGTGGGACATCTGTACTTAGGAGTGATATCTGTACTTGGAGGGAGCACTTGGGGAAGATCTGTACTGAAGGAGATATATAGTGGGGGATATCTGTACGGGGGGGGGGGGGGCATCTATACTGGGAAAGGTCTGTTCTGGTCTGTACTAGGGGGAGATCTGTACTAGGAGAGATCTGTATTTGGAGAAGATCTGTACTGAGAGAGATCTGTACTGGAGGGGGATCTGTACTGAAGATTTGTACTTGGGGTGAGTTCTGTACAGGGTGGAGATCTGTTCTGGAAGGGATCTGTACTTAGGGGAAAATCTGTACTTGGGGAGATATGTGCTTGGAGGGAGAGATGCGTATTGGGGGAGGTCTGTGCTGGGGGAAATCTGTACTAGATCAGATCTGTATTGGGGGAGATCTGTACTGGTGGGAGATTTATATTGGAGTAGAGCTTTACTGGGGGAAATTCATACTTAGGGAGAGAATACTGCTATTGGAGGTTATCTGTACGTGACAAGATCTGTACTGGGATAGATCTATACTCGGGAAAATCTCTACTAGGGTGAGAGGGAGGTTGTACTCAGGAAGATCTGTACTGGGGGAGATCTGCACTGGAGAGAGATCTGTCCCAGAGGAATATGTGTACCAGTGAGAGATCTGTACTAGGTGGAGATCTGTACTGGTGGCAAATCTGTACTTGGGGAGATCTGTACTAGGAGCGAGATCAGTACTGAGGGGTAATCTGTACTGGGCAAAATCTGTATTCGTGGAGATCTGAAACTGGGGGAGATCTGTACTGGTAAGAAATCTGTACTGGAGGTAGATCGGTACTGGTGGTAGATCTGTACTGAGGAGTGATCTTTACTGGGAGGTGAACTGTACTGGGTGAGATCTGCACTTGGGGGACATTTGTACCAGAAGGAGAGCTATACTGAGAAGAAAAGTTGTACGGGGGGGGGGGGGGTAATTTCGATCCTGTCTATTAACCCACCCAGCCCCAGTGCTCTGGGTCACCTTATGCACTCTTCACTGGTGTGCTTTCTGCCATCTGCACTCCTGAGCCCTGCACTATACACACTGTGCTATGTTTTGCATACTTCTGACTCCTGCACTCCAGATTGGGCTCTATATGCCATAATCCTGACCACTGTACTATAAGTACATGATATAGTCCTGACCAATGCACTATTTATACCACACAGCAGTTGCTGATTGTTAAGTTCTCACTGACTAAGGAGGGGATTCAAGTTTGAGTAGGCTCAATCTTTATTGCCCTCCACTGTTCAATTTTGCCACACACACACAATTTGCTGCAAGCTGTGTATTATGTATGATTATTCTCTGTATGGCCAAGGTTGAGCCTATCACCAACCCCCCACTCAGAAAAAAAAAACCATATATTTGTGTCCTTGTTTTTCACTACTATCTTTTCTTTACACTAGCATTTGAAAAATGAATGCAATAATCTGAAGGTTGTAGGAAACGTTTAATGGAATATAAAAACACTTGGCTGTTAAATAGTACATTTATTTATACCTGGCTTTATAACAAACCTAAAAGAGAGACAACTGAAAGGGAAAGGGAGTGTACAAGATTTTGATTTCTGTCGAGAGCTATTTTACTATGAGTGAGCAATTAGCAAATAAATACATGAAGAATAATTCACTCTGAAAAATGTGCATTGCAAAGCTTTCAACTAAAAATTGTATAGTTGGATATGTACAAATCAGCTGTAAAATAAAATAAAATTCTAATTATAAAAATTAAATGTTTTAAATAAATGTGAAATAATGCCCTTTAATTTCCATACTTAATGAAAAATGGAAGAATACTATTTAATTTTGTTGTTTGATTATTAAGGGGGAACTTTACTCGTTTTGATTCTATTTTATCTGAATAATTTTAAAATTTTAGGATTTAAAACTGATCTTGTAGTTATGATTTTTACTATTTATATAAAATCTTTGTTTTTTAGAACAACTTAAAAGAATACCTGAATTGTGAAAGCTGAGCCAAAAAATGTCAGGCACAGGGCAAAGAACTAGTTACCAGTGTTGGTTGTAGGCTCCCTGCAGCTGTTATTTTCTCCATTGCTGATCATGGCTAGGGATGAACATCGGCCGTTCGTCTGTTAGGCGAATTCAGAACTTTGTGCACTGTTCACACCAAATTCGTGTGGCATGAACGGCCCACAATGCACTACGCCACCACAATGCATTGCTGGCTCATGATTGGCCAAGCATGCACTGTGATGCCGCATGCTTTGCCAATCACAGTGCCGGCAGCGAGGAGAGCCATAATTGGCCACAGACAGGATGCCTGTGGCCAATTATAGCTCAGGGGGTTTAGTACACGCCCCACACTATATAAGGCCGCCAGCATGGTGGCCTTATCTAGTGTGTTGGCGTGCAGGGAAAGAGCTAGATAGGCAGGGACGGTGTGTTCTTTTCTCAGCCATCTGCAGGAGTTAGTGGGTGTTGTGTGCCTCCAGTGCAGTATACACCTGTATCTACCCTTTATTGCTGTTGCTCTCTAATACAGCCATCTGCAGGAGTTAGTGGGTGTTGTGTGCCTCCAGCCCAGTATACACCTGTATCTACCTTTTATTGCTGTTGCTCTCTAATACAGCCATCTGCAGGAGTTAGTGGGTGTTGTGTGCCTCCAGCCCAGCACAGTATATACCTGTATCTACCCTTTATTGCTGGTGTTCTCTAATACAGGCATCTGCAGGAGTTAAAGTGGGTGTTGTGTGCCTCCAACACAGTATACACCTGAAGATACCACTTATTGCTGGTGTTGTCTGTTGCATAGCTTGCATATTAGCCTTTAAAATTAGCACTTTTGATTTCGAACGTTCGAGTCCCATAGACTTTAAAAGGGTTCTAAAGTTCGTATGAATTTTCAGTCCGCTCGAATGTTCTGGTGTGAACCGAACCGGGGGGGGGGGGTGTTCAGGTCATCCCTAATCATGGCTTATTCCAACACATGTCTTTTTATTAAGTTGGTGATCTTGGCAGGAGAGCAGAGCTTTGCTTACTTACTTATTATACACCCCTATGGAAGAATATTCAAGAAGCAGCAGAAAGCACAGATCCATAGAAGGAACAAAGAAAAAGCTGAAAGATGTACAATTAAGTCCATATACTGTATATACGGACACAAACACAATTTTAAATTTTTCAGGTATTTACCAAAACATACTCAAGCTATAGTTGTATAATGGATATGGACTGAAAGTACACACTCCGGTGGTGGTGGTGGTGGGGACTGGGTTCATTGGCAGCACTGGGGTTTCCCCTGCATTGCTCTGTATCTCTCAGTCTCTGGTTTGGGCTCCCTCCGCTCCACACGTGTCTTGTATTTGTGATGGGGTCTCCTCACACAGCAGCCGTGACCTCCTGCAGCTCCTCCCCCATCACTGTACTGGGTCAGCCATCATCAGCCTGCTTGCTTGTGAAATGGGCAGACCCAGCGGAGAGACAGTATGGGCGCTGTGCAGTGAGAGGCAAGCAGCTTGTGTGTGGCTGTACGGAAAGGAGGGACAAGAGTACGTCAGTCTCTGCCTCTAGGTTCGGGGGTCAGAAGCGCTAGCCTAACATTACCTTCAATGGCACCACTTCTCTCTCTGAATCCACCGCACACACGCATGTATACGCACTCCAGTCGACTCCTCGCCCTGTGACCGGGAAACTAGAAGTGACTCCACCCCCATAGTACCGCCCACTGTCCTCTCCTCCGGGCCCCACCTCGCAGTCAATCCTAGGTTACTAAAAGCATATACCGATGAATCCCAAGAGAGTGGGAGTGTTTGCAGACGCACAGCTTGCGCCCTGCACACACCCTAAATATAGGCAAACAAGCATCCCGGCCTGCAATCAGCTGATTGCAGGCTGGGAAGCTTCCCATAGACCACTGCATGTCTGGCGCCCGGTCACTTTTAAAGTGACATTTTTTTTTTCAGCTTGAGGGGGCCGAGCCCCCCTATGGACAGGTCACCACTGGACTTCAAGCAGTGATTGCCAGTAAAGAATTCTCAACAACATATTAAAAATTAACATTTTATTTATGATATATTTATTTATGATAATTATGATAAATTTTTCCAATTACATTTGAGCCCCTGAAAATGGAGGGGGAGACTTGTAAAAAATGATTGCAGTTCCTAAAATTTGTACTTGATATTTATGTTCAACCACTTGAATTAAAGTTGAAAGTCTGCACTTCAAATTCATTTGGATTGCTTCATTTTAAATTTATTCTGGTGGCAGACAGAGCCAAAAGTATGGAAAATGTCTGAAAAATGTGCCTGTTTCCAAATATATATGGACTTAACTGTATATCTGCAGGTCCTTATTTGCAGATTCCATTTCAATAAGGAGGACAGTGAGGTGCACAATAGTAACATTATTGAATCCC
This sequence comes from Lithobates pipiens, assembly GCF_037356315.1. NCBI lineage: Eukaryota > Metazoa > Chordata > Amphibia > Anura > Ranidae > Lithobates > Lithobates pipiens. Next base: position 295,497,346 of record NW_027507764.1, read on the forward strand.
CACATCTCATAAGAATATCAGTCAAAGGCACAGTGCCAGTAAATGCACTGATATTTTTTCTGAAAAGTTTAAAAACAAATGGTACATTTTCTAAAGGTACTGCTTAGGCACAATTAGCATTTCTAAAAGTTCTTTATAACATAGCAAATCCTCACTTTTTGGGTCAGGATCACTATAAATATAGTGTGCACCTGTGACATGGGATTCACAGTCATGTACTGTAGGTTTTCTAAAGAGAGATTTCAGCAAAAACTGTTTGCCTTCAGGCGCCTGTGCTCTGGATTGTGATCTGCCTGAACAGAACAGGCAAGAAGGGAGATTAACGACTCCCCTGACTCATTAGTTTGTGTGAATTTAGGTTTGTGGGAGGGGGGAACAAAAATTCCCACCCCCCCCCCCCCCCCAAAAACAGGGAGAAATGGGATGGTAAACCTGTAAAAAAAAGTTTTTACAAGTTTTCCATCCTATTTCTACCCAGAGCCTCACCTGTTAGCTGAATACTAAAAAAGAAACATTGCATAGTATAATTGGTTTATGTTTTTAGTGTATGTTTTGATCCAGATTCTATTAATTAAAGAAAGTTTAGCGCCGGCTCCTGAAGTGCACGCGCTATGCGTTTTTCAAAATTAAAGTTATGCCCGAACTGCAGTTTGGTTTGGGTACAATTGTCTGAATTTGGACTTCGGCTTCGGTCTGACTGGACTGTGAGATGTTCAGCCTGGCCACAGGGGGCACCGTCTCTTCTGGAGACAATGGGAGTGGCGCTCTTGCTGTGCTTTCTGGGAGAGGGTATTTAAGATGCGGACATCACGTGGTTCGGGGTTCCGGTCCAGAATGATGTACTGACTTCATGGTCCTGGTCCTCCTGACCAGCCCCCAGGAAGGCTATGGCCTGGGGTGCAGATCCACCCGATTTTGATGTCTCGAGGCTAGCTACTAATCCGAGGCAAGGAAACTAAAGGAGGATTCTGAGGTGGTTGGGTGCCGTCTCCGGTTTGGGAGAGACCCAGTGACTTCAAGCTTTCCAGGGGAAGACTCTTCGGAAGAAGACCATGTACGGGTCGGTTTCTTAGTAAGAGCCTGGAAGGGCTGAAGTACCCAAGAGAATCCAGTCTTGTGGATATCGCCAAGCTGGCTGAAAGATGCAGATATCCTACGAGTGTTCTCCAAGTTTAATTTTGCTACGTGTTCTACAACAACGTCTGTGGCAGAGACATTATCTTGTACGTTCTACAACATCTGTGGCAGAGACTTGTTCCTGAGTAAGCACCTTGTTGGCTGCTAGGCCTTGTGAGAGAGGGACTGTCCAACTTGAATGAACATCCAGTTGCGAAATGGCTATTCTCTGGATGCAGTCAAAGTGAGCAAGTTCTTCAACATTTTGACTTTGACACTAAGAGTACCTGAACTTCCTTTCCAACCCTCTGATCCCAATTTAAGAGACTGTTCATTGTCTACGTTTTGCAAATAAAACCCATTCAAATGGATCTGTTGTCAGTCTCTCGAGTTACTGGGCCATTTACCACGGGACACCCCTAGACGTGAAACGAGGAGCACAGAAGGTAAAGGTAAGCCCAAATCTAACCAGCAGCTCCATCGGGGTAGTGCTACAAAAGTATTTACAAAACCTCACTGTTTAAAGTAATTGTGCACATGCTAAAATGATCCTGTTTTGCCATGTGACTATGAATTTTGTCTTCTTGATAATGGGGGTGGGTTTACAGGATACTGTGAAGACATAAGGTTAATTTACTAAAACTAGGAGTGCAAAATCTGGTACAGCTCTGCGTAGAAGCCAATCACCTTTCAGGTTTTATTGCCAAAGCTTAATTGTACAACTTAAAATTAGAATCTGAATGGCTACAATGCACAGCTGCAGCAGATTTTGCACTCTCTAGTTTTAGTAAATCAACCACACAGCGCCTGTATTCCATAGCCTGTTCCGCCTGAGGCCGGGTTCACACTATAACCCGCTGCAGATCACACAGGAGCGCTGTGCATCCCTGTTCCCCATTTCAAGGATGAATCAGGGCAGATTATATTCCCGAATTCGGCCCTGAAGCAGAGCCAAAGACGCACAGCGTTTTTGTGCAGTGCGCTCTGCAGCCACAACAGAGGAATGTGAACCGGCTCCATGGGGAGCCGGTCATATTCCCCTGCTATGCAAATTGGATGCGGGGACACCCGCATCTAATTCGCATAGGTGTGAACCTGGCCTTAGACAAGATGCAGAGTGTGCTTAAGCAGGGGACATGTTTTAGAGGCAGTCTGTGATTGGGAGGGAGTGTGCCTGAACAAATTACCCAATACAGGCATGCTATGTGTCAGCACAGTGTCCTGTGCCTCTGAATGGCCAGCCATAGGATGCAAGCTGATCATACTAACACAGATCAGCTTCTGTGCTTTGTGTGGTCAGGTTAGCGCACAGGACAGAGGTGAGTGACAGGAGCAACCAGGTACTTCAGATGTAAGAAGTACATGAAAATGTGAGAGACTATGATTTATAAAATACACATATCACAACACACTTACATACTGGGCAGGCTTTGTTGGAATCTGCCTGCTCAACGGGGAATCTGTCTGCTGATCCCCACTGAGCAGATGGATGGCTGGTCTTTGTCCATTTGTCATGATCATTTAGTGCCCCTGTTCCTCATTCCAGCACCCGGGTGTTGGCTGTTGGTTTTCCCCTGTCTGCGTTCACCTGCAAGATGATTGATCTGATCTGTCACCTGATATAAGCAAGCCAAACAATCTATCCCTTGCTTGTGATAGAGACAGTTACCTGCATTGTTCCTGAACAACCCTCCCATTTGTCTGCCCTGCTATGCTGTTGGATTTCCCTGTGTATTGCCCGGATTGGATATTGGACTATTCCCTGAACTCAGCCTGCCTTATTACCTAGACTGTCATTTGATTGGACATTGGACTATTCCATGAACCCAGCCTGCCTTATTACCTGGGCTGTCTTAGAAACACGCTATCTGTCTGCTAAACTGCAAGTAGTCTGTTGTTTCTCGTCTGCGCTAGTGTGGTGGCCAGGCACTATAGCATTGTGTATAAGTCTTGGGGGCAACCAAGTAACAGTAGGCCTGCTTGTCTTAAGGGAAAGGGGGATGCTAGGTGAAGCACACAGTAGCTAGATATAGTGTCTGACCACCTGTATTGAGGTAGACGTGACATTCGTGACACAGTTCTGCTTATGAAGAGTGGACACAGGCACAGCCCGTTCTCCTTTATGGGCGGTTGGATGTAAATGCACCATTCTGTCCATTTATACCCAACTGCCATCTGATCTGATCTGCCAGACAGATGGAGAACTATCCCCATCTGTCTATGTTCAGCGCATAGGATCGGATCTGATGACGGCGGGTGTCAATGAGCACGTCTGTTGACACCCGCCTTCTCCATAGAGGAGACTAGAATGTCAGATCGGGTCTGCCTGAAAAACTGAGAAGTGGAAATGATCGGTTCGCTCGTGTGAAAGGGGCTATAGAAGAAAAATTAATTATTAGGGTAACATACACGTTAAAGAAACAGAAGAACCAGTGTGAATAATTATAGTCTTAATCAATAAAAAAAACATTGAAATATTTAGGTTTCATGCACATGGGCATATTAAAAACCAGGAGCTGGAAGAAAACCTTCATGAAAAAGGCTTATTTTGATGCACAATTATGCATAGTTATGTGCATTTACAGGTGTATGCCACTTAGGAAGCGTATGTGCGGAAATTCAGTAGGGACATGCACAAAGGTGACAATCACTTTATGTGCGTATGCATTTAAATAAATGCATATACATAGATGCAAAACGTATTCTGGGATAGCAAATAGAGTGAGAGGATACAGAACTAAAAGTTTACGCATTTAAATGCAAAGATGTGTTTATGCGTTTGAACACATCTAGACACAATCATTTTACTCATCGGTTACGCTGGAACTTTTGAGGTAGGAGGGCAGATTGAGAGAAATGATCCTCCTCAAACAAGATAGTGTGCTAAACTTGTAGGTAAATGAGAGAACCAGAACCCTCACTAAGTGGAATAGTGGGTTGGATAATAATGTTGGCAGTGCTTTCATCCAGGACAGGGTCTCTGTGAACAGAGAGGATACCTTCCTTGAAATAAACAAATAATCTAATCAAAATAATAGAGAGCTGAGGAACTACTGCAATCAGCATAAAACATAACCATAAGCATATAGATGCACACCAGTATATAAATAATAAAAGCTTCACATAAAAGGAGAAGAATAACAGTACATGCATTCAAAGTACGAACAGGTATTATCAGCAAAGGGCTGATAGGGGTCCTGGTGGAATCATGCACATATACCTGGGTATATATATATATATATAGTTATTAATAGGGGCGTGGTCTCGGCATGCAGCGGTCAGGACGCACTGTCCCTGAGCTCCGGTGCTGACCCCGTTATTATAGCACTTTTTCGCCGCATGAACTACTCCACACACCCGGGAACGATGGGTAGGAGAACCGGCAAGTCCCTGCCGAAGAAGGGCGCACCCGAAGGATCGTTCAAACGGTTCCTGGCGGAACCTGATGAGGTGGGGGACATGGATGGCCTAGGCCGCTCTCCGCTTAACACGAGCGTGATCGCAAGCCCCGCCCCCCGCCCCAGGCCTGAACGCAGACCGCAATCCCCGACCTCGTCGGCGGGCTCTGACAGGGAAGAGAGTGAGCCAAGACGTTCGGAAGTGGCAGCGCTGGTGAGCGGACTTCCCACTAAGTCTGAGCTGGCATCGATGCTCTTGGGGCTCGAGAAATCCATCAAGAGAGAAGTGTCCGCTGTCCGTTGCTACCGCCATTAGGTCTCTGCAAGCAACTACCCGCTCCCTCGCTATCACTCATCGGTCTGCCCTCTATAAGATCGAGGACCAGGAGAACCGTAATAGATGGAACAACATCCGTATCCGGGGGCTCCCGGAGGCGACCGGGGACGAGGACCTCCTCCCAACGGTAAGAGGCATCTTTAACGGCCTCTTGGGGAATGCGGCTGACTATCCTTTGAAAATTGATCGAGTTCATAGGGCCCTCCGCCCGCGTAACCTGGCGGTGGAGACTCCGCGTGATATGATCTGCAGAGTGCACTATTTTGAAGAGAAGGAACGCATCATGAAAAAACTCAAGGGGACTCCAGTCCTGGACTTTGATGGGGCATCACTCTCTTTCTTTCCTGATTTGTCCAGGGAGACCCTGGAGAGACGCAGGGCCCTGCGTCCCCTAACTGAGAAACTGCGCTTGTCCTCCATCAACTACCGGTGGAGTTTCCCTGCCGCCCTGGTCGCACACAGAGATGGGAAGACGGCGGTTCTGCGGTTCCCAGAGGATCTGGAAAAACTCTACATGGATGTGAGCATATCCCCGCCGGATTTACCGGGGTGGCAGGAAGGCATCCCTCCCCTACCGAATACTCCTGAGGAACCATGGCAGAAAGTGTCTCGCAAGCAACGCGTCCCCTCTTTTAACCCGCCCAATGTGCATACATAGAAGACATGGCTGATGGCACTCATCTGTCCAGTATTCCGCTCTGCTGGTGCGGCTTCCCTGTGCCCGCAAGTATAACAAGTTGTTTACGTTACTTTTCATTTTTATTTCTGTTTTGGTGTTTAACGCCGTACTCTCAAAGCTGCCTACAGGGAGCCTAATTTAATAGGAACGAAGTTCCGGTGTGCCTACGATTTGTCCCACATTGGGGATACTCAGGACATGACCCTGACTGTCTCTACCTAATGACACTTGGTTCCCCTATTATGAACGTTGGTGGCTGATATTCTCAGTTCTTGTGTTTCTTTATGGGTACATGATCTCTGTGCTATTTTCTTTTTCATTTATGTGTTATTATATACTTTGTAATTTGGGGTTGGAGCCGGAGCTGCGGCCTGCGACTTCTGTTATGGACGGTTGCGGGTTGCTGCTGCCTGGCCCCATTTGTTTTCCCTCCGGGGGGCGTTGGGCGGGTCTTGGCCCCCGGGCTCCGGTCGTTTCGATGGCTGGGGGTCCGGGGGGGGGGGCCCGGTCGATTGCCCCTTTACTGCACTGCGATCGGCTTCGTGCGCATGCCGCAGTAGACCCAATTGGGTCTGGGTTGTGTGTGCTGCAGGGGTTGCAAGTGATCCCCTGTAATACTTACCTTCTCACTACTCTCCTTCTCTCTCCTCTCCCTTTCACACTCTTTCTTTCATCCCCTTGCCCCTTACTTCCCCTGCCTCTGGTCCTATTTCCTGGTACTGGTTTGTTTCTGGAGCTCTCTGATGGATCCCCATGGCCGCGGTGGAATTGCTATCGTTAAACGTTAGGGGCCTCCATGCCCCTGGTAAACATCATAACTTATATCGGGAACTGGGTCGCCTGCGGGGGGACATTGTCTTCTTACAGGAGACCCACCTTACCCACACCACTTCGGTGAAATTATTCTCCCCGCCATATCCAACCTGGTATTATAGTCTCTCTGATGTGCATAAGGCAAAGGGTGTGGCCATTGGGTTCCGCAGAGGTACCCCTTTTAATATGGTGGAGATGTTGAGTGACCCTCACGGACGCTTTCTGTTCCTCAGGGGTAGTCTGGGCAGGATGCAATGTACGTTGGCAACCCTCTATGCTCCTAATCGAGATCAGGCCACCTTTATTGCCACTACGCTTAGGAAATTGAGGGATTTTGCTGGTGGATGTGTTGTCCTGGCTGGAGATTTTAATGTCCCATTGGAACCGGGGTTTGATACGTCCATGGGAAAGTCTTCGGTTCCTCGTAAGTGTCTTGCATATATTCGTAAACGCTTGTGTGACGCCCAGTTAATGGACGTATGGAGGATAATGCATCCGCGGGCAAGAGATTACACGTATTACTCGAGCGCCCACCAATCCTATTCCAGGATTGATTTTTTCTTTCTTGATCACCACCACCTTTCCCTATTAACAAATTCAGAAATTGCTTCATCAACCATATCTGATCATGCTCCCATTTTGCTTACCATTAATATCTCTTCATTGCCCCGAAAACCGACCAATTGGAAATTGAATGAGAACCTTATTAGTGAGGAGGCAGACAAAGTACATATGCAAGAGGAACTAAATCAATATTTCAAAGACAATACCCACCCAGATGTTTCCCCAGGCATACTTTGGGAAGCCCATAAGGCCCATATGAGAGGTAAATTTATGGAGTTGGGATCCAGAAGGAAAAAGGAATTTGCGCAGCAACAATCTAAGCTATTGTCAGAAATTAGCGCCCTTGAGTCCCAACACAAGGTCAGTCTCGCACAAGCCACACTGCATAACCTAATAGTAAAGCGGAGTTGAAGGGAGTTGAGGAGTTGAAGGCTATGTACCATGAGCAATGGAAACGGGAAGCCCGTAGGGTGTCACAAAAATTCCATGAATGGGGTAATAAACCGGGGAGGCTTCTGGCTCGTTCCCTACAACAGGCAAAAACCAGGGCTTTCATAGATAAAATTAAGACAGCTTCTGACACTCTCACGCATGAGACCACAAATATAGCCAAGGAGTTTCATGCATTTTACCAATGCCTATACCATGTCCCTCACTCTGTGCCGGACTTGGTGGCTAGGAGAGCCCTGATCCGAGACTACCTACAGCAGGCCAACTTGCCCAAACTGAACTCAAAGGTCCTCGCTTCGTTGGATGGAGAGTTTTCTGTCCAGGAGTTCAACGTGGCACTGAAGGCTATGGCGAGGCCCCTGGACTGGATGGCTTTACGGCCTTTTATTATAAGACCTTTGCGGAGGCCTTGCTGCCTCGCCTCACCTAACACGATCTCACAGGGGGGGGACACTCCGTCCGGAGACTCTACACGCACATATCTCGGTGATTCCTAAGCCAGGGAAGGACCCTAGTTTATGCAGGAGTTATCGACCTATATCTCTCTTGAATTTAGACGCTAAACTGTATGCCAAAGTTATAGCGAACAGGCTTCTACCCCTGCTTCCACGCTGGGTTTCCAGTGATCAGACTGGGTTTATCCCGGGTAGGGAGGCACGTGATAATGCCCTCCGTACCCTGTCCCTGATGGCTTTTGTTAGGGGGTCCTCCCAGCCCACCCTGTTACTTTCTACAGACGCGGAAAAAGCGTTTGACAGGGTGGACTGGGAGTATCTCATGGCAGCCCTGTCTCACTTGGGAATCAGCCAGACCTTTCTATCTCACATTTCAGCACTATACCACTCCCCTACAGCTCAAATTCGCGTTAATGGTACTCTAAGTGAATCCTTTACGCTCTATAATGGTACACGTCAGGGCTGCCCCCTTTCACCGATATTATTCGCGCTATCCCTGGAACCCTTCCTCTCTACAATTAGAAACGATCCAAACATCCATGGGATCACTGTTGGTGATCGAGAACATAAATACGCTGCATATGCGGATGATATTTTGTTTTACTTACAACAACCCCTGATTTCCCTTCCCAATCTGTTGTCTGCCTTCTCACAATTCGGTATAATATCTAATTTTAAAATTAACATGTCCAAATCTGAGATTCTCAACGTCTCTATCCCCGGGGAAACTGTTGATCGCCTTAAAGAGTCCTTCCCATTTAGTTGGCAAAAACACAAAATGAAATATTTACATCTATCTTACACCTAAGCCCCAGACATTATTTCGCGCTAACTTTATACCCCTTCTTAATGCAATTCGAATGGACTTACAAAGATGGTCACAAGTCGCACATTCGTGGTTGGGGAAAATTAGTGTGATTAAGATGAATATCATACCCCGGATTCTGTTTTTACTCCAGATGATTCCAGTGGGTATTCCAGCTAGTTTTTTCACACTCATAGATTCACTGATCGGCAGATATATATGGAACAGAAAGCGTCCGAGACTGTCCCGAGCCCTTCTATCCAGACCTAAACGGCTGGGGGGCCTGGCTTTACCTAATGTGAAACTTTACTTTTTAGCCGTTGTTTTAAACAGGATATCGGACTGGAAATATCACAAACATTCTAAACTGTGGGTTGCCCTTGAGTTGGCGCTCAGTGGCACGGACCTCTACACCCAAGTATGGATCCCCAGGAAACATAGGTCGTTTGCACCCAGCTCCTCCCCTCTCACCTACTCTACTCTACAGACCTGGGACTCGATATGTAAAAAACACAAGTGGTTATATTACTCTCCCATTATGCCTCTGACTGGTCATAATTACTTCCCGCCAGGAAACATTGACCCTAGAATTCATTCCTGGAACCTGGGTAATACACCCCTGATACATCATGTCGCCAACCAGGATGGCCTTGTGCCTCTATCTCAACTAATACCTCTCTCACGGGCAACGCCCATGGATCACTGGACCTACCGTCAACTTGCAGCCTTTGTATACTCCCTGCCGAAACCACTGCACTCACTGGCTGATATAACATCGACTGAATCGGCTTTCGCAAAAGACCAGCCGATGGAGAGGCCTTTATCCTTCTTTTACCACGCTTTACAGCTTTTGTTGATTAAGGGCTACCCCTCCTTTCTCACTAACTGGGAGAAAGACCTTCGTAGCGAGGTCTCGGAGGAACAAAAATCTACTATATTATCCATGGCTCATCTAACATCTACGGCCTCCAAAACGGCGGAAGTGAACTATAAATTGTTGACAAGATGGCACTATACCCCAGTTGTCCTACATAAGTTGTTCCCTCAAACTTCGTCTCTCTGTTGGATGAAAGTCATTTTGGGTTATGAGATACCCAATGACCCATGGGTCATACTTTTTCATGACACAGGCTCCCCAGCAGGATCCTATAAAATATCTTTGACTCCACATTTGCTTAATGCTGCAAAGGCACTTATTCCACGTAGGTGGAAGCAACCCATGGCTCCCTCTTTACGTCAGTGGTTGACGGAGGTAGATCGCATATATTATTTGGAGGATCTTACTTACTCCCTACAGAATAAATCGGACCTGGGGAAAAAGATTTGGTCCTGCTGGTTAGCCTTTAAGTGTACATCGGTGTATACGGACATTATGTCACAAAATGGATAGGATGTTGTACTAACAGGTGTCCCGTCTCTCCGGCGGGTATAGGACTGAGGCAGACCCTTACTCTCTCTTCCCCTTTCTCCCCTACCCTTTCTGGTTCTTGACCCTCCTCTCTCTATCTTCTCCTTCCACCCTTTTTCTCCCCCGCTTCCTTTCTATTAGCTTGGTACAATGTTATTTGATTGATGCAACAAGGGACTTTGCAGTCATGCAGTTGCAGCCCCAATTATTGGTTGGTGGCTGCTCTTTTTGTTAGGCTGGGTGGGCTTAGAATATAAACGTATATTTACTTTCGAGTTGCTAGCACCTCGGTGTAGTATGCCTTGACCTATACCATCTGCAGCTCATTGTCTTACTTTGCACTGTATATTGTATGTGCCAAGCTTTCTGTTAGGGCCGGTTCACACAGCGAGGCGAGGCGAGGCGACACGGCTCGCCTCGCCTCGCTCCCGCAAGTCGCCCCCGTTCTGTACTATGGAACCGTTCTGAGAGGAGCGACTCGAGTCGCTCCGACTCAGAAAAAAGGTTCCTGTACTACTTCGGGGCGACTTCGGGGGCGACTTGCATTGACTTCTATACAGAAGTCCTCTGCAAGTCGCCGCTGAGCTCCCCGCAGGTCGCGGCGAGGTAAGTCGGAGACGCCTCGCCGCACCTCGCTGTGTGAACCGGCCCCTAATGTTTCTTTGTTTTCTTCTTTGCAAATAAACATAAATTAAACAAAATATATATATATATAGTTATTAATAGAGATAGCTCTAGGTGACTATTGCAGCAAAGCCCAATTGCAGGGGTCTCTGAGGATGATCATTATATGACGTCTGACTTCGTGTCAGAAACCTGAAGACGAGATCAGCAGTAATAAGGCGGTACTCCAACTGTTGTCCAATCAGCCTGGAATGCAGCTTCTCATACGCAGGAACTGTAATGTGGCACTGAAACTCAAAGTCAGCCTATCTACTCTGTGCTTTGGTCCCTCCCTAGCAGTTTCTTATCTGACATACAACAGGACCTTTAATGACCAGAAGGGGCCATTGGATATCTAACCTGGCTAGAGTCTATGCTGGTTATTGAGCCCTAAGCTAAAATTAACTATAGAATCCCAGGCCAGCACAGTGTGCATGTGCGAGAGCTCTATAATTGCCGCTTAAGCCGGGATCTCCGCATCACCCCGGACCCATGACGCCCACAGCAAGCCACATGACCCTCCAGGACAGCCACAAATGTGCCATCCAGCACTGGGAGACCTCAGAGCACCCCCTGTATGTCCGGACTGGCCGACAGACAAGATCTCGGGCCACAGTTCTCTCAAGCCCAGAGGGATGGGTGTAGCAAGATGGCTGCCACCACCGCTACTACCCAGCCACACGCTGCCTGTGAGAATAGGACACAGGACCAGAAGCAAGTGATTCTCCCAGCCACCCTCACATACTCCCAGGTGGCCCAGGGCAGCCCCCCCCCGTCTTCCTCTCTAGCCTCCACTGAGTCCCTGCTGGGCCACACCATGGAAGACTACAATCTGTCCCCTATTGGGTCTGCACATATCCATATGCATACTACCCCCTCCCCAGGCATGCTGGCCCAGGACTCGACTTATTCCTCAAATTATCAGACCTCTTAGAGAGGGGACTGGCCAATACAGCAGACAAAATTACAAGGGACCTCAAATCTGATTTTATCAACTTGGGGCCCGGAATGGAAGCCATAGAACATAAATTGGACATTGCGGTGTCTAAAACCAATCAAAATGCAGCACACATTCTGGTCCTCTAAGAAGACCTGAAGGGAGGGCTCGGTCATTTTTGGAGGGGACTCGAACCTTGCTTTTGACCAGGAGCTTGACAAATCGAAGCCTCCAGCGACCCAACTGACATAACCCACTAAGACAAGCCTTAACTTAGCAAGGCCTTGTCGACATCTGGAGGGAACTGAACCCCATGAAAAGGGACTATACCCATTATTTCTATCCCCATCAGTTCTATGCCAGGATTGATCATATCCTAGTTTCCCCCTCCATCATCCCCTCAGCAAAGAAAGCATCCATCATAGACACTGCATGGTCGGACCACTCACTGGTTCTGCTATCCCTACAGAACACCCTCACTAGGTCACCTCTAGCACACTGGTGACTTAATGAATCACTCCTCAGTAACCCCGCCTAAACCAAAGACACAGATGACTCCCTCAAGGAGTATTTCCGACTAAATTACATAGATGACATCGCCCCTGTAATTCTCTGGGAAGCCCACAAAGTCACCATTAGAGGCATATTGATTCATATGGCGACCCAAATCAAGAAAGAAAGACAAATGGACATCCTCCAACCAGAAAAAAAAAAATGTTTGCAACCCTAAAAGCCAAACAAAAGACCCTCCTAGTACAAGTAGCCGCAACTAGACTAGAGCTCAACCTGGCTCTAACCGCCAAATCCTCACAGAAGGATAAAATTGGCTCCATGTTAGACGCTAGGCTTTCACCTAAGCTGCGCTCCTATACCCTTCCCAAGATCAGGAGGGCCCCCACAGCTAATCCCAACAAAATACTAGAAGCCTTCCACGATTTCTAAACTAAACTCTACTCATCCACCCCCACAGACAAGGGCCCACTTATCACCGACTTTCTGCGAGATCTTCCTCTACCGACCCTCTCCACAGAACATAAAAACCTAATGAAAGACACCATCTCAGTGGAAGAGATTAAGGACATCATTAAAAACCTCAATAAGGGCTCTGCCCCTGGACCGGATAGCCTTTCAGTACCATACTATAAAGCCTTTGCTGACACCCTGGCCCCATACATGGTGAAATTTTTCAATGCAAAAACCCTAGGTACCCTCAACTTAACACTGCCTACATAACAGTGATCCCCAAACAGAACAAAAACCATGAGGAAGTGGATTACTACAGGCACATATCCATAATAAATAATGATTTTAAAGATTTTAACAAAGATTCTAGCCAACCGTCTTTCCTTCTTCATTAACAGATATGTCCATAAGGACCAAGTGGGGTTTATTCAGGGGACTGACCAAACCAGAAGGGCCATTGAGATTATATCCATTTTACAGTCTAACTGGGACAACAGCCCCAAACAAGAAGGAATGCTTTTATCCTTTGATCTACATAAAGCTTTCAACTCAGTTGACTGGGCATACATTTTCGCCATCATGGAGCACTGGGGATTTGGCCAGCTCTTTATGGGGATTCTCCACTCCCTCTATTCCCCCCCTAAAGCTATGATTCGCATCCAGGGACAATACTCAAAACCCCTTAACAATGCAAAAGGAACTAGGCAAGGATGTACCCTATCCACGCTAATATTTGCTGTCGCTATTGAAACTTTGGTCATAGCAATACTTTCCAACCCCAATATACAGGGGGTACCCTGCAGCCCACAAACCCATAAATGCAGCCTGTTCGCTGATGACATGCTATTATTTATAACGTCCCGATTACGACCCTTTCCAACCTCTGCAAACCTCTAAATTCACAGCGCCTAAAGGTAAATTACACAAATCCCACACCTTCAGCATTTCCCTGAAACCAGAATTAGTAGCATCACTTCAAAGTGCCTTTGAATTCAAATGGTGCAACTCCTCCATAGAGTTTTTGGGGATCACCCTTACCGTGAAAATTGAACATTTATACGCCACAAACTTCATTCCCACATACCAGAAACTCGAGTCCGACATGAAAAATTGGGCTAAAGGGGAACTTTCCAGGCTGGGTTAAATATATGCCATTAAAATTACACTCCGCCCCAAACTGCTTTACCTCTTCAGGGCCTTACCGATCAATATAAGAAAAAAACAACTGAAATCCTTCCAACAAAAGGTAAACAAATTCATCTGGTGGGGGATCGGGCCACAGGTTGCCAAAAACTACCCTATACCCTATACCGACTTAGTATAAAAGGGTACTGGGACTGCCACGTCTGCTTTGGTACTTCCAAGCAGGTAGACTAATACAATTCTCCAGCTTGCACTCCTGTGTTGAAAAGCCAGACTGGATACAAATAGAGAGGCAGGCGGCCCTCTCCTATATAGGGATGGCCGAACGGTTCGCCCAGCGGTCGGTTCACGGCGAATTTCGGCTGTTCGCGGTCCGCCGGATCGGCGGACTATTGCCGCTGTTCGCCCGTTGGACTTATGTGTTTACTGTGTAAAAAAACTTTGACCTATGATGACACATCCATCATGTGCTACAGGACAGCCAATTGAGACATTACAGCACATGGACACTTGGACATTCCCCCTAACTTATAAATAGACCCGATCCGCCGATTCTTTCTACTGTCACTATAGGGAGAGGTTGCTGTGTGGAGCAGGGAGAGACTGCAGTGACCCAAATCGCTAGCTATTAGGTCCACAAAAGTTCTTTTAAGGACTGGTATGGTATAGGTGTAGTTCAGGATATAGGTTTGAGGCACTGCTATTCAAGTCATTGTTGCAGCAGATTGTCTTTTGTCAGTGCTGAGAGAGGGACAGATAGGACGCTGTGTGTTGCAGAGAGGGACAGTCTGTTTAATCATTAGCTGTTACTATTAGGTCCACAAAAGTCCTTTTCAGGACTGGTATGGTGTAGTAGTACAGGATATAGTTTTGAGTGCTATTCAAGTTATTGTTGCAGCAGCCTGTGTTTTGTCAGTTTAAATAGGGACAGACAGGAAGCTGTGTGTGGCAGTGAGGGACAGTCAGTTTAATCAGTAGCTGTTACTATTAGGTCCACAAAGGTCCTTTTCAGGACTGGTATGGTAATAGGGTTGTACACGTATAATATTCTTTCTTCCAAATATAGAAAGAATAATATACTTGACTGCTGCCCTTCTGCTGCAGTAGTCCTTTATGAGTATAGGGACTGAGGTACAGTCTGCTAATCACAACCTACTAGTTGCACAAAGGTCCTTCTAAGGACTGGTAAGGTATAGCGTACTAGAGTATATAGGGTTGAGTGAGGTACAGTCTGCTAATCCTTAAGGACTGGTATAGGTCCACAATATATAGAGTTGAGGTGCACTACTGCTGACTGCTGCCCTATTCTGCAGCAGTCCTTTATCAATATAGGGACTGAGGTACAGTCTGCTAATCACAACCTACTAGTTCCACAAAGGTCCTTCTAAGGACTGGTAAGGTATAGTATACTACAGTGTATAGGGTTGAGTGAGGTACAGTCTGCTAATCACAACCTACTAGTTCCACAAAGGTCCTTCTAAGGACTGGTAAGGTATAGCATACTAGAGTATATAGGGTTGAGTGAGGTACAGTCTGCTAATCCTTAAGGACTGGTATAGGTCCACAATATATAGGGTTGAGCCTGGTGCACTACTGCTGACTGCTGCCCTATTCTGCAGCAGTCCTTTATCAGTATAGGGACTGAGGTACAGTCTGCTAATCACAACCTACTAGTTCCACAAAGGTCCTTCTAAGGACTGGTAAGGTATAGCGTACTAGAGTATATAGGGTTGAGTGAGGTACAGTCTGCTAATCCTTAAGGACTGGTATAGGTCCACAATATATAGAGTTGAGGTGCACTACTGCTGACTGCTGCCCTATTCTGCAGCAGTCCTTTATCAGTATAGGGACTGAGGTACAGTCTGCTAATCACAACCTACTAGTTCCACAAAGGTCCTTCTAAGGACTGGTAAGGTATAGTATACTACAGTGTATAGGGTTGAGTGAGGTACAGTCTGCTAATCACAACCTACTAGTTCCACAAAGGTCCTTCTAAGGACTGGTAAGGTATAGCGTACTAGAATATATAGGGTTAAGTGAGGTACAGTCTGCTAATCCTTAAGGACTGGTATAGGTCCACAATATATAAGGTTGAAGTGCACTACTGCTGACTGCTGCCCTATTCTGCAGCAGTCCTTTATCAGTATACGGACTGAGGTACAGTCTGCTAATCACAACCTACTAGTTCCACAAAGGTCCTTCTAAGGACTGGTAAGGTATAGTGTACTACAGTATATAGGGTTGAGTGAGGTACAGTCTGCTAATCACAACCTACTAGTTCCACAAAGGTCCTTCTAAGGACTGGTAAGGTATAGCGTACTAGAGTATATAGGGTTGAGTGAGGTACAGTCTGCTAATCCTTAAGGACTGGTATAGGTCCACAATATATAGAGTTGAGGTGCACTACTGCTGACTGCTGCCCTATTCTGCAGCAGTCCTTTATCGGTATAGGGACTGAGGTACAGTCTGCTAATCACAACCTACTAGTTCCACATAGTCCTTCTAAGGACTGGTAAGGTATAGTGTACTACAGTATATAGGGTTGAGTGAGGTACAGTCTGCTAATCACAACCTACTAGTTCCACAAAGGTCCTTCTAAGGACTGGTAAGGTATAGCATACTAGAGTATATAGGGTTGAGTGAGGTACAGTCTGCTAATCACAACCTACTAGTTCCACAAAGGTCCTTCTAAGGACTGGTAAGGTATAGCGTACTAGAGTATATAGGGTTGAGTGAGGTACAGTCTGCATACACAACCTACTAGTTCCACAAAGGTCCTTCTAAGGACTGGTAAGGTATAGCGTACTAGAGTATATAGGGTTGAGTGAGGTACAGTCTGCTAATCCTTAAGGACTGGTATAGGTCCACAATATATAGGGTTGAGGTGCACTACTGCAGAATAGGGCAGCAGTCCTTTATTAGTATAGGGACTGAGAGTTTTGTCACAGGGTCATTTAAAAAATGACAGGCAGAGGAAGAGGCAGGCCCTTCCGCAGGGGTGGTAGGGGTAGGGCAGGAGCAACAGGCTTGAGCCAAAGTGGGAAATTGCAGAAGGTGCGTGCGATTACGTCAAAGGAAGCACCAGAATTGGTTGACTGGCTCACTCAGCCTTACTCTTCTGCACCCTCCTCATCCTCTCGATCTGCACCCTCTTCTTCACTCTCTGCTATGTGCACCCCCAAAGACACTACCACCAACACCACCACCACCACATACCTTCCACTTGAGTCACAGGAATTATTTTCCGATCCATATCAAGACATTTCTGATGCGCAGCCACTCTTGCCATTGGATCAGAAAGAGGAGGAAGCAACAACCGCCACTCAACAGTCTGACGACAGTACCCAGATCAGCCCAAGGAGGAGGTTGGTCACCAGTGTTGCTGCCTACTCCGAGATCTCTAATTATAGTGGTGGGGAAGGTGACGTTGATGATGACATGTCTAGTGATGTCACGTGGGTGCCCACAAGAGAGGAAAAGGAGGGGAGTTCAGAGGGAGATATGGACCAGCAGATAGGGAGGAGAAGCAGGAATAACTTACATTGCACAGGAGGGACAAAGCAGACTGCTAATGTATCAGGAGCGAGTCATCGACCATGTACAGTCACATCTGGCGCTCCCAGGACACCGGCACATGGCTCCGCAGTGTGGGCTTTTTTTAACGTGTCCGCTGCTGACAATAGTGTTGCCATCTGCAATCTTTGCAGTCAACGCATTAGTCGTGGTAAACCCAACATTCACCTAGGGACGACCGCTATAAGAAGGCACATGAGCTGCCATCACCGAACCCTGTGGGAGCAACGGAACACACAAAGCCACACTCCAGGCTCTCACCGTCCAGCCTCGTCTTCTACTTCTCCTTCTCCTCTCTCCTCACAATTGTCCTCCACTCCACCTTCCATCACGCCAAGCTCACGTTTTTCTACAAAAAGGCAGTCTTCCGTGGGCCTAATGTTCGACCGTAAAAAAATGATGACGCCGGATAACCCTCTTGCCCAACGGTTGACGGCTGGCTTGTCAGAACTGATAGCCCGCCAACTACTGCCATATAAACTGGTGGACTCGGAGGCCTTTCGCAAATTTGTGGCCATTGGAACACCACAATGGAAGGTCCCAGGAAGGAAGTATTTCTCACAGAAGGGCATCCCAGAGCTATATGGCCATGTTCAGCGGCAAGTGAATGTATCTCTGGCACACATTCAGCAGCGAAACAATCTGCCGGTCAGACATCTTATTTGCGATTGCCCGACGCGATGGAACTCAACCTTCTATATGCTTGATAGGCTGCTCCAGCAGAAACAAGCAGTTAACGTCTACCTGTATGAACTCTGCGGCAGAACAGGTTCTGTGGAGCTGGGTTTTTTTTCACCGCGCCAGTGGCTGCTCATGCGCGACGCATGCAGACTTCTGGTGAGAGGAGAATGAAGAGGACGACATTATCCTGAATGATGAGCAGGAGACAGGCCACCACACCACTTCCAGTTTAGTGCAAATGGGGGCCTTCATGCTCCAGTGTTTTAACAGGGACCCCCGTATAAAAAGCATAAGGGTCAAGGACCAGTACTGGGTGGCAACGTACTTAGACCCCCAGTACAAACACAAAATGGCGGAAATGTTACCGCCGTCACAGAGGGCTGTCAGAATGGAGCACTTCCAGGCCTTGCTTCGAGAAATGCTGCATTCTGCTTTTGCGTGCGCTGGCAGAGGAGCAATTCCCACTCCCAGAGAAGGAGTTGTGGGTACCAATCCAACAGCGCCTGCAAGAAGAGGCCGGTTTGAAGATGTGTTGGTGACTTTTGATATGAGGTCATTCTTTCAGCCGACCCATCGACAGGTGTCATCCGGATCCAGCATCAGGGAACGCCTAGACCGGCAGGTGTCCGACTATATCGGTTTAACGGCCAATGTGGATTCTCTGAGGAGTGATGAACCCCTGGACTACTGGGTGGGCAAGCTTGACCTCTGGCCAGAGCTTGCCCAATTTGCAATCGAACTGTTGGCTTGCCCCTCGTCCAGTGTCCTGTCCGAAAGGACTTTCAGCGCAGCAGGGGCGATCGTGACCGATAAGCGTACTAGCCTAGCTCACGACAGTGTTAACTACCTCACATTTCTAAAAATGAATGAGGCATGGATCTCGGAGGAATTCAACACATGTGACCAGTAGACATGTATATGTCTATAAACGATTTTTTTAATCGAGCACACAGACCTTCTTTCTTCATTTGGCTCAATTCCTTGTACAAAAAAAGCACACCGTACTATATGCCCGTACCCTCCTGTTTGAAGAGGTTGAGCGGTGTCATATTTCTCCTGGGGCTGCTTATTATGAGGGGCTCCCACCATCCCTGTGCTGTGCTGACTTCCTCCTGGGGCTGTACCTCTGCTGTGCATATTATGAGGGGCTCCCACCATCCCTGTGCTGTGCTCATTATGAGGGGCTACCACCATCCCTGTGCTGTGCTGACGTCCTCCTGGGGCTGTACCTCTGTTGTGCATATTATGAGGGGCTCCCATCATCCCTGTGCTATGCTCATTATGAGGGGCTCCCACCATCCCTGTGCTATGCTCATTATGAGGGGCTCCCACCATCCCTGTGCTGTGCTGACTTCCTCCTGGGGCTGCTTATTATGAGAGGCTCCCACCATCCCTGTGCTATGCTGACTTACTCCTGGGGCTGTACCTCTGCTGTGCATATTATGAGGGGCTCCCACCATCCCTGTGCTGTGCTGACTTCCTCCTGGGGCTGCTTATTATGAAGGGCTCCCACCATCCCTGTGCTATGCTGACTTACTCCTGGGGCTGTACCTCTGCTGTGCATATTATGAGGGGCTCCCACCATCCCTGTGCTATGCTCATTATGAGGGGCTCCCACCATCCCTGTGCTATGCTGACTTCCTCCTGAGGCTGCTTACGGTGCAGGTGTCAGTGCTGTATATCACGGTGCTGGTGTCAGTGCTGTATATCACGGTGCAGGTATCATTGCTGTATGTCACGCTGCTGATGTCAGTGCTCTCTATCACGGTGCTGGTGTCAGATCACTCTATTATGGTGCAGGTGTCATTGCTGTATGTCACGCTGCTAATGTCAGTGCTCTCTATCACGGTGCTGGTGTCAGATCACTCTATCACGATGCAGGTGTCATTGCTGTATGTCACGCTGCTAATGTCAGTGCTCTTTATCACAGTGCTGGTGTCAGATCACTCTATAACGGTGCAGGTGTCATTACTGTATGTCACGCTGCTGATGTCAGTGCTCCCTATCACGGTGCTGGTGTCAGATCACTCTATCACGGTGCAGGTGTCATTGCTGTATGTCACGCTGCTGATGTCAGTGCTCTCTATCACGGTGCTGGTGTCAGATGACTCTATCACGGTGCAGGTGTCAGTGCTCTATATCACGGTGCTGGTGATCATCTCCTGCACCCTCTTCTTTGCCTACCCTGACCTTCCCTCTCCCCCATTGCCTTCATGTGCTCCACAGTCCTGAATTGTCACAATTTCACATATAAAAAAAGAATGCTGGGGGCGTGGCCTGGACATGGCGGAGTGAGGTTGTGTGTTATCCGAGCTCCCGTTCTCCTCCCGGCTATCGGAGCCTACGTTGATCTCCTCGCCCACCGCCTGACCGTGGTATGCCTGCAAGGAAGCAGAAGACGAAGGGGAAGTCCAGCCAGGCTAGACCGCGGGAGTCCGGCGGGCCGATTACCCAATTCCTGACACAGCCCCGGCTGCCTCACGCTACCCCTGAGATGGCGGCCGCACGTGCAGAGGGAGAGGAAGTCCTGGAGAGTGGCCCGTCATCGCCGGCTGCCTCGCTCGGTGCGGACTCGCTCTCTGATGTCCCGCCTGCCCTGCGGTCATGTACTACACCCCCGCTAGTGTCTGCGGCGGGTACCGAGGGAAATGCGGAGTTGTGGGCGCTTCTTAGAGCACTCCCTACCCGGACGGACATCGAAGCTCTTATCGGGCGCCTGGAGACACAGCACCGCAAGGAGCTGCAGGAGGTGAGAGGTGAACTGAGCTCCATCACGGAGCGCCTGGTGGCGGGGGAAAACTCAGCGACGGACTTGGAATCCAGAGTTAGTGCGCTGGAGAGATTGCAGGACGCCCACATTGATGCCGCTACCCTGCTTCAGCTCCACCAGGAAGAAATTGAAGACAGGTGTAGGCGAAATAATCTCCGTCTGCGAGGTATCCCGGAGGCGACCGGATCTGAGGACCTGGCCGTTACGGCCACCGCCATCTTCCGCATGCTGCCTGGCTCTCCGCTGCCGCAGACCCTGGAATTTGACAGGATACATAGGGCTCTGGGGCCACGGTCGCAGGACATTAATAGACCGCGAGATGTTATCTGCCGTCTCCACCATTACTCCCACAAGGAACTGATCTTGCGTAGAGCGTGGGAGGCGGGTGATGTGGATTTTGATGGGGCGCCCGTTAAGATTCTACCTGATGTTTCCAGAGCTACCCTACAGAGAAGAGCCATGCTCCGCCCTGTGTTGGAGGCTGCCCGCCGGCGGGGGGTCACTTACCGCTGGGGGTACCCCCTAGCGGTGATCTTCAGGAGAGATCAGCGGTCGTTCCACCTCCGTTCCCCAGGCGATCTCCCGGCTCTATTTACCTTCCTGGACGCTGACCCTGTTCCTCTACCGAACTGGCTGATGTTTCTCCCTCCAACGGGGGGAAGGTCCGGGCTGCAGTCCTCATGGAGGTCGGCCCCGCCGAGGCCTCAGAGACGCCGCCGCGGATCCCGAGCACCCACGCCGGAGGGAGCGCGTGAATTGTGAGATGGGCCTCCAGCACTTTATCATCCTGGCTTCTGGTATGCGCCTGCTGCTTTCTACCCGGTTTTGTTCTACCCCTCTGGGCCCCGCATGTTGATGTCCGGAGAGGCGACCCTCCTTGACTGCTCCCTAGACTGGTAATGGTGGCGGACCGCTATGGGGTGGTGGGGTGGGCTAATGTATTTTTATTTTTGGTTTGCCTGCCCGGGGAGTCCTGGGGAATCTGATGGGGATTTATAAATACTCCGATATATGGTGCCTGCTGACTTGGAGTGGCTTCCCGGGAGGGTGGGTTGGTTTCCCTTCCTGCCCACCCCCCCCCCCTTTCATGTTATTTTATTTTACTGTGCGTTTCCTTTTTTCCTTATTTCTTTCGGCCCCGGGGATTGCCCTACGGGGCCCCCCCTGACTGTGGGATGTTGTCCCCCCGCCTCCAGCGCTTCGGGGGTCTGCCGGACTACATGTGACTGAGGTGCCGCTCCGGATGCTGGTTTTGCGATTCCACTGAGGGGTCGCCTTGACTTTTTCCCTGTTTGTGTGGGGTACCCGGGGTGGGGATGCTGCCCTCCTGGGGTGGTGGGGAGAGGGTCACCCATGCTCTCCTCCCCCTTGTTCTGGCTGGGGTAGTGCCCCCCCCCGGCTGGTGGGGGTCGCGGATGTTTTGCTGCTGATGCTACCATGGTCGCCTGGCTGTTAGGGTTGCATTCCTTCTGTTCTTATGTTATGTTTGATCTTTCTGTTTTAATACTGCTTGCATGAGTTTCTGCTGGGCTCTGGTTATATATGTATACACACCTGGGGCATGCTGTATGCTGCGATTTATATGATTGGGGGGAATTGTCGCCGGGCCATATGCCCCATTGGGCGGAGTGGCGGGTGTACATAAGGGTGCTTTGCACCTGATACCTGCCACGCTGCTACACGCTGCCTGCCTCCCCTACCCGCTAGGGGACCGAGAGGGGACCTCTCGGTTGCTGGGGTGGGATGTTTTCTTAGGGGAGCGGGTGGTGGGGGACCTGCTGGGATCCTTGGTTTGCCCGGGGACGTTGCCTCGGTTGGCCCTGATGCGATTAGCCCCGGGGCCACGTGCCCCCCCTTTTCTAGGGGACGGGGTTGGTTGTTTCTGGGGCGTGGACTTCGCGGCGGCTCCTGGTGTGTGCCCTCCCCTCCCCCCCCCCGTCGACCCCTCTTGGGGTCGGGGGGGCGGGATGGGGGGAGCGTGCGGCTGCTGACGACCCACGCTCGTACAGCTCCTTGGGTTCCGTGAGGTCGGGGGGAGTCGAGGGATCCCACTCCTTGGCTGTTCCAGGTCGCTTCCCCACATAGGCCGGCACGCTCTCGGCCACTTTTGGTAGGGACGTGCCACGCAAGCATTTTGCTTGTCCTTAGTTTTTTTTTTTTTTTTTTTTACCCTCCCCTTGTCCCCTGTTGTCCCGTCCCTACCTTCCTATACCTCTCCTGACAGCATCTTTTTTTTTTTTTTTCTTTACCCCGTCGTGTCTTAGTCTTTCCCTCTCCCACTCTTAACCCCCCCTTCTCTTCTTTCCCCCCCCCCTTCCCCCCCCCCCCTCTCTCTCTTCCCGGTCTCTCTCCCCTTCTGGTTGAGGATGGACAGCCTGTCCCTGTACTCCTTAAACGCGAAAGGGCTTAACACCCCGGAGAAACGCCGTATGTTAATGCATGACCTAAAAAGGGCGAAAATTGATATAGCCTATATCCAGGAAACTCACTTTAAAGAGGATCGGTTGCCGGTCCTCAAGAACAGATTCTTTCCTCTGACGTACCACTCCACTAATAAAACTAAATCTCGAGGTGCCTCTATCCTCATCTCCTGTAATGTACCTTGGACTCTCACGGATTCCGAGATAGACCCGGAAGGACGTTATGTCTTTCTCAAAGGACTGGTGGGAGGTGCACGGTTGACACTAGCGAATGTCTACGCCCCTAACGAGGGCCAGGACGCGTTTGTGCGGCGTCTTTTGACCAAGTTGACTGCCTTCCAGGAGGGCCAACTGATCCTGGGCGGAGACTGGAATGTACCCCTGGCCCCCCACGTGGATACTTCGGCGGGCTCGTCCTCCTTACCTATTAGTGCCCGTAAGCGTATCGTCGCGTGTCTCCATGAGTCACAACTAGTTGATATCTGGCGCTTACAGCACCCGGGTGACAGGGACTATACCTTCTACTCTCCTCCACACAAAATTTACACAAGAATTGATTACTTTCTTATACCCCATAGCCAATTACATGCGGTCAGGGCCTCCTCTATAGGTCAAAAGACATGGTCGGATCATGCCCCCATTATGCTGACTTACAAGCTGTCTGCCACTTCTTCCCGGCGGACACGTTTTTGGCGTCTCAATGACAGCTTGCTACAGCGACCTGAGATACTGGAAGAGGTGACTAGGGAGCTTACTCTTTACTTTCAGACGAACACGACGGCTGACTCCTCCCCGGGGGCGGTGTGGGAAGCACACAAAACGGTTATTCGGGGTGTCCTGATTAAACACGGCTCGCGCATCAAAAAAGAGACTGGGAAACAATTGGACTCGCTTCTGGCGAAACTCCAGGTTCTGGAGTCGAAACACAAGGCCTCCCTGGATCCATCCGTGGAGGCTGAACTTTCCTCTCTTCGAAGCCAGGTCAATGACCTCCTTGGCTACAAAGCCAAGGCGGCGTTACAAAAATGCAGACTCGTGGCCTATGAATCGGGTAATAAGTGCGGGCGTATTCTGGCGCGGGCGGTCCGAGACATTAAGACACAGACCTATGTCCCTCGAATTAGGTCGGAAGCGAATGTGGATGTCGGCCTCCCGCATCAGATAGCGGCTGCATTCAAAAACTTTTACAATACCCTCTACAATCTACCACCCCCTCCGGGAGGACGACCTCTGATGGAGGCGTATGTGAGTTCTAGTCAGATCCCTACATTATCACCTGACAGTGTAGCTGAATTGGAGGCCCCGATAACTCCTGAGGAGTTGGAGTCGGCGCTTAACACGGCTAACACGGCTAAATATTATAAGACGTTATTCCCCATCCTTAGCCCTCATATGGTGACCTTTTTTAATGACATAGGGAACACGGCCACCTTCGTCACTGATACCACTCGGGCCCATATCACGGTCATCCCCAAAGAAGGCAAAGACCCCTTGGCCTGTAGTAGCTACAGACCAATCTCATTGTTAAATACGGATCTTAAATTATTCACCAAGATATTAGCAACACGATTGGCCAGACATGTGCAGTCCCTAGTCCATCAGGATCAGGTGGGCTTCATTCCCACGAGGGAAGCCAGAGACAGCACAACCAAGGTATTGAATCTGATCCACGTTGCGAACCAGGGCCCCATTCCTTCCATTTTCCTTAATACAGACGCTGAAAAAGCCTTCGACAGGGTTAACTGGGAGTATATGTCCACTGTCCTCCACCACATAGGCTTAGGTGAGAAAATGCTTAGGTGGATAGCCCAATTATACGCTACCCCGACGGCACAAATTAAGGTGAATGGGATACTGTCGGAGCCCCTGCTGATTAAAAATGGAACCAGGCAGGGCTGCCCGTTGTCGCCGCTTCTTTTTGCCCTTTCCTTGGAGCCCTTTCTATGTAGAGTTAGGAATAACCCCGATATCCAACGCATAGTTGCGGGTGATGCTCACTTCAAGGTCTCTGCGTATGCGGATGACTTGCTGTTCTCCCTCTCCAATCCAGTGATATCCCTCCCGAATCTCCTCCGGGAATTCGAGGAATACGGGCAAGTCTCTAACCTAAAGATTAACTACACTAAATCGGAAGCCATGGGAGTGGCACTGTCGCAAGCGACCATGCAGGGGCTTTACTCCAATCCTTCGGGAATGGTGGCGGAGACACCACCCATCCCCAGATTCCCTTTCCTTCTTCCCTTTTCTCCCCCCTCCTCTTTGTCCCTTCTCTCTCCTCTCTTCTTGGGTTTACTCCACAAATCATCTCCCCCATCTAATAAAGCTCCATTTCTCCAAACATTGCTATTTAACCAACCTTGGCTACTTAGGTCTTAAATGTAACTGATTACTTAAAGTTGATTATTACCTCCTGATATAGCAAATCACCTATCCTGTCCGCAAAACACACCTAAACACATGTTAGTATCAGACATGAGTACTGTGAATGTGATAAACATGATTATTCGGCAGACTATCTATAATCATACCCCATGTTTGTACAAGTGTTTGCTCTAATAACTTAAACTGGAAAATGTTCCATAACTATGATTGCTTGCTAGTTCTGACCACAACTGTTGTTAAATCTCTTATATGACCTCAAATACCTTGTTTAAATACATTGTAAACCTTACTTCATTTATCAATAAAATATTATGGAATAAAAAAATGTATTTTGAAAGTAAGAATCCCAGATGAGAAGAGACTGGGTTAACAAAAAAAACAGAAGCTATATATACATTCTATTTCAATAAACCAGTTCACCTACTAACATACTGGAAGGCGACCACCACACACATATAGTTACACAGACCTAGCTTTTTGCCACTGTACATGTCAGATAATAACAATATGATATATACTCTGACCACCACAAGGATTCAGAAACTCATTATGGACAGCTGCAAACTATTGGAACATAAGAATGCTTGCATAATAGTCTCTTCTGGTCTGGATTTAACAGCATGAACAGGACATGTGGCTGAGACTTTCTTTCTCTCTCCACTTTGTTCTTCTGGGGGTTTTCAAAGCACGCCTCCCAGAGGAAAGAAGTGCTAATACATAATTATATATAATAGTGTAATGTCATGGCTGGGATAAATCAAAATTTTCATAATTCATGAAACACTCAATCAAAGGGTTGTAATATCAGAAGAGCGTCCCCCACCAGAGGAAAGGTTGAATTGTTCTCTCCAGTGGAGGGTGAAGATCAATATACAATCACTTATGTTGAAACAGAATAACCTGAACAATGTTACCACTTTACACGAAACCAACTGACAATGAAGTGACCTGGTGTTTTGAGACCAGGATATCAAGTCCTTTGGTCAAAGAAAGTCCATGTCAAACAAGCCCTATTGTTTTAAAGAACAAGGTTGCCTCTTCAATTGTGTTGATTTAACGGGCCCCAGACACTGACCAGTTAATTATACACTGGAAGGACACCATTCACAAGTTGAAACAGAAACAATTATATATGTGTGTGTGTGTATATGTATATGTATATATATATATATATATATATATATATATATATATATATATATATGTGTGTGTATATGTATGTATATATATATATATATATATATATATATATATATGTGTATATGTGTGTATATGTATATATATATATATATATATATATATATATATATATATATATATGTATATGTGTGTATATATATATATATATATATATATGTGTGTGTGTATTATATATATATATATATATATATATATATATATATATATATATATATATATATATATATATATATATTTGGCAGAGCATTGCCGTGCCAGGGTCTAGAAGGAGTATGTGACCCAGAATTCTCAACCAGATGGGTTGAGGGGCTCCAGCGAGCATGTAACATGAAGAGGAAACTGGCCTTTCAGTTTCCTCAGTGTTTTGTAGTCCACTTTGGGACCTGGAGCTCAGGGATTTCTGAGAGATCCGGGTGGGTCTTGATTTTGAGAACAGCCAGCATACTGATTGGTCAGGTGTGTGCTGGACTTTTAGTAGTAACCTGACCATGGTTCTGGGCTCCACCCCAGCAGATAGGAAGTCTGAATACCAGGAGTCAGGAGGGCTCCACGGCGGAGCCAGTGCAGCAAGAGGCTGTTAGCTGTGTGCACCAAAGTGGTCAGTGAAACAGTCTGTATGAGACAGACAAGGGCCTGGAGGGTAAGGCCAGAGCTGCAGTGCTGCAAGTGAGAACCAACTTGGCTGAATGTAGTTTTGTTGATGAAAAGGAATGCTGAAACCCGTGCGAAGGAAACCTATCTTTGTTTGTCGAACTTTCTTTTAATAAAAATGGGCAAACAAAGCCCTTAAAAAGAAGAACCAGCAAGTGGTGGTGTCCTTCAAGCTCTACATTTGATGTTAGTCCTTTACAATATATATATATATATATATATATATATATTTACTATGTTGCATTTTGTAAGAATCAATGTATACTGGAGTCATCCACATATTGGACAAAGACTTAATGCCAGTCTTTTATGGTTAAAAGGTTGTGTTGTTTGATTCCATAAATCTCTGTCAATCTCAATATAATTGTTTAAAATTCTTATAGCCAGCAAAGTACACGAGATGGGGACAGCGTACAACTGAACACGAAGGCAAGCAATCACTATGTTATCTTAACATGAAACTTATTAAAATACATTTCATATTAATACTAGCCATCATACTCTGGTTACACCTTTACCATGATCACAGATGGGCGGGTGAGAATTAGGGCAGTTACCGCCCACATTTGGAACCAACCAATCACGAGATGGTAAATATAAGGAGTGGGAGATCCACATGCGGACCTACACTCTCTGGACGAACATGTGTTTGGTAATAAGTGACCACTCCCCATCTCATTGGATGTTGCTGTTAGGACAAATTAAATATACATCTTTTCCTTTTAAACTGTGGTGATATACTGGCCATATAGATATTGATCAACTTTTTCTTCCCGAAATTAAAGGAATCATATTTTACTGTTTATATCTTAATCTTATCAAGAACTGTGTGAAGGGTAGTTTAGTATTTAATAATTGTCCCACGTTATTTGTCTTGCTGTGTGTTGAAGCCGTGTGTGGGTGAAATTAAGATCAACCTGTATTGCAACTAATTTGGCTATTGTGGTCCCAGGAAAATTATTTATTGTCCAATCCATTCCGGTAGCCCTGTTAAATTAAGACCTATTTAAAATTGAAAATATCTATCTGTTGGCTCCGCAAGACATATTTTGACTTTCTTCCAGCCGGAGAAAGTCAGAAAATTGTCTTCCGATCAGCAAGAGATATTGTGTTTTTGAATTTAAGGCATGGTTAACTACACCCTTTTTAATTGATTTTATTTGGTTTTAATCAGTATATTACTGAACAAAGTTCAATTTTTTTTATTAACTGCCATAAGTGGCTGGAGGCACTGCGATTCATTATACATAGGTTCAGACATTACCCTTTTATTTATCGCTTACTCTCCGTCAAAACACTTATTTTATTTATTTAAAATTCCCCATACTTATTATCATTAAAATTGCATACCACACTCACAACAGTGATATTAGAGGGCAACAGATCCTTACAGACCACACTGGATGCATTGGTTGAAATAGAGCTGTGTTCAAAGGCTGAAGAAAAAAAATTCAAATTGCTTCTAAGGGCTTGTTTAAACTAGCAGCAGCTGTCTGAAAAGCAATTTGTGGTAAATCACTTTTCAGAGGGCGTTTGGCAGGTGATGAGGAGCTGTTTAACCCCTAAAAGCTTGCACCACCACACTACAACCATGTGCATTGCATGCAGTCACAACACAGCCCCTCTGCCTCCTGAAGAAGCAATCATTGCCACAAAACATGTAGAGGATTAGATATCTCTGGAGGTTACGTTTCCCAATATAACGACAAATCCGTCATGATCATGTCGTTTATGGCGATACCCCAAAGATTGGGTTGCATCAATTTTTTTTTGTCACTCTGTAATTTGTTTTTACATTTTTTTGTAATAAAATGTGGATATATTTGTATATACTGTATATTTGTGTACTGTGTGCATGAGTAAAGTACAACATTTTTTATACATTTTAAATATTTTTTTTCTGGTAGATGTAAACAAAATATTTTTAGCCTAAAGAAGAATCGGTTGGCCGGAGCTCTCCATAGTGCTGAAACAGTTTTTACTGTAGCAGTAGGAGGGCTAAATGTCACTTTTTTCCTACAAATGTAAAGAAAGAGAAGCACCCCCTTCTCCACCTCAAGAGCTAACTGGCCTGGAGCTCCAATCTTGCAGCCTCCTTGCTATGTTGATCCTTCTTTCAGAGGAGAACCAAGAAAAACAGAGGTCTCCTTTTCAAAGCACCAGTGCCAGATGTTGATCGGCACCAGGCTCTTCAGCACCTGCGAAACCCAGGAGGCTTATATACCACTTACCTGTCCCCTTGGGGGGGAAATTATTACCTCTCATCCTGCCAGATGAGCGATAAGAATTTGCCATGGTCACACAGGTGGCTGAGTGTTGGTAAAATCAGGTGGTTGAGCCACAGTTGTACCCACTCTGACCACCCACCTAAAGTCTACAATATAGCCTGAGGAGATTGATCACATGTCACAGAAAATGTAATGGGGCATGGTGAGTTGACAGCCTGTCAAACTTGGCCATTCAAATCAATGGGGCTGCCTCCCAACTGCAAGCCAAACACATAGCTAGCGGTTGAGACACATTAGTCTCATTGTAAATTGCTGTTCAATTTTAAAAAAAGCATTTAGGAGGCAGCAGGGCTGCCTTCTGAATGCCTGACAATGACTGCTTTGCCACACTTTACTGTGGATTGCTTTTCAGAGAGTGGGCTTGTGTGACTTTAGCCTCAGGCAAGCCATAGATGATGCAGCTTTCCCAGTATTGATGGGAGAATCCCTTCCATAGTGTTATTTTGTGAACACAATGATTATTGCTAACAACTATAGCTGCCCGTAGTTATCCCATGCAAAAAATCTGACAGGCTGGTTGTACAGAAGTTGATCAATGGATCGACTTGGATACAATCAGCCTGTCCATATATGGAGCGAAGTCTGCCTTAGGAGTGATTCTGCCCTTTTTTCATGCAAACAATGAAAGTCTGTCCACTGCTGTACTAATACACGAATACATTTATTATATTGCAGCTAACCAATTCTAATGCCCCATGCACACGGTCGGACATTCCGACCACAAAATCCATCAGATTTTCTCTGACGGATTTTGCCCAAAACTTGTATTGCATACACACGGACAAAGTTGTCAGAAAATCAGATCATTCAGAACGAGGTGAAGTACAAAACATACAATGGGACTACGTAGATGCCAGTAGCCAATAGCTTTCGTCTCCAAATGTTTTCTGAGCATGTGTGGCACTTTGTGAGTCTGAATTCTCTACACACGATCCGAAAAAGTCCGATCAGATTTTGAAGATTTTCCATTGGAAAAAATCCAATAGAGCCCACACACGATCAGATTTTCCGCCGGAATTTCCGACCGTGTGTATGGGGCATAAGATGTGGTGGTTACATTATTTTACTTTTTGAGACTTTCTTTCCCTTACTTTCACTTAGTGACCCTGTCAGTAAGTCTGTTATTTTTTAAAAGAACAAGCAGTCCTGCAGGTGTAGCAGTTAAAATATTGAGACAAACCATTTACCACTGACAGGGGCACTTACAGTGATCAGCCTTTATTTATTTATTTATGTAAAACCTTTATAATATAAGAAATAAAGCTGTTGCTATAACTGCTTATAAAGTGTAAGCTGGAGTTTGGCTTCAATTTGTTAGTAATTCTACAATGCTTTGAAAAAGTATTCATACCCTTTGACATTTTCCAATTTTGTCATGTTGCAACCAAAAAACATGAATGTATTTTATTGGGATTTTATGTGATAGGCCAGCACAAAGTATCACATAATAAATAAATAAATATGTGAAAAGTGTGATGTGCATTTGTATTCAGCCCCCTTTACCCTGTCTTCTAGAGCTGTTAGGACGGATGCATGATCCGACCAAGTGATGTTATTCATTTTAATGTGTTGTACTTTGGGAAGTAGCCATCTGTCTGTTAGGAACAGATCAATCCTTGTATATATGTGTGTCTATGATAATAAAATGTAAAGTCTTTTTCAGTGGCATGCTTACACCGCCAAACGTCATATAAATCCTGAGATCTTAAGAAGTAAGCCATGGATGGTGTTCTCTTGAAGAATTTGGACGTAGAATCCAATCGAGGGTCTGGGGTAATGTTGAAATCCCCACATATAATAAGGGAGCCTTGACAAATTTTTTAAATTTTTCCCATCAGTTTGTGTAGAAACCTGATCTGGTTCCTATTGGGAACATAGACGTTTACTAACGTGTAAGTGGTGTTGTTGATGCAGCAAAGTATGATGAGATATCTTCCGGAGGGGTCAATAATTGCAGATTGTAGTTGAAATGTGACAGTCTTTTACTGCTATGAAAACACCTCTTTTTTTTGCTTGCATGTTGGCGGAAAAATAGTGGTTAAAGCTTTTATGGGTACATTTGGGGTGGGCATCTCGGTGGAAATGGGTCTCTTGAACACAAACAATGTCACAACCTGAAGATGTAGCTTCCTTCCACAGAGAGGCCGTTTCGCTGGATGATTTAAGCCATGTGCATTGATGGAGAGTATGTTAAGTGGCATTAATTAGTGTGAAAATGTCAGTGTGGACGTCGATGGTCATACTCACAGATAAAGACAAGACTTGCTTCGGTACCTCAAACCTCGGATGAGATTCTTTAGTCCGAAGGGTTCCTACGGTGATCTCGGGGGGTGTTCTTTGGTGCCTCTAATGGGGCCAGGCGCCCCTGTGGGGTAGGTGACAACTCTTGCAGTTTCTGCATTGAAGCCTGTAGACTCTTGAGGTGCGATGTCATCTTTCTTGGGGGTAGATGTCGATCCAGAGAAGTCTATAGTATAACAAAGTGAACTAACGTTAAACAAAAAAAAGTTGACAGCTTAAACCCAGAATCCACTGGGGGATTATTGCACAAGGTGCACTGTTCATTGTGGTAGAGGGAAGATGGAAACGTTTCCATGTTACGATTCTCCTGGGGAGTGTGTAGCTAGACGGTCATGTTTTTATTGTGTTAAGGAGCCTTCTATGAAGTGTTAATACTTCTCTTTGCCCTGTTTTTCCTGGACACCACTTGCCATTCCTCGTGAAGGTAAGAGGGGCCTTCGGAGCTTGATGGGGTATACGGTGGATCCATAATGATGCCCCACTGGCGTAATGCTTTTAGGCCTTCATCCAGTGTGATGATTGTGACAGTGATCACATTGTGAGTAATGGACAGGGTAGCGGGATACTTCTATTTGTGCATAATGTGGTGGTTACGTAGTGCCTTCGTAATGGTGGCTAGATTGCGTCTACGTTGCAAGGTGTGCCTGGACAGGTCAGGTAGCAGGTGTATGGAAGCATATTGGTCTGGGCGCTGATCAGATTTGCGTAATGCTTCCAGTATGTCTTCTTTGGCTTTGTAAACATGAAGTCTCAGCAGGACGTCATGTGGGACCTCATCAGCTAAAAAGGATGGCTTGGGAATTCTATAAATTCTGTCAATTGTAAGTTCTAGTGCAGACATGTTAGGTAGAATGGCAGAGAGTAATTCTTGGGCATATTGTTGGAGCTGCGTCGGTGGTACAGATTGTGATATACCCCTTATTTTTAGGTTGTTCCTCCTGGATCTATCTTCGAGGTCTGCCAATTTGTCTTTGATCCAGGAGATATCATCACTATGTGCCTCATGTGCGTCCACCATTTCGTTAAAGGAGCCGTGAACTCTCCCATGCCCCTTTCTACTTGATTTACTCTTTCACCTATGATTTGGACCTCTGCCTGCTATTTATTCACTACATACAGCATGTCGTTATGAAGTGAGGATCTAAGCGACATTAACATGTCTTTTAAAACTGTGTCAGATACTGGCTGTCCTGTAGTGGGGAATCCTGCAATAGGATCTGGGGCCGCTGGTGTGCTAGGCCTCTGGGAGGGGTTATGAGCACTCACCTCCATGTCCTGGTTGTATAGGCCTTCATGAGGCAGATCTACATGCTGCCTACTCTTAGCTGGGCTCCGGGTAGTAGGAGTGGACGCCGCCGACGAGGATCCACTACGGGGGTTCTCCTTCCCAGTGTTCCTGCTGGTGGATGGCAGGGTGGATGGCAGGGCTGATGTGGAGGCCTGGTCACTCCATTCCTCCGCCACCATATTGCTTTGGCCGCGATGTGTGAGGAAAGAAGCCCGGCAACTTGCGGAGCTGCGTCGGTGGCTCTTTCCTCCGTATGGGCATCCCTAGTGTGTCCTGGGACAGGGCAAGAGTAGATGTGCCTGTCACCATGCTCGTTTGGCTCCTCTATGTTGTCCGTTCCCCAGGAGTATGGTGGAGCTCTCAAGCTATGCAGCCATTTCCTGGCTCTGACGCCATGTCCCTCAAGCCCCCTTTACTCTGATACCCCTAACTAAAATCTAGTGGAACCAAATTGCCTTCAGAAGTCCCCTAATTAGTAAATAGAGGCCACACGTCTATAAGTTAATCTCAGTATAAATACTGCTGTTCTGTGAAGCCCTCAGAGATTTGTTAGAGAACTTTAGTGTACAAACAGCAACATGAAGGCACTCACTAGACAGGTCAGGGATAAAGTTGTGGAGAAGTTTAAAGCAGGGTTAGGTTATAAAAAAATATCCCAAGCTTTGAACTTCTCACAGAACACTGTTCAATCCATCAACCCGAAAATGGAAAGAGTATGGCACAACTGAAAACCTACCAAGACATAGCTGTCCACCTAAACTGACAGGCCGGCCATGGAGTGCATTAATCAGAGAAGCAGCCAAGAGGCCCATGGTAACTCTGGAGGAGCTGCAGAGATCCACAGCTCAGGTGTGAGAATCTGTCCACAGGACAACTATGTACTCCACAAATCTGGCCTTGGAAGAGTGGCAAGAAGAAAGCCATTGTTGAAAGAAAGCACTAAGAAGTCCTGTTTGTAGTTTATGAGAAGTCATGTGGAGACACAGCAAATATGTGGAAGAAGGTGCTCTGGTCAGATGAGACCAAAATGTAACTTTTTGGCCTAAAAACAAAATTCTATGTGTGGTGAAAAACTAACACTGCACATGACCCTGAACACACCATCCCCACTGTGAAATGTGGTGCAGCATCATGATCTGGGGATGTTTTTCTTCAGTAGGGACAGTGAAGCTGGTCAGAGTTGATGGGAAGATGGATGGAGCCAGATACAGGGCTATCTTAGAAGAAAACCTGTTAGGGTCTGCAAAAGACTTGATAATGGGGCGGAGGTTTACCTTCCAGCAGGACAGCGACGATAAATATAGAGCCAGAGCTACAATGGAATGGTTTAGATAAAAGCATATTCATGTGTTAGAATGACTCAGGCAAAGTCCAGACCTAAATCCAATTGAGAATCTGTGGCAAGACTTGAAAATTGCTGTTCAAAGATGCTCTCCATCCAATCTGACAGATCCTGAGCTATTTTGCAAAGAAGAATGGGCAAAAATGTCACTCTCTAGATGTGCAAAGCTGGTAGAGACATCCTCAAAAAGACTTGCAGCTGTATTTACAGCAAAAGGTGGTTCTTCAAAGTACTGACTCGAGGGGGCTGAATACAAATGCACACCACTTTTCATATATTTACTTGTAAAAAAAATTAAAACCATTTATCATTTTCCTTCTACTTGACAATTATGTGCCACTTTGTGTTGGTCTATCATATAAAATCCCAATAAAATAGCCAGGGGTGTGAATACTTTTTCAAGCACTATAAATCTGCTAGTGCATCTAACAGTCTCCCCCAGAAGGACGATACTGATGTCCGAAGGTGCCCCCCTGTGCTCCTTCATCCAGAGTGGAGGCATCTTAATACCGGAGGTGTGTTACTGGCCAGATTATCAGGTGAAAACAGAAGGAAAAAAGCTCAAAAAAAGAAAACTAATGCAGCCATCACATCAAATGATTGGTAAACTGCAATATATTATATTTTTGGTTTTGGATTTAATACCACTTTATAGAGAATGTTTTGCCTAGTATTAAGTTAAAACAAACTGAACATTTACAAGTACATATACTGTTTTTGTCACCTTTTCGTTACTTGAAAAAGAGTTTTAAAGATAAAATACTACAACAGGTCTTCTATGGCCAGCCATAGATGGAACCGTCCGAGATTACAACCGTGTGTGGGCAGGTTGAATGTACCAAGTTGATTAATAGATCAACTTGGGTTCAACCAGCCTGCCAGAGTCACTTGCAATAATCGCTAGCAGCTGCTATAGCCGCTAGCAATAATCACTGTCTTCTCCCGATGGAGATGGCTAATCAGACAATCCAATGGCAGCAATTCAATGCATTTAGGCATCTAGATGTGGTGGAGATGACTTGCTTAAGTTCAAACCAAGCATCAGGATGGGGAAGAAAGGTGATTTAGGTGACTTTGAACATGGCATAGTTGTTGGTGCCAGATGGTTTCATAGTTAGTAAGGTTGAATATAGACACCAGTCCATCCAGTTCAACCTGAGTGAGTGTCAACAATTGCCCCTGTACATTACACACTCACATCGGTCCCTACCCTCAAAGAGCCCACAATCCAAGGTCCCCATTCATATACTAGGGCCAATTTTGGACAGAAGCCAATTAACCTACCTGCATGTCTTTGGATTGTCTGAGGAAACCCACGCAGGCACAGGGAGAACATGCAAACTCCAGGCAGGTAGTGTCGTGGTTGGGATTTGAACCAGTGACCCTTCTTACTGCTAGGTGAGAGTGCTAACCACTACACCACTGTGCTGCCTTCATGGTCTGGACTGAGTATTTCAAAAACTGCTGATCTACTGCAATTTTCATGCACAACCATCTCTAGGGATTACAGAGGATGGTCCGAAAAAGATAAAATATCCAGCTACAATTCACACAGGCTCACCAAAATTGGACAATAGAAGATTGGAAAAATGTGGCCTGGTCTGATGAGTCTCAATTTCAGCTGTGACATGCAGATGATAGGGTCAGAATTTGGCGTAAACAACATGATAACATAGATCCATCCTGCCTTGTATCAACAATTCAGGCTGGTGGTGGTGTAATGGTGTGGGGAATATTTTCTTGGCACACTTTGTCCCTCTTAGTACCAATTGAGCATTGATTAAACACCACAGCCTACCCGAGTATTGTTGCTTACCATGTC
This sequence comes from Lithobates pipiens, assembly GCF_037356315.1. Lineage (NCBI taxonomy): Eukaryota > Metazoa > Chordata > Amphibia > Anura > Ranidae > Lithobates > Lithobates pipiens. Next base: position 295,533,795 of record NW_027507764.1, read on the forward strand.
CATCCCTTCATGACTACAGTGTACTCATCTTCTGATAAGGATAACGCACCATGTCACAAAGCTCAAATCGTCTCAAATTGGTTTCTTGAACATGACAATGAGGTCACTGTACACCAATGGCCTCCGCAGTCATTAGATCCCATTCCAATAGAGCACCTTTGGGATGTGGTGGAAAGGGAGATTTGCATCATGGATGAGCAGCCGAAAAATCTGCAGCAACTGCATTACGCTATCATGTTAATATGGATCAAAATCCCTGAAGACCACCCACCCGCGTATACAATGCTCTTTCCGGCATCATTGAGGGGGCTCTCGCCTGTTATTCCCCATGCTCATGCCGGGGGGGAGGTGGGGCAGCCGTCCACCCACTTCTCCCAGGTTATGCCATTGTTGTGCCATGATCAGTTTCTCCGGAGGGGTCTGTGTCCCCTGGCTCTCGGCTGGGGGTGGAGCACTGCCTCTCTAGCCGACTGCACTCCAGCTCCTCCTAGTCTCCGCCCCTCCATCCCTCTGCACTGTAGCTCCTCCTGCTCTCCCTCAAAAATCGAGTTGCTCTTCTGCCACCCCAGCCCCTGTGCACCCTCCGTTTCAAGCTGCAGGGGGGGGTGTCACTAAGGGCAGTACCAAGATGGGGGGGCTGGTTGGTGGGATAGCTCCACTGCCATGGTTGGTTCATAGGATTCCTTGCATGTGTTCCTGTCATGGCATGTTCCTGTCTTAGTGTGTTTCTGTGTTAGCGTGTTCGGTCACAGCATGTTCTGCATGTTACATCATATACCAGGCTGTACATTATACACAGGGCTCTTTACATCATATACCAGGCTGTACATTATACACAGGGCTCTTTACATCATATACCAGGCTGTACATTATACACAAGGCTCTTTACATCATATACCAGGCTGTACATTATACACAGGGCTCTTTACATCATATACCAGGCTGTACATTATACACAGGGCTCTTTACATCATATACCAGGCTGTACATTATACACAGGGCTCTTTACATCATATACCAGGCTGTACATTATACACAGGGCTCTGCACATCATGTATGTTTAGTCTAAGAAAGACTAAAAAAATAAAACAAATACAGTCATCACATTTAGGGACTGGAATAATGCAATATCTTACATGTTTGCATTTGGGTTCAATATCACTTGAATCCATAACTCAGAGCAGATCTACACAAGGTATTATTACTTAAAGTGCATGTTCACAAATAACAAACCTATGGTGTTCTGATCTCTGTGGAAGTACAAGTCCCAGGATGTCCTGTCCATGCCTATGACAATGGTTCCTCAGTCCCTCAGCAGCACAAACAGCTCAATGCTTGAATATCATGTTGCATAATATATATATATGTGTATGTATGAAGAATAGCATCCGTGACCGGGCGCATCAGAGATCACGGTAAACCACGTGATCACTCCATCACTTGTAAACAAACCGGTGTCACGTCATAACACCGGTTCCTTCCTCCCCTATCTGTACAGATGTGTACAGTGAGAAGAAAGAGGGGGAGAGATGGCAGCAGCTCTGTGGGCTGGATGTGAAGTGCCCACAGTGCTGCTCAGTGCCAATAATCTGTAGTACTCTGCCCATACTGTGCAATACTCTGGCACACTGTGCAATACTCTGCCACACTGTGCAATACTCTGCCGATTCTCTGCAATACTGTGCAATACTCTGCCACACTGTGCAATACTCTGCCAATACTCTGCCACACTGTGCAATACTCTGCCACACTGTGCAATACTCTGCCAATACTCTGCCACACTGTGCAATACTCTGCCACACTGTGCAATACTCTGCCAATACTCTGCCACACTGTGCAATACTCTGCAATAAATTTTAAAAGAATCAAATAATTTTATTTATTTTTTTACCAAATTTTCAGTCTTTTTTAATAGCGCAAAAAATAAAAAACCCAGCGGTGATTAAATGCCACCAAAAGAACTCTCTATTTGTGTGGGGAAAAAAAAGGGACAACAATTTCATATTGGTAGAGTATTACATGACTAATTGTCATTCAAAATGTGAGAGCACCGAAGGCTAAAAATTGGTCTGGTTAGGAAGGGGGTTCAAGTGCCCGGTGGTCAAGTGGTTAAACTCTGTCCTTATGACTAATAGTTGTGCAAGAAGTCAAGCAGTGGAAGAGTTAATGAGTAATAAAAGAATCTGCAATTTAATATATAACACAACAGCAGAACAAAAGCATTAACATTATAATTCAAATCCTCATTATTAAACTTAAATGAAAATGCATAGAAATATAAGAATTGAAGGCATAATTAGCAGGGTCAGACAAGAATGCAAGGGCAGTAAACTAATGCAGGAACTCAGAAAATAAGAAACCAAAAGGATGATATTATGTGTTGGAGTTGGAGGGATGAGGAATGACTGAAGGATGATGTCCAGAAAACTGCACAGAGATAAGACAGTCTTATCAAGTAATTGAGGGATGTATAGCAAGGAGAAAGCATTGTCACAGCTTTATGAAGCAGGTCAGGGAGGTTAGGAATACTGACAAGATTATGTGCAAAATCAGGACTGCACAAAGGCACTACAATTACACATCAGCTAGGCAGCTGAGCTGGCAAATGTTCCTCTGTACACAGTACTAACAAAAAGCCTCAGGGCTGCAAGGCTCTTACCTTGCTTCCAGCTCCGCTCGGGCCATGCAAAGAACGGGGCTATGAGGTCACCTCCGGTTTTCGTAAAACCCGGAAGTAACCTCTACATTAAACAACAATGCTCCCGCCCATAGTGATTCTACGGGCGGAAGCTAATCGGCACTTTCGTTTGCGCCACAAGGCAGGTTAAAATCCCGCAAATGAAGCGCCACGTCTGCAATTGCATTGATTGCATTGACGTGGTGCTTCCCATAGTGCACTGCGTCCCGCGCCCGGACACAGTGCACTTAAGGACCTTTTTTCAATATTTTTTTTTTTTTAAAGGGCCAGTTTAAAAAAAAAAATTTTTTTCATTTTTTTTCTTTGGTGACTGGGGGGGGGGGGGGGGGGGGGTGGCGCCCAGGCACCCCCTATGGACGGGCCGCCACTGTCTGTCAGCATGTCTGCCTTAGCAGGTTGTCATAGAGGTTAGTGGTTCTGTCACAACGTTTCTGCCTCAGCAGGTCCTGTCACAACATTTTCAGTTATAGCGTTTTCAGTCATAGTGGTTCAGTTATAGCATTATCAGTCAGCATTCAGTCATAGCGGTTCTGTCACAGCATTTTCAGTTATAGCGTATTTAGTCAGCGTTCAGTCATAGCGGTTCTGTCACAGCATTTTCAGTTATAGCGTTTTTAGTCAGCGTTCAGTCATAGCGGTTCTGTCACAGCATTTTCAGTTATAGCGTTTTTAGTCAGTGTTCAGTCATAGCGGTTCTGTCACAGCATTTTCAGTTATAGCGTTTTCAGTAGAGCTGCACGATTAATCATTAAGAATCGTTATAGTGATTTTTTTCCCCCTTGCGATCTTGAAAAAAGTATTTCCCGATTCTTTCTATGTAGAGAACTCTCTCTGCTCTGCTAAAGCCAACAGCCTCAAAAGAAAGGGGGAAAAAATGGGCAGTCTGCCAAGAATCACAACATTCTTTAGCAGTGAAACTTAAGTAAACATTGTAACAAGTTGTCCTTTAGATCAAAGGAATACACTTTGGTGTGAAAAATGAGGGAAGTTTAACCATTTAAACACTAAACCTTTTTCTGACATTTGTTGGTTTCAAGTTAAAATTTCAAAAGTTCAAATGCAATTTTTTGGGAGAAAATTACACTTTAATGAATTAAAAAAACACTAACCAGTAAAGTTAGCACAATTTTTTGTATAATGTGAAAAAGAATCGTGATTTTTTTATTCTAAGCAAAAAAATTGTGATTCTTATTTTGGCCAGAATGTTACAGCTCTAGTTTTCAGTCACAGTGGTTCAGTTATAGCATTTTCAGTTTCCTCCATTCAACCTCACTTGGGGGTTCGGAGTATGGTAGCACTCTGTCATCAAGGAGTTGGTCCATACTTAAAGAGGAAGTAAACCCTGATGAGTTTACTTCCTCTTTCATTCCCTGCAAAGGCAAAGCATAATGGACTACTATGCATCGCATAGTAGCCCATTATGTGTCACTTACCTGACACAGGAGCCAGCGAAGTCGCCGCTGTCCCCTGTAGTCCGCCGCATCCATCTTGTTGGTGGGGTCTCGTAGCTCCGCCGCTGTTATTCGGCGAAGCCGTCACTCCGCGCATGCGCACGGGAGCCGACACGCGCGGCAGCTCCGTTGCTGAGAATGCCGCGCTCAGTGCGCCTGCGCGCCGCTGTCTACGGCACATGCGCCGTAGACAGCGGTGCCCGTTTTCGGGCAAATATCTCCTAAACCGTATAGGTTTAGGAGATATTGCTTGGACCTACAGGTAAGCCTTAATCTAGGCTTACCTGTAGGTCAAAGTGGTTTGTAAGGGTTTACAACCACTTTAAGCACACAGCGGAGCGTTGTCACAGGGGTTTTTCCTTTCCAGAGCCCGGGAAGGCAGTTTGCTCCAGATTGTTTCCAATTCCATCACAGCTACTCCCATCCACCAGCATGGTACAAGTTCTGGCCATTACTCTTTAATGCAGATTCATGTGAGCTAATATGCTCTCTGTTACAAGACAGGATGAAGGTGATCAAAGCTCGCTCAGTCAGGGATGGGGTGTCGGCTCACCCCCAGCTCCTGCTCTTTCTACATCCCCTCAGTTCATGGGCTTGTTGAGCCTTCTGGTTTAAGAAGCCTGAGCCAAGCATGTTACTTGTCAGGGGCTGTGTTGGAATCTTTCATTCCCGATGTTCGGACAGGCCTGCTGGAAGCATTTGTCAGGCCCTCACTATCTCGTCAGATCCTGTTGCCATAGTATCTTGGTGTCAGCAGACAGTCATGCTTTCATTGCCAAGCAAGGTTGTGGAGGCGGTGATGTCCTAGGGGTACTTGGTCTGGTTCTTTACCTTTGTTCTAAAGGTAGGGAGCCAGGCCACCAGGGTGCCCAGTGGCAAGTTTCCAGGTTCGGGCCAAACGTCTTTGTTATTCTGGGTTCCATTCTCGGCACATTCTCTTGATTATAATGTTGCCTGGAGAACTGCTCAAGTACATCAGACCAGTCATCTTTTTGTCCGATTCTGGGCTTGTTTCAAATGTGGGGGGCTAACTGTCACTTTGGGTATGCTCAATCATGCATGAGACTTATTCCCCAGTCTGGAGTCTGACTCCTTCCTCTGTTCAGAACTCAACTTGGTGGTCAGGTCACAAGCAGAAGCTCGACCCGTGTTATGTAGTGTGGGACCAAGTTCTAGGTGTTTGGTAGGGTTTCTCCAGGTTTAAACGATGCTTATTGCCACAGCATACTGGCCTGATCCGACAACACTTTCAACCACATCCATCAGGTATCCAGCACTTCAGACCCCTGCAAACTCCTGTCAGGTCGTTCATTTTTGCGGCTTAGTCTCTCAAAATTCCCCATACAAAGCTTAGACAGGCCAGGGGTTCATGGGACATTCACGGTGTTGTGTAACTGGTGTCCATTCGAAATGTTCTATCTTCTCTGCCATATTGCAAGGGATCTTCGGGTCAGTGATTGCTCCTTTTCCACTCACGTGTCTTCAAGGTACAAGCAGTTTGATCCCAGGTCTGGGTTTTCTCGGAAATCGGGCTTAATCCAGCAATTACAGGATATTCATCTGGGTTCTGGGCAGTTGCAGGTTCCAAGCAGGGGGTCTCTTTTTATCATCAATTCATGGAACGTTGGTGTTCATCCTGTCATAGCTGTTACACCGGATCCATGTACGGAAACCATCCGGGCATGTGCTTCTCTGTTAGATGGTTTGTTTCCTGCCTTTCATCTAGCTTTCCATCACACCTACTTTCGTGTCTTTTTGCCCTCTCTTTCAGGCGTACTGACCAGCTAGGCCAAGGCACACCTCAGGCCTTGATAGTTAGGGTATTGCTTTTCCAAGTGAAGACTCTGACTACAAGTAATAAGGCTGACCTTAAGCCAGCCTGCATTTGTGGGAGGAGTCTGAGGGGTACATATCCCTCCTCCACTGCCTGATCCTGCATCGGCTCGAATTCAGGGTTCCCACCCACCCGTTTCCCCCAATCTTTCACATTTACTCATACACATCGTATTTTTCTTCATATTCATAAATTCAGGGTATGCCCTCTCTTTTAGGCGTATTGACCAGATAGGCCAAGGCACACCTCAGGCCTTGGTAGTTAGGGCATCGCTTTTCCAAGTAAAGACTCTGACCACAAATACATTTTTATCATGTACATATGTTCAAAAGCATTATACTTTTCTTTTAGGGCACCATTTGATTGGTTTGCAAATATATTTTTTGCACATACCAATTTAAAATATTTAACATAGAAGCTTATTACATCCCAAGTAATGTTTAGCAAGATGTAGTAATCCTACTATAATATGACATCTCAGATAAGTGGTGCATTTATAGAGGTCCACCTTTGGACATATGCATTTTTAAGTGATATGACAAGTGTCTACTTGATGTAAGTGTAGAGAAAATAACACCTAGATATCAATGAGCGTTTAAAATACCTGTTAGCAATAACAACAAATGATGCTTAAATATTGTAGTGTATGATAGTGATAAATCATAGGAAATGGACAGGAATAGATTTTGACTGAGTAATGTTTGTCATGCAACAAGAGACAGCGAGAAGGATTGCATCATCACTTTCTCATCAGTTAGTCCCCCAATATGACATACTGTATGTATAATTAGGATGTTACTATATGTCAGATCTACTTGTAGGAATTGGTTCAGTTGCCACAGCACTATCCTCTTACCAAAGTAGTCTTAAACCCTCAGTGTTTTTTAGCTGAACACATTGAACACAATAAAATAAACAATCAAAAATAAAATTATTTGTTAACCTCTTGCCAACCACGTAATGCATATATGGGGCTGCAAGAAAGGTGAGCTTTAATGCCTGTGGCAGGAGGCTGTTTGCTGAGAGCATGCCCACTTCCAGCACTCTGACCAAGTTGTCACCAATAGCTCTCAGTTAAGGCTTCCGTTTCAATTATTTTTATTGGAAGTTTTTTTATTAAAAAAATATATTAGAAAGGAGAGTGGCAAACCGTCCTTGTCACTCTCTGATTGTTCAACATTATAACTACTTAAGACATATATAGGAAGGGAGGTGGTAAGGGGGGGGGGTAATAAATGTTACCTAGAAAGATAATCTAATGTTAGTATCTTCTATAGTCGCATTCCAATAACAAAGGAACAAACGTTCAAAAGGTGGTTTTAAAAAATAGAAACCTGTAGAGCCGAGAGCCATCTCAGGGTCAGATCCACAGGTCTGTCTAAGGCACATTTCTAGGCCCTAAGGCTTTAAACAACAATAATGTGATGCCTTTTGGGATATATGTCAGAAATAAAGTGCATTGGACTTGCATTATAAACATCAATTACTTTCGCCACTATCCCAACTCAATGAGGACATTAATGGCAAACGCTCTCCGTTAAGGCTTCTAAGTGGTAGCCATCAGGATGTCCTCCCGATAATGTGACTGCTGTTAGAGACAATCACAGCAGTCATTAGATAAAGAAGCCATGCCACCCCATGGGCATTAATGCCCACCCACTGGGAGGCAGTATAGGGGTCTAAAATTCTTATCCCAGCCATTGCAGATTACAACTTTCAATACTGCTGGATCCTACTCACTCAGTGCTGTTTCCCTTCCTTCTGGTTCTCAAAGGAAAGAGGTAACAGTGGACAGTGCAGTCTCCAATCAGTCTGTTAGCTTCCAGAAGGAAGGGGGAGAAGCAGGGGAGAGCCTTACCATTTTAGAATCTAGGGTTGTATGTTTATATTGAGGCACACAGTGTAGGGAGACATGACTTTAGTCCCTGCATGCGAGGGTGACTCCATAAGACATGTGAACTAATTGACGCTGCTCTCCACTAGCTCAACAAGTGATAGGTGGTGTATGGTCTCAACGTCAGGCTCTTTCAGTGCCACGTCCCTAACTCATTTCACCTATCCCCTGGGCTTAATCGTAGATCTACAATTAAGCCCAGGAGTAGGACAAAACGTGTTAGGGGTGTGGCACTGGAGGAGGCTGAGGCATTTACACCATCTGTCATCTGTTGAGCTAGCAGAGTGCGGCACACATTAGTTCTCATGTGCCTTCATTGTGTTAGGTGTGACCTCAACAAGTCACCTATTTGTCAGGTTATGTTACCGTTTCCCAATTGTTAGTTAGAGTTCTTATCTAAGCAAAGAGACACGGAGGTATTCAGTATTTCTGCTCAGAAGTCCGTGCTTAACTTTGACTCTGAGGCTCTTTATTACTTCTTTTATAGACAGAAAAAGGCAAGCATCAGCAATGTAAAAAAAACAACATTTTGCAAAGAAAAAGCAATTCTCCGGGTGTTATCAGCTGATAAGACAATCTTCTGGGCGTAGACTGCTTTTTAGGGCTGATGCGGCCTCTTCTTGATGAGTCCTTATTTTACTGAGAAGGATAAAGTAGACAAGTATTTAGTAAGACATACTGTCAACCATTTTGTTTCCACATACCTTAATCCTTACATTTCCCCCTTTGACATCACCCCTCCCTCTTGCCCTGGGTCCACCTGAACAAGTTCTAGTCGGCCTATATCCAGAGTACTCTCCCTGACCGCGAGTTGTCAGAGGGGTATACACCCATCCCCCTGGACAGTACCAACATCTAAAATTCAGGAAGAGTGGCTTTTCTGCAAGATGGGTGATGTCAAGGATCTAAATCCACCTATCTTCACAAAAGTTCCATCTTTTCCGCATCATTTACCTTGGCTTTCTTGCAAAAGCACATGAGCAGTTTAAAGCATGCATAAAAGAAAAATACGAATAAGAGCACCACTATAATCGTCATTGCTGCCTTCTTAACCCAAGAGAATAACCCTGAGAAACTAAAAGTTCCACCAAACGGATCCCAGTCGCGACCAATATTTCGGGCCTTCTCTTGTAAATTCTTTACTTCCGTACGGTGTTGTGCAATGATGTCATAATAGTCAGGTACCTCAATGCTGGTGTTATGTATCCAAGTACAGCACTCATAGTCCTCAGTAGTTTCACAGAGTCCTGTCAGTGCTGCACTCATACTTTCAATTGCTAATTCATGTAATTCTAATTGTTGTCTGATGGCTCTGGTCTCCAGATTTAACTTAGTAATGTCATCAGAGTTTTTCTCCAAAACATCATTAATAATTCCTGTATAGTTATTTAGTCTTTTCATTAAGTCTATACCCCATCCTGTCCAGGACGGGAACCAAGCCCATGCCATGTCCTTCTTCAGGAATATTTCTCTTTTACTACGATACCTGAGGGGATATCTAGGGTGCATGCTAGCTTCTAATAGGTGATCACCTCGTTCATCACCTACTACTCCCATTACTGGTACTAAACTTGCGAGGTAGCACCATCCCTGAGCTCTTCTAGGTATCCAAGTATAACATTTATCCTCACAACAGATATATATATTATTTCCCAGTGCTACTGATCTACTACCGATATTATTTCTATAAAGGGAGGTGTATCCATAAAGAGATAGGTTACTCACTAACCACCTGGTGTTGTTGTCTGAAATATTACCGAGGAACTCAGCTAACGATTGGTGTGTGTGGGTTATACTAGGGTAGAAGACCGTGTTTTTCCCAGGAGTAGCTTTTGGTATGAAAATGGACAAGTTAAATTTGCTGTCTTGGCATTCTCCATTTCCTCCCGTTGTTTTCCCTAGGTTGAAACACCAATCAGGGGAAAAGGCGAGGCCATTTGACTTAAACATTACTGTCTCGCTGGTATTTGTTCTAATTATGTTAATGCTACTGTTAGCAAGATCAGTATAGTTTATAGGAACTGCCATCAGTGGTATACTTGCTGTGCTGGGGTGTAATTTGCTACAAATCCAACATTTCTCATATCCTGACTTCTGGGCATAAGCATATTTAAACTTCAGTAATAACATTTTTTTAGAAAATCCTCCATCCTTGTGTATTTTATTCTGTGAGGTAACCAAACTATTAGCCAGGATTACTGAAACAAAAAGAATAAAAAGATACATGTTGTCATTTGCCAACTGGCTCCTTTTTACAGTGAGAAGCGTGGATCCAGGTAGGTTTCCCTTCCAATTTCACTGAGGTTGCTGTAATCAATAGCACCTGGAAAGGACCTTCAAACCTTGGTTCCAGTGTCTTTCTGGTATGTTTCTTTACATACACATAGTCTCCTGGTTGTAGATCGTGTGTACCTGTGACAGAATTAGGGTCTGGAAGAGAAGAATACACACTCTTGTGGATTTTAGTCAGACGCTGTTGCAACTGTATTACATACGTAGTTAAACTATCACATTGTAATTGCATACTTTGAGGAAAATATAAACCTAATCTAGGTGCACTTCCAAACAGTATTTCATATGGGGATAACCCGGTTTTTCCTGTTGGGGTGTACCTAATAGAGAACAAAGCTAAGGGTAGGCACTCAGGCCATGGTTTGTTCAACTCCTGCATGGCCTTTTGTATTTTCAGCTTGATTGTACCATTTACTCTTTCTACTGATCCTGAACTCTGTGGGTGGTAAGGAGTATGAAAACTTTGTTGAACCCCTAACATTGCCATCACATTTTGCATTATTTCTCCCGTGAAATGTGTTCCCCTATCTGATTCTATTGTTTCTGGGAGACCAAACCTAGGTATCAGCTCAGTAATCAGTTTCTTGGCGGTGGCTTTTGCCGTAGCTGATTTTACAGGATAACTTTCGGGCCAGCCTGAAAATAGGCAGATGCACACGAGAACAAATTCAAAGGGGCCGCTCTTAGGCATTTGTATGTAGTCAATCTGCAGTCTCTGAAAGGGATATTGGGCCCGGACCTGATGTTTACGTGGGGTTTTCACTCTCTGTCCTGGGTTATTAATCAGACAGATTTGGCATGCAGCACAGTAGTTCCTTGCAGTACTACTGAATCCAGGGGCTAGCCATCCTTGGCTTACAATCCTATACATAGAATTGGAGCTGACATGAGTGGGTAAGTGGACAGCCGCTGCCATTGCGGGGTATAGAGAAGCGGGTAGACATATTTTGTCTCCTTCCCTCCATACATTGTCAAGGCCTGGTGCAGCTCCCTCCTTAACCCAACGGTCCTTCTCAATAGCCCCTGCTTGTTCCTGTAGTTCGATTAGCTGCTGCCATGTGGTTTCAGGCATACTCACCTGTACCGTGGCTAAGGTCTCAGGGCTTACTTCCCCTAGAGCTGCCTTCTTTGCAGATAAATCTGCAAATGCGTTTCCTTTTGCCTCAGTTGTTTTTGCGCTCGTGTGTGCCGCTATCTTCATGATGGCTACTCTTTTAACCTTTTGAAGATTGTTCAGGACTCTTTTGATTCCTTCACCATGTTTAACAGGTGTGCCTGCTGCTGTAAGGTAACCTCTAGCTTTCCATATGTGGCCATAATCATGTGCCACACCGTAGGCGTATGCGGAATCAGTGTAAATGTTCCCTTCTTGTCCCTCCAAGTGTTCTAGGGCTTTCTCTAGAGCGGTTAGTTCCGCTTCTTGTGCCGACATGTGTGCTGGTAGTGACTTTGCCTCAATTACCTGTGTGTCCGTTACCACAGCATAACCTGTGTGATATTTACCTTTGTCATCGGCAAATCTACTACCATCTATGTACAGTGTGTGTTCTGCATTTGCAATGGGTATGTCTGTGACATGTGGGAACCCCGTGGTTTCTTGTTCCATAAGTTGAAAACAATCGTGTTCATCAGATGTTATGTCCTGAAACGAAAGTGTGTCAGAATCCTGAGTATCTTGTGCTGTGTCTACACCATTATCATCATTACTCCCCCCTGTCAAATCTGTCTGTAATGGTAAAAGCTGTGCTAAGTTAAAAGAAGTGCATCGCTGAAAGGTAACATTGGGGGGTAGGAGCAAGGTGCATTGTAGACGCAGCTGCCTTGCCATTGATATGTGTTTTGGCTGGACCTGTGACAAGATGGCGTGTATGTCATGTGTGGTATGTACCACTACAGGATTGTCTAAGACAATTTCTGAGGATTTGTCAATGATAATTGACACTGCTGCAACTGCTCGTACACAGGACGGTGATCCTCTAGAGACAGGATCGAGAGCCGCCGAGAAGTATGCTACCGGCCTTTGTTTGATGTGTTGTTGTGTCAACACCCCTGTTGCGTGTCCCGTGATTTCAGCAATGTACAAATGAAATGTTTTGGTATAATCAGGGATCCCGATCGCAGGTGCCGAAATTAGTAACCTTTTTAAGGTGCTAAAAGATTCATGACCTGCTTCTGTGAGTACATAGGGTACTATTTTCAAGCAATCATATAATGGCTGCATCAGAGAACTGGCATGTGGTATCCATTGTCTACAATATGACACCATTCCCAGAAACATACGAAGTTGCTTAAAGTTGCGTGGGACATTCATTTGTCTTATGGCCTGGACTCGGTCTTCAGTGAGGTGTCGAGTACCCTGGGATATACAGTGGCCCAAAAAGACAACCTTTTTCTGACATACCTGTAACTTAGTTCTATTCACCTTGCACCCTTTTTCAGCCAGGAATTGTAACAGTGATAGAGTGGCTTTTAAACAAGTATCGTTATCCGGACAACATAACAATAGGTCATCTACATATTGCAACAATACACAAGTGTCAGGCGGTAGCCATTCCCCCTATTTTTACTTTTTAAGGTTTAGTCAGTGGGGCATCGGTCAGGAGTCCGTCGTAACCACTTATGGGTATGGTGTCACGGGACGTCATGTGTGGAGGGACTACTGAATCAGACAACAGACTGCGTGACGCTCCTGTGTCAACCAAACAAGGAATATGTTTACCTTCCACCTTCATCAACATGTGGAGCATTTTGTTCTCTGATTCAGCTAGGACTGGGGCAAGTCATGCGGTCGGATCGTCCCTATCATTGGTACGCCTCTGTCTGTAGTCCCTCGTGTCTCTGTCCGTGTTTCCTTCCTGTTCGTCTTTTATCCTTTTCCTACAGTCTCTTTTTATATGTCCCACCTTGTTGCAGTAATAACAGGTAAGAGGTTTACGGGAGGAATTCCCTCCTTCATTGACCCGGGCAACAGTGTTAACTCCCGGTGTCCTTCTGGGTTTAGTTTCTGCTAAATCAGCCTCTATGCCTTGTGCTTTCTGCAACAATGTTCCTCTGTCCCGTATGGCTCTCCATTCGGGAGTACATGCCTTCAGTTTGTCACCTATTTGGGGTACTAGTCCTTCCATAAACTGTCGATTGAAAGCCCTAATGGTGACGGGTAAGGCTAAATCTAGACCTTCGTCAGCCATCATGCTTTCCATGTTGAGGTAAAATTCTGTAACAGTCTGACCTGGGGCCTGTTTTATGGGCGCTGTCGAACCCCTTTCCTGCTGTTTCCCTTGGCAAAATTCTCGTAACTGAGCAATAAACAGGGGTCTAGAGTCTATATGACGGGGGTGTATTCCTGGTGGATCTGCCGCTGGATCCCCTTGTGGTCTATGTGGAGCAATTTCATTCATAAATTGATTAAACATCGTTAGTGTCATTTTATGTCTACACAAATCTTCCCCATCTTGCCAAGTTGCTTCATGTGTGTCTAGTAATTGTGTCACGAATCTACAGAATGCGGCAGGTTTTGCTACGGGATCAGGAGCATTCTGTATTAATGCCATAAGAGTGTCAGCCGACCAAGGTGTCCATGTCCTCAGAACGACTTGTCGGGTCACTGTAGGTGGCTGTCCTGCTTGACCCGCATTTGGATTATTTACTTGTATTACCCTAGTCCGACTATGGACTGGAGCTACGGGCTCTGGTCTTTGAGCGCCGCAATGCACACATTCCTGCGCCCAGTCTGGGTTCTGGGTACCGCATACTCGGCATACCCACCCTCTTCCTCTTAAGGAAGGATAAAGTTTTGGTCTTTCATTACCTGGTGTGGTGGTGTTATAAGGAGGTGGAGTATCTCCCGTATTTACCCTATCGCCGGGAGCAGAAGGAAGACTTTTGTGTCGGACCTTCATATCCCATCCACCCTTTTCCTGACAATACTCCCATCCCTCCTCTTTAGCCCTGTTGGAAACCTTAATTAAACATTGTATTTGTGATACCCATCTGTTCTGCAGGACCTCCCCCTGTCTGTCTCTCTTTATATTCTCCCAACCTTCTACACTTAGCCCATTTTCTCCATCCATTCCAAATTTCTTGAGAACCCTATTCGTGCCCTGTGCCTTATCCTTCCCATACAACATTGTAATTATGTCTTTAACAGCATAACATTTCTGAGATTCCTCCTGGGGTTTACCCTGTGTCTGGCCCATTTTGACAGTCTTGCCTAGGTGGCGTTTGGATCACTTATTAAGTGTCTCCTTGCCTTCTCCTCCTAGGGTGCCAAAATACTAAAAACCTCTCCTAGATGAGATTTCTGAAATCGAATTACTTTATATGCTAGCCAACTGACAAATATTATGACCAGACTGACGGCTACAACATATACAAGCATTCCCTTTTGGTGGCCAAACACATATGACTAGATCTCCGGGCTTTGTGGAGACCTTTATTCCCTTCCCATTACCATGGAATCTCTCAGCATTCGTTTCTTATTCCTGCTTTATCGAGGCAGTCAGGACTTATACTTTCAACCCGTTTTTAGGCTCATGAATCAAAAAGCGTATATCAAACTTAAGTGTCGGACCCCCAAAGTACTCTTACGAGTTAAGGGCGCATTCCGTTACCCATTGGGATGATATATGTTTCAATTCACACCATACAAACAGGGCTTATCTCAGTCACAACAGACAGATGACAAGTAGACAGACAAGAAACAACGGTAACATAAGCCAAAATATTAAGTTCAAGACCCGCTTACTACAGAGGTTGGTGTTTACCTGAAGAACAATTCAGACAGATCAGGTGGGCACAAATCTAAGAAGCACAGAGTTTATAAGAAAATAAAGCTTTTCTTACCTGCGCAGGATTTGTCTGTGGTTCTTGATGTGCCCGACCTCTTTGTTCCGTCCTTATGTTCGTTCGCCTCTTGTAGTTTCTTTCTGCAGGTCCCTGTTCGGGCGCCAGAAATGTTAGGTGTGACCTCAACAAGTCACCTATTTGTCAGGTTATGTTACCGTTTCCCAATTGTTAGTTAGAGTTCTTATCTAAGCAAAGAGACAAGGAGGTATTCAGTATTTCTGCTCAGAAGTCCGTGCTTAACTCTGACTCTGAGGCTCTTTATTACTTCTTTTATAGACAGAAAAAGGCAAGCATCAGCAATGTAAAAAAAACAACATTTTGCAAAGAAAAAGCAATTCTCCGGGTGTTATCAGCTGATAAGAAAATCTTCTGGGCGTAGACTGCTTTTTAGGGCTGATGCGGCCTCTTCTTGATGAGTCCTTATTTTACTGAGAAGGATACCTTAATCCTTACAATTGCCTTCTGGATTAGGCTGAAAGGAAAGCCAGGCACCCATGCTGCTCCATGGATCACCAGATTTGTTGTTACTAAACCTGAGCTTAAGCGGCACTGAAAGCAGTAAAGTGGTTACTCCATAGAATGCTTCAAGAGGAAAGGGGCAACCCTGAAACAGGGAACCTGGGGCAACAGTCATGGCACCAAATTAAATTGAAACATAAAGTGGTTGTAAACCCTTACATATACCCAGTAAAGTGGCTGGCCTCAGGTGATACACAGAGATGAAACAAATTCTCTTATATAAGTTTTACCTGTCTATTAGCAGTATTCTCTTCTCTACATCCGTGCTGAATTTTAACTACTTCTGCCCCGAAAGGATTTACCCCCTTAAAGGGGTTGTAAAGGTTTAGTTTAAAAAAAAAAGTCATACTTACCTCTGCTGTGCAGTTGGTTTTGCACAGGGTGTCCCCCCAGGGAAACACTCTCCGACGGTACACCCCTGCGGGCACGCTCCTGTTTCTTGCTGCTGCGTCCATAGACACAGACAGCAGGACTCAGCTCCGCCCCAGTGCACACGTCATTGGATTTGATTGACAGCAGCGGGAGCCAATGGCTGCGTTGCTATCAATCTATACAAACAGGACATTGGCTGGAGCTGGTGCGCTCGTTCCTGTCGTGAGAATTATGGGGCTCAGGTAAGTATAAGGGGGGCTCAGGGGGCGCTGTTGCAGCACAGCAGGTTTTTCGCCTTAATACATAGAATGCATTAAGGTGAAAAACGACGAGGGTTTACAACCCATTTAATGGCCAGGCCCTTTTTTGCGATACAGCACTGCATCGCTTTAACTGACAATTGTGCAGTCGTGTGAGGCTGTACCCAAACAAAATTTATGTCTTTTTTTTCCCCACAAATAAAGGTTTCTTTTGGCATTATTTGATCACCTCTTCATTTTTTTTTGTTTTTTTTACACTATAAACAAAAAAGAGCGACAATTTTGAAAAAAAAAATTTTTTTTTACTTTCTGTTATAAAACATTTCCAAAAAAAATGTAAAAAAAAATGCATTCATCAATTTAGGCCAATTTGTATTCTACATATTTTTGGTAAAATGAAAATCCCAATAAGCGTATATTGATTGGTTTGTGCAAAAGTTACCACATTTATAAAATAGAGGATAGATTTATGGCATTTTTATTATTTCTTTGGTCTTACTAGTAATGGCGGCGATCAGTGATTGTTAGCAGGACTGCGACATTGCTGGATCAGACACCTAACAGACATTTTCTACACTTTTTTGGGGAACCAGTGACATTACTACAGTAATCAGTGCTAAAAATACGCACTGTTATTGTACTAATGACACTGGCAGGGAAGGGGTTAACATCAGGGGCGATCAAGAGGTTAACTGTGCTCCCTCACTGTGTGTTCTAACTGTATGGGGGAAGGGCTCACTGGGACAAGACACAGATCCATCTTGCTGTGTAGCAGAAAGACAGGATCTGTGTGATCTACCTTGTCAGAATGGAGATTTGCCTTGTTTATGCAGGCAGATCCTCATTCTGGCACTTTTGGGAACGATCGCAGGTGGCCGGTAGATATCGAGTTCACCAGACCCACTCATTTGCTCCCCCACTGGCTAATGGGAGCACGCGTCTGCCCACATATCACTGTGTATGAGCCTGACGTACACCTACGGTGATTTGCGCAGCCGAGACAACTTGCCACAGTATAACTGCAGTAGCTGGTCGGGAAGTGGTTAAAGCTTGTCGGAGAGCTCAGAAAAAAAGTGTGGAGAGCTGAATTCACACTCTGCAGAGCTTAGTGAGGAGAGCTCTGAGAGCTGATTGGTGGGAAGGGACACACACCCTTTCCATAGCACACAGAAACAGACCTGAGGCTGTCATACTGCTGGAGATCTCTCCCCTGTCACCTTTTTTATCTTGGTGTCAGAAAAACTTGTCAGAAGTAACTCATGCTGATAGCAGAGGAATGAAGCAGACCGAAATCACACTTAGTGTGAGTCAAGTGCACACTATAGAGAGATATGCTTTGTTTATATTTTATGTCTGTGGTTTACAACCATTTTAACACATACAGAAGATGCATGCTCAGTAAATGGTTAAATCAGCTTCTGAAAATACTTATAAAAACGGAGTGTCTAATATCACTTTAATTGATCGTAATCATGCTGTAGGTTGATGACCTGTTCAGAGTGACCTTGAGAAAGTCATAATTCCATCACTAATTTTAGCTCCTAGCTGGAAGCGATGCAGTAATTTCCTCTCCAATGACTTAAACGTGCATATCATACGTGTCTAACAAAACCATGCTTTTAATAATGGACCATGGAGTAAAATCGGCGAAGAAGGAAATAAAACACTGCGCGCCTTATTATGTATTATCTCTTTGACCTCATACCCCGTGAGTAAAATTGCAAGCTCATTATATTGCATTGTGTCTGCTCCTGTGTTGTGTATAGTGATTTCTATGCAGGAATAAATTCCCTGCCGCCCACTAAATCCACAGAGCAGCTTATGTGTGATCTGTACCTGTCTTTTTATACTGGCCAAAGCCACAACGTCCACCCCTTTCTATTGTTTCCCCTGTGCGTTCATCACTACAGAGGAGTGCAGAAAAAAAAAAAAAGAAAGGGGATAGCTCTAGGTGACACATAAAGGTGTCACCTTCTGTGTAGAAGATGCATCTGTCATCAGAAGGAAACCTGCATAATCCAAGCTATCTCTCCTTCCAGATGAGTGAACTACTGTGATCAGTCCAGTACTTCTCCAATTGCTGAGGATGAAGAATCTGGGTCAGCAAAGGGGGAAGGAAGTGGGTTTCTTTTTTGGAAAATCCTGCATGGCACTGGTCAGGGGGTGGAAGTTGTAAGCAGAATACAGCAGATTAATATCAGTAGGGAGATGTATTCTGAGATGTATTCTGCTGTATTCTGAGTTGTATTCTGAGATGTATTCTGATGTATCCTGAGATGTATTCTGATGTATCCTGAGATGTATTCTGATGTATCCTGAGATGTATTCTGATGTATCCTGAGATGTATCCTGATGTATCCTGGGATGCATCCCTATGTATCCTGATGTATTCTGCGATTTATTCTGAGATATATTCTGAGATGTATCCTGATGTACCCCGAGATGCATCCTGATGTACCCCGAGATGCATCCTGATGTATTCTGAGATGTATCCTGCTGTACCCTGAGATGCATCCTGATGTACCCTGAGATGCATCCTGATGTACCCTGAGATGCATCCTGATGTACCCCGAGATGCATCCTGATGTATTCTGAGATGTATCCTGCTGTACCCTGAGATGCATCCTGATGTACCCTGAGATGCATCCTGATGTATCCTGAGCTGTATCCTGGGATGTATTCTGAGATGTATTCTGATGTATCCTGAGCTGTATCCTGAGATGTATTCTGAGATGTATCCTGAGGTATCCTGAGATGCATCCTGATGTACCCTGAGATGCATCTTGATGTATCCTGATGTATTCTGAGATGTATCCTGATGTACCCTAAGCCCTTGTACACACGATCGGAGATTCCGACGGAATGTGTCCGATCAGAGCGTTTTGTCGGATATTCCGACTGTGTGTGGTCTGCATCGGACTGTTTCCGTCTGACCAAATTTTCCAACTTGCCGGAAATATTTTCCGACAAAATGCTTCGATCGGACATACTCCGATCATGTGTAGAGAATTCCGATCGGACAAAGTGCCACGCATGCTCAGATCAAATTCCTACACCAAAGCTATTGGCTACTAGCCTGAACATAGTCCCATCGTAATGAAATAACGTCATCACGTTCTGCACGATAGGATTTCCCGACAACTTCGTCCGACCCTGTGTATACAACAGTTTCGAACAAAATACGTCGGACAAAATCCGACGGACAAAATCCAACGGATTTGGTTGTCGGAATCTCCGACCGTGTGTACAAGGGCTAAGATGCATCCTGATGTATTCTGAGATGTATCCTGAGATGTATCCTGATGTTCCCCCGAGATGCATCCTGATGTATCCTGAGATGTATCCTGAGATATATCCTGATGTATCCTGAGATGTATTCTGAGATGTAGGAAGATCTCTTCCTTTCCTGCACACAGCCCCCTTGAGATGATGCAGAATAGCTGCAGACCCAGCAATTTGGGATGCAGCACAGGTAACAGAGAGAAGACAAGGAGAGAGGGGGGAGAAGGGGGAGGGGCTTGCCTGACGTCCTAGACGAATGGGCGTTCCCAAGGCATTAATCATAGGGCTTTTAATTCTAAAGTAGCCAGTGGTGTGCCTGCCTTCCATGTGAGCTGCTCGACTCCTTCCTCCTCCTCCTCCCACCTCTACAGCAACCCTCCCCCCTCTTTTGTGAGGTCTGCAGATAAGAGACAGAAGGGATCGAAGCTGGCAGGCTGGCAGGCTGGCGATCACTTACTATTTTACTGCAGCAGAAGGAGAGAAGAGATCGGAGCACTGCAGACTGACGTGTGGATCACACAGGCTCATACAGGATGACAGGGAGGAATTGCTGATGCTCCCCATGAGATCATCACCCCTATGCACACAGCAGCCCCCCCACCACTGAATGGCAATTGACAGGATGAGACCCCCCAGTCACCCCAGACTCATCGTTCCCCAGCGCCTATGAATCAGATCGTCGCTTGTTGTTGTTGTGTAGAGGATGATGGATGGACTCTGAAGGCAGCAGCGATCTTGTGAATCAGGCTGATTGTAGACAGTTGGGCTCATCTGTGATCGCTCCATCGCCAGTCCCCTGCGGATTATTGCGAGTGCAGCAGATTGGAAAATGGCCACACTCCTGCGAAAAATAGGACTGATTCGCCTTAATGACAGGGACACCGAGGACCCCAAGCACCACCACCACCGCAACCAGCAGGGATCACTGAAGAACGGCGGCAGCAAGGGGAAGAACAGCAGCAACAAGCAGCAGCAGCAGCAGCAAGGAGGTTCAGCAGGAGGAGGTGGAGGTGGTGTTGTTGTTGGTGGTTGTGGTGGAATTGGTGGGAGTAGCGGCGTCGGCGGGGGCAGCGGCGGTGGCTGCTGCAGCAATAACTCCACAAGCACCGAAGGGATGCTCGGCCAGGCTGACATCAAGGGCAAAAAGACTGAGCAGGCTCACAAGGACAAGCATGGGACAGCTGGAGGCAAGGACAAGAACAGTGCCAAAGAGACTAGCACCCCGACCATTACAAAAGAAGCCAAGCAGCAAGGGGGTGGCAGCGGGGGAGGAGGCAACAAGCAAAGTGGGGGCTCCTCCTTGCAGCCCCTGGTGCCCCCCAACAGGCAACACTGCACCCAGGTGAGGAGCAGGCGGCTGATGAAGGAGCTTCAAGACATCCGCAAACTGAGCGACCACTTCATCTCGGTGGAGCTGGTGGATGACAACCTCTTCGACTGGAATGTCAAACTGCACCAGGTGGACAAGGACTCCACCCTCTGGCAGGACATGAAGGAGACCAACACCGAGTTCATCTTGCTCAACCTCACCTTCCCGGACAACTTTCCCTTCTCCCCTCCTTTCATGAGGGTGCTGAGCCCCAGATTGGAGAATGGCTATGTGCTGGATGGTGGTGCAATCTGCATGGAGCTCCTTACCCCCAGAGGATGGTCCAGTGCCTACACGGTGGAGGCAGTCATGAGGCAGTTCGCAGCCAGCCTTGTTAAAGGGCAGGTAAGCAAAGGGCAGCTATCAATCAGTGCTTAGCAATCCCTGGTGATGATGTCAGGCATCGATAAACACTAACCCTACTGCCTTGTATAGTTAGTTGATTAATGTTTAAACCTGTGTATCATCTTCTTACATAAATAGCAAAATGTAACAATGAACAATATATAAATATCACATTGTTTGTCATCTGTGCCAGATTAGAATTTGGTTTTATCGTTGGACAGAATCATTAAAGACCTTTGGCCAAGCCATTCTTCCCCTACAGATCCCATCTATTTTTTTGTACCTACCCTATTAATAAATTAAACAAATGATTTTCTTTGCCCCTGCCTGACATCCTCACATTGGGCACCTGAGATCTTTACTCTACTAGAACTGGAATTCAGGAGGAAGCCCTTCTCTTTACCTTGGAGAAAACCATTAGAGACCTTCTTTGGCCAAGATGTGTTTCTTTACATATCCCCCTCTCTGTAGATTTGATCTAGCTTTTTTTTTTTTTTACTTGCCTTCTTAATGGATGAAGTAATCCTCTTCCTTCCCCCTATGACAGTGATGGCAAACCTTGGCACCCCAGATGTTTTGGAATTACATTTCCCCTGATGCTCATGCACTCACTCTGCAGTGTAGTTGAGCATCATGGGAAATGTAGTTCCAAAACATCTGGGGTGCCAAGGATCGCCATCACTGCCCTGTGACATCATTCAGACCTGGAATCCAGTTGGGTGCCCTTATATTTGTCATGGACAGAATCATTAAAGACCTTCTTTGGCCAAGATGTTTTCTTCCCTGTGAAGTCATCTTCTCCCTGCAGATCCCATCTAGTGTTTTTTTACATACCTTCTTAATGAATGAATAAATCCTCCTCTTTGTCCCCTGACATCCTCACATTGAGGCCCCTGAGGACATTACTCCACTAGAACTGGAATTCAAAAAGAAGCCCTTCTCTTTTACATGCAGAAAATCATTAAAAACCTTCTTTGGCCAAGGTGTGACTGCCAAATCCCTTTCCTTGTAGATTTCATAGATTTGTATCTACAGGCATTCCCCACTTTTAAGTACACAATGGGGTTTATTTACTAAAGCTGGAAAGTGCAAAATCAGGCTCCCTCTGCATAGAAACCAATGAGCTTCTAACCCCAGATTGTTCAATTAAGATTTTGTAATAAAACCTGGAAGCTCATTGGTTTCTTTGCAGAAGTGAGCCTGATTTTGCACGTTCCAGCTTTAGTAAATAAACCCAATTATGTACTTAAAAGTGAGGTATGCCTGTACCTTTTTTTGACTCTCTTAATGGATGAAGTAATCCCCTCCCCCCCCCCCCCCCCTATGACACTGGGCCCTGGAAGATCACCAGAGCTGGAACCTAGATGGGTGCTCTTAACTTTTATTGTGAATCATTAAAGACCTTATTTGGCCAAGGTGTTTTTTTTTACTGCCAAGTCCTGTTCTCCCTGTATATCACAAATAGCTTTAAGAAATTCTCTTCTTTACCCCATGACATCATCACATAGGCCCACTAAAGTCTTTTTTCTTCTGGAGCTGGAATCCAAGAGATAGCCTTAATCTATATTGTGGACAGAATCATTAAAGATCTTCTTTGGCCAAGGATTTTTTTGCTTTACTGTCAAGTCATCTTCCCCATACAGATCTCATCTAGCTTTTTTACCTTCCTTGGATGAATGAATGAAGAAATCATATTTTTTGCCCATGAAACCTTCACATTGGGGCCCTTGGAGTTCTTACTCCACTAGCGCTGGAATTCAAGAGGAAGCCCTTTTCTTTATGGTGGAGAAAATCATTAAAGATGTTTTTTGGCCAAGGTGTGTTTTTTTTTTTTTTTTTACTGCCAAATCCCCCTCCCCATAGATTCCATGGCTTTTTTATCCACCTTTTTTACTCACCCTCTTAATGGATGAAGTTATTCTCCTCTTCCCCCCTGTCACATCATCACATGGGGCTGCTGAGGTCCACCAGAGGACCAAGGTGATTTTATTTACTTCCAAGTCCTGTTCCCTTTGTAGATCTTAACACGCTTTAAAAAATCCTCTTCTTTGCCCCATGACATCATCACATGGGGTCACTGAAGTCTTTTTTTGCACTGCAGCTGGAATCTGAGAGAATACCCTTTTCTATATTGTGGACAGAATCATTAAATACATTATTTGGCCAATGTATTTTTCTTTATTTTTTTTACTGCCAAGTCCTCTTTGTCCTATAGATTTCATCTAACTTTTTTTTTTACTTATCTTGTTAATGAATGAAGAAAATCCTCTTTTTGCCCCTATGACATCATTGCATGGGGCTGCTGCTTTACTGCACTGGAGCTGGAATTGAAGAGGGTGCCCTTGTCTTTAATATTTACAGTATTATTAAAGGCCTTTTTCTGGCCAAGGTATTTTCCTTTACTGCCAAACCCTTCTCCCCCTGTAGATTCCACCTGTGTTTTTTTTTTTTATCTACTTACCTTCTTAATGGATGATGAAATCCTCTTCTTTGCCCCGTGACATCATCACAATTGGGCCGCTGTGGTCTTTATTCCTCTAGAGCTGCAATCCAGGTGGATCTCCTTATCTTTATCATGGACAGAATAATTAAAAACCTTCTTTGTCAAAAAAAAAATCTGCTTTTGCCAGGGTGTTTTTTTTTAATTTTTAAATTTTTTTACTGCATGTTTCTCTTCTCCCTGTAAATTTATGGTATTTATTTATTTTTTTAATTACCTTCCTAATGGAAGAAGAAATCTTCTTCTTTGCCATTGTGACATCATCACATGTGGCCACCAAGGTCGTTACTCTACTGATTGCTTCCGATCCTACATCCTTCAGATGTATGGCTCCCTATTGGGTTTTATGGCCAGTGCCAATTGGCAATGAGGTGAGGACTTTTAACGGAAGCAAGGCTGATAACCCTTGTCCTTATTTTATGTAAGGAGGAAGGTTGACAGGGTGACAATGCTGCAGTAAATGAATTGCTGACGAAATAGCATTATCATACAGTCAAGCTGTGGACTGGCAGGATTACCACGTATTTATTATTGTAATGACTGACTTTCATAGGCCTTTTTTTTTTTTGACTATAGTTATACTTAAATGTGTTAGGATGTGGGACTAAATCACTGACAGGTAGGCAGGTATTCAGTAATAGCTTTAGCAGGGTTAGTCATCATTATAAAACAAGGTAAATGTCCAGTTGCTTGTAAGACAATGCAGTCATCATGGGTGCTGTTGACACACTGGTCCAAGCATTGTTCTCAAATAATCACTTTGAGCTTCAGGAGATTGAGTTGACTGTAATCAGCCAATGACCATTTGCTGACCCCAGAATTTAATTTACCGTCTAGCTTTATATATGAGTTATTTTCAGATAGCATCTGCTTGAGGTGGTTATAGAGCCCTAAGGGATACAATATAGAGCTGGCTTTCTCACCCTTAGGTCATTGTACCACCAGATATATTCAGAACACATCAAGGAGTCATATACGTCATACCATTGTTTACCAATAATAAAATGGATATATTTCCTATTGCACATTTTACAAAGCATAACAAAGCAACATATTTACATTTATAGACAATTATTATGCAGAAGATATAATAGCAGATTTTCTAAATCATATTTCTAGATCACACACACAATATATTTCTCTCATGTTAAAAAATAGGCATAGTGCCAATAGGTGGTAAACATATGGTGATGATTTTCCTTGTTACATACCACCATGTTATATGCAAATATTTTTTTATCATGAAATGTATGCAGCTAGTGCATTCATTCAATGAGTGTAATAAATGTGATGCCTTGGGTCCTAGTACTATATTACAATTCAGTATGGGTTAGCCATATTATGATACTTTAGGTAAGTTGTAAAACATAATATTTATAGATTGTCATTTTTTATGCAGATATTCCAAGAGCTCCATTTATGTCTTTGGACATGTCTTCAGTGACCTCTGGTCATAGTTATGTGCCAGCATTTTTGTAGAGAAACCTCAATTGTTCTCCATTTAATTGAAGATTTTTACTAAAATGCAGACTTCAATAATTATCTGTTGCCTATATTGCATGCATAAAGATGATTAAAAAAAAAAAAAAAAAAGACAGAGAGAATGAATAAGGACATTAACTGGTATAGAAACAGAAATGAGTTATGAATGATTATTTTATGAATGAATACAGTTACTAAAAAGCAGAAAAGTAATCTATTTTGCAGCATAATGTTCATTTTATGCTAATTTTGGTATGATGCATGGCTCATTTTAGTGATGTATCTTGAATGTGAATCCAGCTTTAAGTCAGCATAAATCCATACCTATAGCAGGGTTTACCTCTGTTTTTATCTACATGGACTATCTGCAATTCTAAAGTATGTTTTGTTGGTATTTGAAATCCCATAAATGTATAATGTTCTATAATGGTTGGTCCTGGTATTGATCATAAACATGCTAATTATTTTCCTGTGTGTGTGTGCGTGTGCGTGTGTGTGTATAAAATAAATATATAATATATCATGTTGAACGCCTGCCTTTACACACACATGAACTTTAATAGAGTCCCAGCCTTAGTCCGTAGGGTTCAATACTTACTTGGCCCACCCTTTGCAGCTATAACAGCTTAAAATCTTCTGTGAAGGCTGTCCACAAGGTATACGAGTGTGTTTATCGGAATGTATGACCATTCTTCCAGAAGAGAATTTGTGAGATCAGGCACTGATGTTGGACAAGAAGGCTTGGCTCACAGTCTGAGCTCTAATTCATGCCAAAGGCAGGCGTCCCAATGCTTTTGGTATTTTATTTATATATATATATATATATATATATATATATATATATATAATATATATATTTATATATATATACATTATACAAAAAAAATAAAAAATGGGCTAACTTTACTGGTTAGTTTTTTTTTTTTTTTTCTTCTTTTTTTTTATTCATTAAAGGAATTTTTTTCCAAAAAAAAATCATTTGAGATACCCCTGCGCAAATACAGTGTGACATAAAATATTGCAACAACCACCATTTTATTCTCTACTAAAATTATATATATATGTGTATGTGTGTGTGTGTGTGTATATATATATATATATATATATATATATATATATATATATATATATATTCCCCTAAATGGTCGTGTAATTCATCTAGTTTAATTGGGCCTAATTAGAACACATGCTTCACATAAATCAGTAGGGTGCATGTGTAAATGATCTGTTTACATGTCTTTTTAAAAGAAGTGCGGGAATCAAAAATAATAAACAATCATACTCATCTAGATGGCTGCAGCATCAATTGCTCTGTGCTCTGCCCCTCCAGCGCTCACTGGAACACCAGACTCTGGAGGGGGCATAAGCGACTGGCTCAGGATCACAGAGGCACGCTGAGAAGCTAAGCTAGCTGCCGATCAGGCACCTGGGTGCATCCCTACATTGTTGTTGGGATCCTTGCAGAGCCTGGGCTGGCTCTGTGCAATCAGCCGACGGTGGACTTTAGCTCAGGGTCACAGGACTAAAGAACTAAGTGAGCTTTTGTCATCCACAGGAGAAGAATGTCCAACCGAGCTTTGGCCATGCTTCACCTTTAAAGGCTTGCTTTCTAAAGAGGAACTTCAGTCTCCCTCCAGCAAAAATAAAAATTCAGCAGCTACAAATTCTGTAGCTGCTGACTTTTCATATAAGGACACTTACCACCAGTCCAGGGATCCAGCACTGTCCTTACCCAAGACAGATTCCATATGTCCATGAACAAACTATGATGTGAACTGAGAATGGTCCTGCAGACTTCTGGGACTTTTGATGTGTCCCAGAAGACTGTGGGTGAGGTGAGGTGAACTTTTGCTTGGATCGCCCAGACAATCTGGGCATAAATGGGAGTGGGTACCTGTCAAAACTAGGTACCTTCTGCCCCCCCCCCCCCCCCCCAAAAAAAGTGCTGAATGTTAAAGATGAGGAAGAGGGGGAGGCAAACAAGCAAAAATTTTTGGGTGAAGACCCGCTTTATGTTTTATATAAGCATAACACAATTATGTACAGTATGACATCTCAAAGAGCTCATAGTACTCTCCCAGACAATACCTTTGATCGACTTTTCTTTCCAAAAGGAGAGAGCGGAAGGGTCAGCATTTACTTTCTAGACTGAGATGCTGAAATCTAAATCCTGCTGCTTGTGCAGTTTTGTTCATATCATCTGGCACAGATCAGCATCTGCTGTCTGCTCTCACCTTGTGACTTGCTGCAGAGTTAACATTTTGCAAGCTGAGCATTAGGGTAAAGAAGACTGAAGAAAAGCTTCTGCCTCCTGCAGCACACTGGTCGCATCATCTCAGCCTAGACCAAGTCACTGGAATGGAGCTGAAAGACTGTTTTTTAATGGTATATGGTAGACCTTTGTTGAAAAATTATATGATTGTTGCATATTGTTACATGTCTGCAATATATCTTTTCTGACTTGTAAAGGATCTATTTATTGTATACAGTATGTAGAGCCATTTTTTTCTCTGGCTTTGAATAGAGGGTTAGATTCCCTGTCAATTTTATATTGCCTCTCTGTGCTGGGGAGATTGCAACTATATTTGTACTGTGACCACTGTCAATCAGACAGAAAGTTATGGGAAAGAGTTGTCACCAGAGCAAGAGGTGAAGGGAAATATTCCCAATGATATAGTTGATTCTGTGACAATTGTTTCAAGCCCCTTACACACTATCAGATTTTCAGATTTACCAAAACCAGGTAGTGCAAGGGCCTGCCAGATTGCATACATATTGAAACTCCTAAGGTTTAACCTCATATTATATGGTTTTGGTAAATCTGTAGGAAAAAAATCAGCAGAAAATCTGATAGTTTGTATGGGGCTTAAGAGAGAAATTCTGCTCAATTTGGACAACATTTTTTCTCACCTCCTTTAGCATCCCCAAAACAGGAAGTAAAGGGACATCTCCATAATAGAACACAGACAACAAACATGCATTGACAGTTTTTTTAACTCTTCCATACTCTTTAGTTTTGGATAATGAAAAATTTTGGTCATGCATATACTTTAAAGGCATATTTACTCTTGTATAATTTCCTGCAAAAAAAACAAAAGAAAAACACAAGTTTGACCAGTGGAGATGTCAGGAGCAGCAGATTTATGCCCCATACACACACGGTCGGAAATTCCGACTGAACCAGTCGGAAAATCTGATCTCGTGTGGGCTCTATCTGACTTTTTCTGTTGGAATTTCCGACTAAAAAAGTTTGAGAGCTGGATCTAAAATTTTCCGACAACAAAATCTGATCGGGCTTTTTCCAATTGTGTGTAGAGAATTCCGACACACAAAGTGGCAAGCACGCTCAGAAAAAATTTGGAGACGAAAGCTATTGGCTACTGGCCTCTACGTAGTCCCATCGTACGTTTTGTACATCACCTCGTTCTGAACGATCGGATTTTCCGACAACTTTGTGCGACCGTGTGTATGCAAGACAAGTTGCGGCCAAAATCCATCAGACAAAATCAGACCGATTTTGTGGTCGGGATGTCCGACCGTGTGCATGGGGCATAAGGCTGTCCATCTAGTAACAGGGTCACTAGTGTGACATTGCCCCAAAAGCTGTCTCTCCAGGCCCCAAAACCACAGATGTCCAATGTATAATACTGTGGAAAGCCTATATCAAGCTTTAGAACAAAACCTGACATTTTTGTGTTGACAAATGTATCATTAGAAGACACAAATTAGAAAATGAATGACTACATTTAGACCAAAGATCAAAATACATGTTGAAATGATTGTAAAGTCTTGTTTTTTTGTCAAATTAAAAATAACAAACATGTTGTTATTCCCTTTTTGCTGCTCCTGGCCCCTCCCTCCTGCCCCTTTGCTATGAGGGTACCCAAGCAGAGCTGTAGCTCTGTGTGTCCATTCAGACACAGAGGTGCCGCTTAGCCCTGCCCCTTCTCTCCCCTGATTGGCTAACTCACTTTAATTGACAGTAGCGGGAGCCAGTGGCACCATTGCTGTGTCTCAGCCAATCAAGATCCCAGACAGCTGAAGGACTCATGGATATCTCTGAACAGAGAGGGGTCTCAGGTAAGTATGAGGGGGTTCTGGGGCAGCTGCTACGCACAGAAGGCTTTTTATCTTAATGCATAGAATGCATTAAGATATAAACTTTCTGTCTTAACTCCTTTAGCATTTATTTAAAAAGTATACACGTTCTTATCTGCATATTATTCAAAGTCAGTGTCTTAAAGCAGCCTTTTTCAAACAGGGTTCCCAGGCACCCCGGGACACCTTAAGGTTTTTTCAGGGGTGCCTTGGCAAAATGCCTAAAAATGTTTTAAAACTTGTATACAAGCCAGCAGGTGAATCAAGCCTGCCTTTTAGTTGCACAAAGCCACAGGTTTTCATTATGCACCATTGCGACTTTCTAGACACTGGTATCCTAACAATCAATGACATTATCAGTTCAAGCGGTTGTATAGTCTATTTTTTTTACTTTTACCTACAGGTAATCCTATAATAAGGCTTACCTGTAGGTAAAAAAAATATCTCCTAAACCTGTATGGTTTAGGAGATATTCCCCTCGCCATGCGCACAGGGGTTTCTCGGGTGGAAGCCCGGCAGACACCGGACCCTGCCGTAAAGAACTTTCCCACGCGCATGCACGGGAGTGACGATATTGCTGCTCCGGCCACTCACAGCGCCGGTGCCGTGATATCCAGAAGACACGCCAAGGGAACATGTCAGCTCCCTCGGCATGTATCGGGTGAGATGTTGGGGCCTCGTTCTAAGGTAAGTATTTCATAATAAGCTAGTATGCGGTGCACTTTCTTCACCTGTCTTGGAGATCAAACAGTGAGGCTGAATTCACACCATCGCTGCATGCGGCTCCCAGCAGGGGTTCGGTGCGTCCTGGTTCACCACTTCAGGTTCGATCTCAGCCCGAATTTTGGGCTGAATTCGTACATGAAACAGACCAAAAGACGCACAGTGCTCCTCTGCAAATTCGCACCAGAGCCGCAGTGGAGATATGTGAACCCGCTCCATAGAGAGCCGGTCAAAGTCTCCTGCTATTGCGAATTGGATGCAGAGAATCCGCATCCAATTCGCAATGGTGTGAACACAGCCTAAGTGTGTGGAAAACTCAGGTCAGATACTAAGGATGAATTTCCCAGAACACAGACTTTAGTAATAACTTGACAATACTCTTTAACCTCCTTTGATTGTTTTCACTTGGTAGGGACAAGTCTTTTTTTTATGTTTTCATCAATTATCTGTTACATTTTGGCTTGGATCCTGGTACTCAATTACAAGCGCTGGGACATAATGCACCGATCTCACTAAATGTTTGATCCTCAGCAGAGATCCTGTTTAGATCTGTTATCTTTAGCAAAAGGTTTACATAAATTGAGGGTTCCAGCTAAAGGTATAATTATATTTTTTTGTTTGATGAAGGCACATTAAATGCATACATGTAAAATAAATTGAAAAACAATGCACAATTCATATACACAAGGTAGGAAGGGAAGACACTTATCATGCCAACAGCCTATATATATATATATATATATATATATATATATATTGAACAAGTGCGAAAATTGGTGGACTTTGTGGACACATAATGAGAGGGAAAAATCAGCAAAAAGGTATAAATTTTATTACAGCATATTTAAAAACATATAAACAACATACAAACAATACCCTGTATGGACACAGTTACGCAATAATGCAGTTGCAGAGGGCTGGTTCAAGGCTTGGTTTGGTAATATACCAAAGTGAAAAAGAAATTTTTGATCCAGTAGTGCCTCCCAGAACTTTCTTGTTGACGGGTTTCACTAAAATATTAGCTTCCTCAGGACAGTTGCATAAATAAATGTATAATGCCAATATAGGCCAGATTTTTTCTCTAATGCTTATATAGTATATGCATGAAAACCTTTAACTCCAGAGATGCACCTTCTTCCCCTGAACAGTTCTTTTGAATTCTGAGCATCCGACCATCTCATGCTGTGCCAACATACTCCCGCCATGACAGACATTTTTTTTCCTCCTGGGTATTTACTACTCTGAACTTAGGAACAGAGGACCCTCACCATGCCAACATCCTATATATATATATATATATATATATATATATATATATATATATATTGAACAATTCAAAAAATTGGTGGACTTTGTGGGCATAAATTTTATCACAGCATATTTAAAAACATAAGAACAACATACAAAGAACACCCTTTATGGACACAGTTACCAGTTACACAATAATGTAGTTATAGAGGGCTGGATCTAAGGTACAAGGTTTGATTTGGTAATATATCAAAGTGAAAAAGACATTTTTGATCCAGCAATGCCTCCAAGAACTTGCTCATTGACACGTTTCACTAAAATATTAGCTTCCTCAGGACAAATACTGGGTAGGTGCTAGTATATTTAAAAACAAAGTACAATGTGTAAGTATTTAATGTAATATATATCTATATAGGTATAACAATAGTTATTGCAACATTTATCCAGGAAGAATACATATAAGCAGGAACCATACAAACATAGACACAACAGCATATATTAGAGCTGCACGATTAATTGTGAAGATTCGTTATCGTGATTTCTTCCCCGTTGCGATCTTGACAAAAGTATTTTCTGATTCTTTATGCAGAGAATTCTCTCAGCTCTGCTGAAGCCATAGCCCTCAAAAGAAAGGAAGAAAAAAAAATGGGCAGTCTGCCAAGAATCACAACATTCTTTAGCAGTGGAACTAAGTCTAATCATTGTAACAATGTGTCAAAGGAATAGACTTCTTTGTGTAAATGAGGGAAGTTTAACCATTTAAACACTAAACCTGACATTTGTTGGTTTCAAGTTAAAATCATTTTTTTTGCTAGAAAATTACTTAGAACCCCCAAACATATTTTTATATATATATATATATATATATATATATATATATATATATATATATATATATATATATAATATATTTTAGTAGAGAATAAAATGGTGGTTGTTGCAATATTTTATGTCACACTGTATTTGCGCTGGGGTATTTCAAATGATTTTTTTTAAATAAAAAAAACTAACCAGTAAAGTTAGCCCATTTTTTTTTTTTTTTTTTTTTTTTGTATAATGTGAAATATTGTTACGCCGCGAGAATCGTGAGAGAATCATAATCTTCTAAGCAAAAAAATTGTTATTCTCATTTTGGACAGAATCGTGCAGCTCTAACATATATGCTTGCTTGGTGAACTTGTGGCTCAGGGTATGGGGACACCTCACAAAACTAAACAGACACCCAATAAGACTAAGTTTCAAATTTCATATCTATGTATGTGGTGATGAAGTACATGCATATCATGTGGTCAATGGTAGGTACCACTAAATGGAACAGAAAAATATAAATGAGTGTACACTATGGGATAGGGTGCACCTATACATTCGATTGAAGTAGGTAAGTATTTATATAGCGCCTCTCGGGACTTGATCTTATACATGGAGAGAGAGAGTCTCCATTCAAAAACAGATTATACTAAAATACTAAACTATACTAAAATAACTCTCACCTGATATATAACAATCATATAGATTGAAGATGTAAAAATATTAGGTAGTGTAGGTCACACACAGAGGTAAGTGGTCAAAGATTCTCACTATAAACATTTCTCACTATAAACATTTCTGGGGAGCTACAGTTCATTGAGGGAACCATGAATGCCAACATGTACTGTGACATACTGAAGCATGGCAAGATCCCCTTCGGAGACTGGGCCGCAGGGCAGTATTCCTACATGATAATGACCCCAAACACACCTCCAGGACAACCGCTGCCTTGCTAGAGAAGCTGAGGGTAAAGGTAATGGACTGACCAAGCCTGCCTCCAGACCTAAACCCTGGTGAGCATCTGTGGGGCATCCTCAAATGTAAGGTAGAGGAGCGCAAGGTCTGTAACATCCACCAGCTCTGTGATGTTGTCATGGAGGAGTGGAAGAGGGTTCCAGTGGCAACCTGTGAAGCTCTGCTGAACTCCATGCCCAAGAGGATTAAGGCAGTGCTGGAAAATAATGGTGGCCACACAAAATATTGACACTTTGGGCCCAATTTGGACATTTTCACTTAGAGGTGTACTCACTTTTGTTGCCAGTGATTTAGACATTAACCTATTGCCAATCAGCTGCCGCAGTTATACTGCGGCAGAATGGTATGGGCAGGCGAGTCACCATCATGTTACGTCACTCCTTAAGGCGGCCACTAGGGGGGTGCGCGCGCCTCAGCTCTACCTCAGAGCCGATGTGAGTGCAGACTGCTGGGCTTCCGCAACAGAGATCCCGGTTCTCTGAGGAGAGAAGTGACAGATCGTCTGTTCTGTTCAGCGATCTGTCATCTCCCCTAGTCAGTCCCCTGCCCCCATCAGTTAGAACACACACTAGGCAACACAATTAACCCCTTGATTGCCCCTAGTGTTAACCCCTTCACTGCCAGTGACATTTTTACAGTAATCAATGCATTTTTATAGCATTGATCGCTGTATTAATGCCAATGGTCCCAAAAAATCTGTCAAAATTGCTTGATGTGTCCGCCATAATGTTGCAGCCCCATAAAAAAAAAGGCTGATCACTGCCATTACTAGTAAAAAAAAAAAGTAATCAGAAAAATGCTATAAATCTATCCCCTATTTTGTAGACGCTATAACTTTTGCACAAACCAATCAATATACTTTGTGATTTTTTATTTCCAAAAATATGTAGAAGAATACATATCGGCCTAAACTGAGAAAAAATGTGCTTTTTGCCAAAAAAAATGGGAGTATTTATTATAGCAAAAAGTACAAAATATAGGGGGTTATTTACTAATGGAAAATCCACTTTGCACTGAAAGTGCACTTGGAAGTAAAGTCGCTGTAGATTCGACTGGGACATGCAAGGAAAATAAAAAATAGCATTTTAGCTTGCACATGATTGGATGATAAAATCAGCAGAGCTTCCACTCATTTCAGATCTATCCCTTAGATTTAGAGCAACTGCAAATTGAATTTGCCTTTCGTAAATATTTGCAGATTCTTAAGACCCCTTTCACACTGGAGATGAATTTCAGATGCTACAACGCTAAAAATGGCGCCTGAGGGCTTTCACACTGGAGCGGTGCACTGGAAGGGTGTCAGAAAAAGTCCTGCCAGCAGCTTCTTTGGAGCAGTGAAGGAGCGGTGAACTCACCGCTCTTCCCCATTGAAATCAATGGGGCAGCACTGCTATACCACTGGCTAAACGCTGTTAAAAAATAGCACTGCTTTAACGCTGATGCCCTAGGCGGCACAGTGTGAAAGGGCCCTAACAAGCAGTAAACAGTCTTTAAAACAAGCCATCACTGACCTTTGTAGATGTAGGCACCGTGGAGCAAATTCTCAAGGTTCAAAGCAAAAACACTGAAGTTGTTTTTTAAGCCAGCTCAGTTCTACTTGCACCCCTCCCAGCAGTGACTTGACAGACTTTCAGCCTTTTAGACCCCTTTCACACTGTGGCATTTTTCAGGTGCTTTAGTGTTAAAAAAAAGTGCCTGTAAAGCGCTTGAAAGAAGCCTCATCTGCAATCCCACTGTGAAAGCCCAAGTGCTTTAAGAGCCTTTTCATACTGCCAGTGCCCGAAAAACGCTCATAAAGTGCCGCTTAAACTAGCGGCGCTTTACCAGCATTTTTTGAGCGCTAGTGGTGCACTTTTAACCCGTGCTAGTGGCTAAATAAAGGGTTAAAAGCGCCTACAAAGTGCCGCTGCCTAAAGCGCTTTGCAGGCGTTTTACTGGTGCTTCCATTGATTTCAATGGGAAGGGGTGCTTTAGGAGCGGTGGGGTATGCCTGTACCTAAGCAGAAGTTCTGCTGACTTCAATCATCCAATCATGTGCAAACACATTTTTCCTTGCATGTGATTGGGTATTCTCTTCAAAGTGAAGCTTTCCTTACTTACTAAGTCCTGGTGAAATTTGCTAAAAAAAAATGGATTCCTTTTTTTCTGTATTTAGAGGGCAGATGTTTTTTTTTTTTTTTTTTTTATGGTGGCAGTGGGGGAAGTGTTTAGAATGGTTGGTTTATTCAGCTCAGCAATTGCAGCCTACATTTTTTTTCTCTTATGACTGGAGGACTTGAAAGTGTGTCTGGGTGATCAATGTACATTGCTAGGATTATAACAACCTTTGTTGCAGGTTCCTACCTTTTTGTTTTTCTGAAGAAATCCCTGTGTGTTTGTCTTTGCCTCTGGGCTGAGTCTGTCTAATGAGAATGATTTCATAATTATCCGTCAGCTGTGCAGCTGCAGAGCACTAATGAGGAAATCTGCTGGGCCTGCATCCCTTTATACATGTTCCTATTGGAAATATCTCATCATAAATGATGTTGCAGGGGATGCCGGAAATCTGACTTATATTTTAGGCAGAATTCGGGGAAAATTGGTGAGCCAATCACACAAGCAGGAAATGTTTCTGGGGAGTAGTCAGTACATACTCTGTGTACAGAACAACTCCGGGTTGCCATATTGCACTCCATTTACAGAACATTACAGTGGCTGCAGGTTGAAAAGGAAAGGTCATTTTTAATAACATTCAATTACAATATGACTTGTGGCTCAATTATATACGCTATATTATTTTTCCTTCTATTTGCTATTTTTTTTCCCCAGCAAAAGTGGAATTATCCATAAAGGTGGCTGAGCTGTCTATTTGATTTGAATAAATCATTAAAAAAAAGCAAATAAAAACTGCAGGTTAAAAAAATTAAATTGTAACAAACCCTGGATTTTGTTAGTGTTGTTGCACAGAAAAAAAATTCATCAAAATTCCTAAAAAAAAGAAAAAAAAATATTTTGAAAGTGCCTGGGCTGGTGATATCACTTCCCCTCGGCACAGGATGGGCTCAGCTCTGCCCCCCCCTCCTGTCAGTCATCTGGGACACGTGACAGGTCCCAGATGACCACGTGGCCAATCACGGTGCGCGGCCCCACTCACGCACGCACAGTGGGTGCTCGGCTGTGAAGCCACAGCCGGGTGCCCACAGTTAGAATGCTGGCGCCGCCGAGCGGAGGGGGGAACGAGCGGGGCTTCGTTCCCTTACATCGCTGGACCCTGTGTGTCTGATTATTAAAAGTCAGCAGCTGCAGTATTTGTAGCTGCTGACTTTTCTTTTTTTTTTTTTTTAAGGGGAACTCCTCTTTAAGGAGAAGTCAAAAAAAAGCACAGTACCTTCTGAAACAAAGAAGCTTTGGGGCTGATGGTGTTGTTTCACCTGACCTCCTCAGCATGGTGCCCTCCAGGGAATGAAGGCAGCTAATCTTTCTTCCTGACTCTGGTCACGTGATACGTCACATAAAACGAGCAGAAGGAATGAGGGACAGTGTACCCTTACTCCCCAGCAGGCGTCCGTACTAGGTAAAAGGTACATTTTTTAGCAAGCATCCCCTTATTTCTGCTCCCTTGTGCCCAGAGTAGGTTGCTATTGAAATGAGAAGAAAGCAGAATCCACCACCCAGAAGCTACAGCATTGCATACCTTCACTTCCTGATAGAGGTAACATTGCTGTCACTTCTGTCATTTGGGCAGCTAGATAAAACCACTGCTGCCGAGGCAGCGCCCCCTCCTGCCCTCTCTCCCATCTCTGGACTTATTGTACATGTCAATTTAGTGAAAAAGAAAACTATAGTCTAATTCTGAGCCACAATTTATATTTCCCATTTATATACACATAATTTATACTTATGCATATGCTTATATATTAGTCATTATGTGTTAAGCTAGTACATGTCATTAAAATGGTTCTAAAGCTTTAAGGTTTTTCTTCTTAAAGCATTCTATGCATTAAGGTGAATAACCTTCTGTGCTGCAGCTACCCCCCTCCCCCTTTTCCTTACCTGAGCCCGATCCAATCCAGCAGTGTGCACAAGTGCAGCGGCTCCCACCGCTGTCTCTCTCCTCTTTGGACAGATTAATAGCAGCAGGAGCCATTGGCATCTGCTGTTGTCAATCAAATCCGGTTACATGGGAGTGAGGGGCGGGGGCAAATCCCGCTGTCTGTGCCAATGGAAGTGGGGGCAACTTATGAAGAGGAGGGGCCTGGAGCACCGGCAGGGGACCCTAGAAGAAGGTGATCAGGGCTGCTCTGTGCAAAACCAACCAGAGCAGGTAGGTATAGGCATGTTTGTTATTTTTATAAAAAAACAAAGCTTGACAGCTACTTTAAAATTCTAAAACAAAGGTACACTGTATTTTTTCTCCTACATCAGTAACTACAAGATACATTATTATGCTTCCCTGTGTGTCACATTAGATCCCATTGAGGGCTTTTAATACAACTCTGTAGTAATGTTTCCCATCTTGCAGATGCAGCTCCGTAATAGGCCGTATGTGAAAATACTTTCTAGAGCTGATCCAGCCGCACTTATGAAAGATTATTATTATTTTTTTTATAGAGCTTGCTGTTTTAAAATGTAACATGTATTAGCCAATTTTAGAACCGCCATAACCCTGACTCATTTTCTTGTCTCTTATTGTTACGTTTATGTTGTTTTTTTTTTTTTTATCTTGCTGAATATTTGTTTGGTGAAATGCATACATTAAAGGGCAATTTAGGGTAGCAGGTGAAAGCATTCAATAAGCTTTAAATGAAGTTCAGTAAACATAGTAACTGCGGCTAAAGTGACTGTGTCACATAAAGCTGCTATCAGGTATACCTACAGCAGCTTTCCTTGTACCTGTTTCATCCAAATGCTGGGCCAGTTTAAAGCGGCAAAGCGCTGAAGAGTCCAGGTAGTGTAAAGTTGCAATTAGTCCCTGTTTGCTCCAGACCCCTGCACTCTGGGTGTTACTTACTCCTAACCTCAGCACTCTACGTGTTACTTATGCCTGATCCCAGCGTTATGCACTCCTGACTTCTACAATCAGTGCATTATGTACTCCTGACCCCTGCACTCTGCATTATGCACTCCTAACCTCTAATCTGTATGTTATGTACTCCTGTTCCATGCACACTGTGGGGTTGAGTTACTAAGGGCATTTTGAAAGTGCAGTTGCACTCTGCAACGGCAGTTGATCTAGAGCTTAGTAAATAATGGATAGCTGACTTTCATCATCCAATCAATTATTGTAAGCACAAATGCTGTTTTGTAATTTTCCTTGCACATGGTTGGATGATGGAAGTCAGCAAAGCTCTCCATCATTTACCAAGCTCTGGAGCAAGTGCACTTTCAAAAGCGCACACTCTATTTGCCTTTAGTAAATCAACTCCTGTGTGTTACGCACTCCTGACACCTGCACACTGTGGGGTTGATTTACTAAAGGCAAATTGACTGTGTACTTTGTAAAGTGCAGTTGCAGTCTGCAAGTGCAGTTGCTCCATAGCTTAGTAAATGAGGTACAAGTTCTCTTTGCAAAGAATACCCATCACATTCAAGGAAAATGTAAAAAACAGCATGTTGGATGATGGAACTCAGCAGAGCTTCTGCTCATTTACTAAGCTCTGGAGCAACTGCATCTTGCAAAGCGCACAGTCTCTTTGCCTTTAGTAAATCAACCCCTGTGTTATGTATTCCTCACCTCTGCACTCTGTTGTGCATTATGCACTCCTTACCACTGCACTCTGTGTGTTATTCATACTTTGACCCTAAGCACAATAGGCTCAGGTTTTATTTGACCATAACTCATTTGAGCCCCTCCTATTTTTAGGGCAGTTAAACTCTCTTCAGAATGCCCAAGGGTGTCCTGGGTCTTTCACCATCACTGTCGGTGATTTTGTGGTCATGGATAGAAATAGTGGTGTCATTTTGTGGGCGTGGTAAAAAAAAAGGGCATGGTCAGTAAAGTGTCCTTGGATTTTAGTTTGAAAATCTGGTAATCGTAGGGAAATATTGAAACTTACTTGCTCTCTCCATCATTATGACTACTGGCTCACTGGCCTTTAAGAAATTGGGAGGTCAAAGTCTATCGCTATCAGGAATTCATGGAAAGTGGTCACTTTAGGTCAAACAGTTCAGTCAATTTACCTTAATTGTTCTGTAGTGTTGTGCTAAATAAGCTCACACAGTCATCATTAGGAGTCGTCATTAGGAGTCGTCATTAGGAGTCGTCATTAGGAGTCGTCATTAGGAGTCGTCATTAGGAGTCGTCAGTAGGAGTCGTCAGTAGGAGCCGTCAGTAGGAGTCGTCAGTAGGAGTCGTCAGTAGGAGTCGTCAGTAGGAGTCGTCAGTAGGAGTCGTCAGTAGGAGTCGTCAGTAGAAGTCGTCAGTAGAAGTCGTCAGTAGAAGTCGTCAGTAGATGTCGTCATTAGGAGTCATCAGTAGGAGGACAAGAGGGTGAACTCTGTGAAGCCTAAATGGTTTAACTTCCTTTATGTGCTTTCTGTATTACCAATCCCATCCAGTCTTCTGGGGCAGGGTTGACTCTGATTGATGGCTGTGAAAAACTTTTGCCTACTTGTATATTTTTAAATCAGGCATTTTTGTATGAGGAGCAGCAAGTAAGTGAATGCTTCACTAGCATGTAAAGTTCAGAATCACCAAATTACACACAAAAGGAGTGGGGTGGGCTAGAGCATGACAGCCATTTCTGGTTGGAAATCTACTACCTAAATTAATTTTGTTTTAATTCAATTTTGATTGGTTTGATCATTTAAATACAAGGCATTTTTTCAGATGAATCTGAGATACCATTAATCTGCAATCAGTAGATATATTCTCTCGCACGATCGATAACCAATCAGCATGGTTCCCAGTCATGTGAGCGCATACATTTATTAATGACTTGGTAAGCATATGGCTTTGCTTGTAAAACACTGACAGTGACAGTTCATTGCGTGCTGTCTCTTTCTTTGTGCATTCACTGTGTAAATAGAAAGAACATTTACCTAAATAGGATAGTACAATATTTAAAGCAAAAAAAATATATATTTTAGAAAAAAAAATATTTAAAACATTATTAATTAAAACAGTGTATCAAATAAAAGGTTTATAGAAAAAAAAAAACAATGTAGATACTGTATTATTAAAGCTGAAGTTTAATTTTCTTAAAGTAGAAGCCCAGGCTACAACTAAGTGTAAAGTAGTTGTGAAGGCCTAAAGCATTCTCTGTATTAACCTCCCTGGCGGTATGATTATGTCGGATTTTAGGTGCTGAAAGCGGTACAATTATTTTGCATGGAAATTTGGTGTTTTATATTGTAGGCCTGCAATTCTTAGCAATAACTCACATAAATCTGTCCAAACAAGAGTCTAGTAGACATACCGCGTATGATAAAGTTTGAAAAACAAAATCATAAATTAAAATATAATAAATAATTATAACAAATAATAATAATAATATAATAATAATTATTCAATAATGTAATCAAATCAAAAACGCTGAAATTTGCTCAGTTGCAGAATTGTCGCTTTCATTACTTTTCAGTATTTGATGACGGATCTCCCCACAAATCACTATGGATCAATTCTGCGAGTGATTCTAATTTATTATCGCTGTTTTCTAGCTGGTCTAAAACCACTTTTGATGTAAAGAGACGGTTTTGGTTGCTATGGACAATCTCCAGTTTCCAGGCAGAAATAACAGTTTTTATAATATAAAACTGCATGCAGGGCACTGGAGAAACCACTAGGGATAAAAGGGATGTGAAATAATTACATACAATAATGTCATCTGACTGTATGTAATGTGTGTGTTTCACTTTTTGAATTTGGCACCGTTCTCCTTCCCCGTGCGTCGCAACGCTCGCAGGGAACGGAACTCGGCTCCATGATAGATCGAGCGGAGGACGAGCCGCTCACACTACGGGGAGACATCGCTGGATCCAGGGGACAAGGTAAGCATACTCATCCTGGATTCAGCGATGCGATCCCAAGTCTGGCTCGGGGGTTACCGCTAATGGTACCGAATTTTAACCCCGAGCCTGACTCAGGAATACCGTCGGAGGGGTTAAGGTAAGGTAATGTAATAAGGCAAAAAAAACCTTCCTTACTCAGCTTCCCCTGAGGATTGGGGATGTGCAAAACCATTGCATGGAGCAGTTAAGTATGACATGTTTATTTAATGTTATGGCTGGTACTATACAGAGCTTCCTGAAGACATCAGTACTCCTTTCAAGAGTCCTCAGCCCTGGTTCAAGCAGTGGGCTGGCTCATGGGATGAGTTATGCAAATATAAAAATGCCTTCTTGGGTGGATGTCATGTTATCTGAAGGAATGGGTGTTCATCTGCAGGCTTCATTTGCATGCCTACTGGCCTAGGTAATGCTAACATGTAATGCTGAGCCTTCATGATGGCAGAAAATAAATCTACTAAATGGGTGGACCAGGTTAATAAACAGTATCCTGGACATACCCCACCCTGGAAATAGGGCAGTCTCCATCTGACAGCTTTTAATGCACACTGCAAAAAGCAACTTTAGTACAGGAGAAGTGCCTGTAAAAACGTGCAAGTCTGAAGGTAAGGCTGCAGTTCAGCTTAAGCCTAGGTTCACACATATGCGAACATAGACATTGCATGTGATTCACTCCCACACTGGGGGGCCACTCGCATGCGATTTCTGTGCAATGCAAGTTCAGCTATACAGTTGTATGGCTGAACTCGCATTGGATTCGCACAAAAAAGGTGCAGGGACTTTTTTTTTTCCATACTGGGATCGGATCTTATGGGTGTACTCACCCCTGCGATCCAATTCCTGTGCAAGTTCTGAGGGTGTCATTAACATAGTATTGACACCCGCATTGGTTTGCAGAGGGCAGTTTGAACTGCCTGCGGCAAAGATGCGATGTGGGAACCGATGCTGTAATCGCACTGGTTCCCGCATCGCATATGTATGAACCTATATATACATAAAGGGAGCATAGAGGGAAATCCCGCCTATTCAAAATAGTAGCACTCACCAAATAGGTATCGGGAGGTGTGATCAGAAATTTTACTGCATCAAAACAAAAAAATAAATAGATATCCACACACCTGCATGAGTTAAACTACAATCATTTTATTTTGCCTAAAAAAAGCAATGTATGAACCTAGCCTTAAAGTAGATGTAAACCCGATTCATGAAATTTGAGCTGTGAACATATATGTGTAGTGTTTTCTTATCTCTTTCCAAAGCACTATGTCCCGTAGCTGTCTCTTGCTCCGTTCTTCTGTTAGCAGCCTGATAACTTCTCACAGGTTCTCCGAAATGGGAGATAGAAGTTTGTTTCGGGGGAGGTTGCTATAAATTAGCAGGCAGCCTGCAGTCTTAGTGCTCCCAGTGTAATCCAAACCTTCTCTAACAGTGCAGAATGAGGACGTGAAAATTCTTACCTGGTGTAAGAATTCTAAAGAATATATAAAGTCGAAGACAGCAGATATACATGTAAAACTTATGTAGGTGGATTTGTTTCATTTCTGTGTATCATCTGAGGCTGTTCACTTCACTAGGTATATGTGAGGATTTACTTTCACTTTAAAGCGATTGTAAACTCTGTTACACCACTTTTACGTACAGGTAAGCCTTAAATAAGGCTTACCTGTAGGTACTGTGATATTCAGGAGATAGGAGATATTCAGAGTGCATGCAACCGATGACATCAGCAGCGCATGCGCTTTGAAGGTCCAACTTAGAGTGCCAGACCTTTAGAGTCCCTGCCAGAAAGGGCACATCCCACGCTCATGTAGACGAAGGGTGCCAACCCAGAAAGAAGACCAGGTGAAGATGTAAGTAGGGCTTCATTCTAAGGTAAGTTTCTCATAATGTGCTAGTATGCAATGCATACTAGCACATTATGACATTGCAGGATTTCTTTTTTGTTTTTTTTACCACCAGGGGTTTCCAACCGCTTTAATGTAGGCAAATTAATCATAAAGTTATAGTCCAGTTACCCAAAGCATATTTGTCATTTGCAAAAGTATCCTGTTGTGTAGATTTTTGGGGGATTTATGGAGTTACTGTAATATGGATAAAATTACAGAGCAATCAGTATTTCATTCCTGGGGTGCAACTAAGGATTGCTGTGCCTAAAGTACAGTGTAAAAAAATCACAGTAATTGTAATAGGCAAATGTGCATAGGGAGCAATAGGTCTCCAGTATAGTTGAGTGAATTAGAATTTAATCACACATTTGACTGACGGCTTTCACGTGCTTCCGGCTTGAGATTGCTGTCTTTTTTTTTAAAGCTAGTGCTGTTGTATTAAGCCATAAATCATTTTATGAAACTCATTTCAGTCCTTTAAGGATTGCATAGGAACAGTCCACATTGGGGGTTATTTACTAAAGGAAAATCTACTTTGCACTGAAAGTGCACTTGGAAGTGCAGTCGCTCTAAATCTAAGGGGTAGGTCTGAAATGAGTGGAAGATCAGCTGATTTTATCATCCAATCATGTGCAAGCTAAAATGCTGTTTTTTATTTTCCTTGCATGTCCCCCTCGGATCTACAGCGACTTTATTTCCAAGTGCACTTTCAGTGCAAAGTGGATTTTCCTTTAGTAAAGTCAAAGTTTTAAAGCCAACTCCAGGAATTAATAAAATTCTACCCTTGCAGTGTGGCCATCTGCACTGCAAGAATTAAAGCTAATTATGTCTATGGGGTAGAGTGAGAAGCAGTATTAAAGTGGAGTTCCACCTAAAAGTGGAACTTCTGCTTTAAGGTATCCTAATCCCCTGACATGCCACATTTTGTCATTTTTTTTTTTTGAGGGGGGGGGGGGTACCTAGTTTTTGAAAAGTACCCAGGCCTCACTTCCACCTGCGCCACCTAGGCGACTCCTCCTCTCCCCCTACCTCTCCCTGCAATCTTCTGGGAGGGATATGTCACAGGTCCCAGAAGATTGTGCCGCCATTCAGGATATGCAGCATGACTCGCGCAATCACCCG
This sequence comes from Lithobates pipiens, assembly GCF_037356315.1. NCBI lineage: Eukaryota > Metazoa > Chordata > Amphibia > Anura > Ranidae > Lithobates > Lithobates pipiens. The sequence continues at coordinate 295,577,783 of NW_027507764.1, forward strand.
GCTGTGATGGGGCAAGCTGTCACAGGCTTGCAATGCCGGCGCAGCAGACAGACGGGGGAGAGAACGGATGCTTTGGTGGATTGCTGGATCATGGGACCGGTAAGTGTGTGTTTATTAACCTCTTCCCGCCCGACCTATAGCCGAATGATGGCCGTAGAGCGGGCGCTTTCGTCCGGGGGGCCGTCCCTGGACGTCCTGTTTACTTCCGCAATGTGCGCCACCGCGGGCGCGCATCGGGGAAGTTCTGTGTTTGCCGTGTCCCCCGGAGACAGGCAAACACAGATCGCTGTAAACGGCCAATCACAGCGGCGTGTCCAATGTGAGATGATCTTATATGTAAACATATGAGATCATCTCTCAGTGCCGCTCTCCCTCCTCACACAGAAAGCGTGTGAGAGGGGAGAGATGAACGGCTGCAGCGGCCATAAGTGTAAAAAAAAAGTTTAAAAAAGTGCCATCCTGCCCCAGTGCCATCCGCCCCAGTGCCACCTGTCCCCAGTGCTACCTGTCCCCAGTGCCACCTGTTAGTGCTATCTGTCCCCAGTGCCACCTGTTGTCAGTGCCATTTGTCCACAGTGCCACGTGTCATCAGTGCCACATAGTGCCATCTGTCATCAGTGCCACGTATCAGTGCCATTTGTCATCAGTGCCACCTGTCAGTGTCACGTGCCATCTGTTGTCAGTGTCACGTGTCATCAATGCCACGTATTAGTGCATCTGTCATCGGTGGCACGTATTAATGCCACGTATTAGTGCCATCTGTCATTAGTGCCACGTGTCATCAGTGCCACGTATTAGTGCCACGTGTCATCAGTGCCACATATTAGTGCCAACTGTCATCAGTGCCACGTATAAGTGTCATCAGTGCCACGTATCAGTGTCACGTGTCATTGTCCTGGTGCTCCAGGGCCTTCAAAAGTGTAATAGGTAGTCAACAAGTTAGATGTGTAATTTATGCTCCTAGAACACGTGATGGCACTCCCTGCATGTTGGGCCTCTCTATGTGGCCAGGCTGTGAAAAAGTCCCACACATGTGGTATTGTAATACTCAGGAGGAGTAGCAGAATTTTTTTGGGGGTGTCATTTGACAATGACAATTTTGTGGAAAAAAATTTAAAAAATTAAAAATCTTAATTTTGCAAAGAGTTGTGGAAAAAAATGACAACTTTCAAAAGCTCACTATGCCTCTTACTAAATACCTTGGAATGTCTACTTTCCAAAAAGGGGTCATTTGGGAGGTATTTGTACTTTCCTGGCTTGTTCGGGTCTCAAGAAGCGAGCTAGGCAACCAGTACATCAGATGTGATACATTTTTTATGATTCGCACCACAGTTTGTAGACTCTCTAACTTTCACAAAGACCAAATAATATCCACTAATTTGGGTTATTTTTTACCAAAGATATGTAGCAGTATAAATTGTGGCCAAAATTTATGAAGAAAAATTACAAATTTGCATAATTCTGTCACAGAAACAAAGAAATATGCGTTTTTTTTTTTCAAAATTTTAGATCTTTTTTCATTTATAGCGCAAAACAAAAAAACCCAGAGGTGATCAAATACCACCAAAAGAAATCTCTATTTGTGGGAAAAAAAGGACAAAAAATTCATTTGGGTACAGTGTTGCATGACTGAGTAATTGTCATTCAAAGTGTGAGAGCACCGAAAGCTGAAAATTGGTCTGGGCAGGAAGGGTGTTTAAGTGCCCAGTAAGCAAGTGGTTAAAAGTCAACAGCTACACTTTTTGTTGCTGCTGACTTTTAATAAACACAAAAACGACTGGAACTTTAACTACCCTAATGCTTGTGCTGTCCTCCTCTAAGCTCTTGTCCCTTGGCATCTTTACATTCAATGCATACAATGCATAGCTATTAAAGCGGAGGTCCACCCTAAAGTGGAGCTTCCGCTCATTGGAACCCTCCCCCCCTCCGGCGCCACAATTGGCACCTTTCAGGGGGGAGGGGGGTGCAGGTACCTGTACAGTACAGGTATCTGCACCCACTTCCGGCGTAGATTCTGCAGAAGGTACGACCCTTTCCGCAGAATCTACGCCCCTTTCCGAAGGTCCCCCGCTGCCTGCTGGGAAACACATGGATCCCAGAGACAGCGGGGACCATCCTTATTGTGCCGCAAGGCTCCACTTCCTGATTCCCATACCCAAGATGGCGGCGGCAGCACCCGAGAGACGATCGAGAGATCGGCTTCGGGTGCCGACATCGCGGGCGCGCTGGGCGGGTAAGTGTCATTATTTTAAAAGTCAGCAGCTGCAGTATTTGTAGCTGCTGGCTTTTAAAAAAAAAAAAACACGGCAGACTCCCGCTTTAAAGAGGAAGTAATCCCTGATGGGTTTTACTACCTCTTTATTCACCTGCAACGTAAAAGCATAATGGGCTAGTATGCATCTGGCACTTACCTGCAAACAAAGCCCGCAATGTCGGTGCTAGTGGAAGCATCCATCTTCGCCCCTCTTCCTTACGGGGCCGTGGACTTTGGCTCTGTGACTGGCCAGAGCTGCGTGAGGTCACTCCTGTCACGGCACATGCTAGGGAACAAACGGCATGGCGGGCTGTTTCTTCACTGCGCATGTGCCCATGGCTTCATTGGTGCACTTCAAGGTAAATATCTCCTAAACGGTGCACTTTTAGGAGATATTTTCAGTACATATAGGTAAGTCTTATTATAGGCTTACCTATATTATTATAGGCTTACCTATATGTAAAAATGTCTCCGGGGGGTTTACAACTTTAAGCCTGAATTACATATGGAGGAGGTGAGCATGTGGCCACAGGCTTGAGAGAGAGGAGGCTACTGCGAAGCGGTTGCAGTGCTGGATGGAGCCTACTGGTGCCCAGGATATGGTATTTCTCCTTATTCCAGCACCCCTATACAAATCAAACATTTAACCCTCACAGTGCGAAAGGGTCCCACTGCAAGGGTACATTTTATTGTTGTGCCAGGAGATGGGCTTTCATTTTTACTTCAGCTAAATAACAATAATATTATGGTAGCAAGGACAGGGACCACCAAGGGCAGCAACAGTGACAGGACAGTCTGATTGCATAATGTGTCATATCTGGTCCTGTCTTTAAAATATTGCAGAATGCACTAATTTGTTTTGTGCAGAACCTACTGGAAAAAACAATTATCAGCTTGTTAACTAAGACTAGTAGTTAGCATATTGGTTTACCCCAGCTGAATCCGACAGTCCGCAGGGAGTGAATGTTCACATCCCAGGCAGACACATCTGCTCCAAAGAACTAGCAAAGTAGTATAAACCCCTTGCCAATTCCTGGCTGTGTTGGAAGAGTCCACATTCAGACTGCATGGATGAGCCAACAGGAGCTTACCTCATAACTAGAGCTGGGTGTGATTCATCCTCTTGATACAATTGCCTTATTTAATATAAATGACTATAGAGCAATAATAAGAAGTCAGGCAGATAAATGGATGGAAATAGTCCAGGATACACAAGTCATAATTTTGGAACAGGAATTCAATGACCAGACAAGACTGACACCAAGGTGGCTTGGAGGATACCACAGAATAGGATATACACTCACCGGCCACTTTATTAGGTACACCTTCCTAGTACCGGGTTGGACCCCCTTTTGCCTTCAGAACTGCCTCAATTCTTCATGGCATAGATTCAACAAGGTGTTGGAAACATTCCTCAGGGATTTTGGTTCATATTGACATGATGACATCACGTAGTTGCTGCAGATTTGTTGGCTGCACATCCATGATGAGAATCTCCCTTTCCACCACATCCTAAAGGTGCTCTATTGGATTGAGATCTGGTGACTGTGGAGGCCATTGAAGTACAGTGACTTCATTGTCATTTTCAAGAAACCAGTGGTGGGATGTGAGCTTTGTGACATGGAGCATTATCCTACTGGAAGGAGCCATCAGAAGATAAGTACACTGTAGCCCTAAAGGGATAGACATGGTCAGCAACAATACTGAGGAAGGCCGTGGTGATTAAACGATGCTCAATTGGTACTAAGGGGCTCAAAGTGTGGCAAGAAAATATCCCCCACACCATTACACCATCAGTCTGACCAATTGATACAAGGCAAGATGGATCCATGCTTTCATGTTGTTTATGCAAAATTTTGACCCTACCATCTGAATGTTGCAGCTGAAGTCAGACCAGGCAATGTTTTTCCGATCTTCTATTGTCCAATTTTGGTGAGCCTGTGTGAATTGTAGCCGTTTTACTTTTTTAGCTGACTGGAGTGGCACCCAGTGCTGTGGCCCATCTGCTTCAAGGTTCAATGTGTTGTGCATTCAGAGATGATATTCTGCAAACCTTGGTTGTAACAAGTGGTTATTTGAGTTACTGTTGCCTTTCTATTATCTCAAACTAGTCTCCTCTGACATCAACAAGGCATTTTCGTCCACACAACTTCCACTCACTGGATATTTTTCTCTTTTTCCGACCATTCTCTGTAAACCCTAGAGATGGTTGTATGTGAAAATCCCAGTAGATCAGCAGTTTTAAAATACTCAGACTGGCTTGTCTGGCACCAACAACTATGCCACATCAAAGTCACATAAATCCCCCTTCGTCCCCATTCTGATGCTCGGTTTGCGCTTCAGAAAATTTTCTTCACCACATCTAGATGCCTAAATGCATTGAGTTGCTGACATGTGATTGGCTGATTAGAAATTTGTGTTACCAAGCAATTGAACAGGTGTACCTAAAGCCGCGTACACACGTAGCCGTCTGTCCGACGTACTTAGTCTGACTTACCGCCAGACTGTCCGTCGGACTTTCCGAACGGGCTACTTGCCCACACACGGCACTTTTTCAGCGGACTAATACGGCGTACTAAGTTCGCCGTACTATCCGCCCTACTTTTGAAATGAACGGACTCACCCACACACGCGGAGGAAAATCCGCTCATTTCGAGCACGTCTCCAGGTAGGCGGAGCCCGCGAAGGAGACGTCGCTGGCCCCGCCGCCTGGTATGGACTTATAGGGGAACCCCAACGCCGAAAAAAATCGGCGTGGGGGTCCCCCCCAAGTCCACAACAGACCTTTGTCCAAGCACGCTACCCGGCCGGCCAGGAAAGGAGGGGCGAGCGAGCGCCCCCCCTCCTGAGCCGTACCAGGCCGTGTGCCCTCAACATGGGGGGTGCCTTGGGGAAGGGGGGGCCGCGCGGCCCCCCCACCCCAAAGCACCTTGTCCCCATGTTGATGAGGACAAGGGCCTCTTCCCGACAACCCTGGCCGTTGGTTGTCGGGGTCTGCGGGCGGGGGGCTTATCGGAATCCGGGAGCCCCCTTTAATAAGGGGGCCCCCGGATACCGGCCCCCCACCCTATGTGAATGAGTATGGGGTACAATGTACCCCTACCCATTCACCTGTAAAATAAAGCACAAAAAAAACACAACACACAAGATAAAATAATTTATTGCACAGCTCCGGGGGTCTTCCGTCTTCGGGGGTCTTCTCGCCAGACTCCTCCGCTATCTTCTTGTAGCTCTTTTACTAGCGGAGGAGCCCGGCATTCTTCTTCGTCGCCGCGGCCTCTTCTTCCGACTTCGGGGGTCTTGTCCCCCTCTTCGGTTCTTCTGCCGGGCCACCGTGCCTTCTTATAGCTCTTTTACAGGCGGTGGCCCGGTCTTCTGTCGCCACCGCCGCCTTGCGTTCTTCTTTTCCTGGAGATGTTGACTCGACGTTCTCTCCGGCCGCAATGCCAGGGACGCGCTGCGCTGCCACTTATATAGGGACAAGGGGCGGTGTCACATGGGTTGATGTCACATGTGTTGGTCACATGGGTTGATGTCACATGGCGACAGTCCCAGCATCCTCCGGGACTGTGACATCGTAAGGGGGCGGGGTCACCATGTGACACCAACCCATGTGACATCAACCCATGTGACACCGCCCCTTGTCCCTATATAAGTGGCAGCGCAGCGCGTCCCTGGCATTGCGGCCGGAGAGAACGCTGAGTCAACATCTCCAGGAGAAGAAGAAGAAGAACGGAAGGCGGCAGCCGCGGCGACAGAAGACCGGGCCACCGCCTGTAAAAGAGCTATAAGAAGGCGCGGTGGCCCGGCAGAAGAACCGAAGAGGGGGACAAGACCCCCGAAGTCGGAAGAAGAGGCCGCGGCGACGAAGAAGAATGCCGGGCTTCTCCGCTAGTAAAAGAGCTACAAGAAGATAGCGGAGGAGTCCGGCGAGAAGACCCCCGAAGACGGAAGACCCCCGGAGCTGTGCAATAAATTATTTTATCTTGTGTGTTGTGTTTTTTTTTGTACTTTATTTTACAGGTGAATGGGTAGGGGTACATTGTACCCCATACTCATTCACATAGGGTGGGAGGCCGGTATCCGGGGGCCCCCTTATTAAAGGGGGCTCCCGGATTCCGATAAGCCCCCCGCCCGCAGACCCCGACAACCAACGGCCAGGGTTGTCGGGAAGAGGCCCTTGTCCTCATCAACATGGGGACAAGGTGCTTTGGGGTGGGGGGGCCGCACGGCCCCCCCTTCCCCAAGGCACCCCCCATGTTGAGGGCACGCGGCCTGGTACGGCTCAGGAGGGGGGGGGGGCGCTCGCTCACCCCTCCTTTCACCCCTCCTTTCCTGGCCGGCCGGGTAGCGTGATCGGACAAGGGTCTGTTGTGGACTTTGGGGGGGACCCCCACGCCGATTTTTAAGTCCATACCAGGCGGCGGGGCCAGCGACGTCTCCTTCGCGGGCTCCACCTACCTGGAGACCCGCTCGAAATGAGCGGACTTTTCTCCGGGCGGGAAAAGTCCGTTCATTTCAAAAGTACGGCGGACTTGCATACACACGGCCGGATTGTCCGCCGAAATGCGAGTCCGGTGGGAAGATTGGAGTGTAAAACTACATTCTAAGTCCGCCGTACTTTCGGGTCAAAAAAGTATGCCGGAGGCTACACACGGGGGGATTGTTTGGCGGACTTCAGTTTGCCGGTCTTTTCCACCCGCTTGTTTGATCGTGTGTACGCGGCATAATAAAGTGGCCAGTGAGTATAAAAGTCCAGATACACAAGTCCAGCATTCAGGTTCAGATAAAGTCAGGACACCCAGTCCAGAATACAGATAGGATAGCATGTGTAGATAAGAATGGTACAATAAAGAAGAATTTCACCCTTATAATAAAAATATATAGATAGGATTGACAGGTGATCAACCAGCACCACATCCCCTTTTTATAGAGAAAAAATGAATAAATATAAACTGACTTTTTAGGGTTCCAAAACTAAGACAGAGATAGCATTAACATTTTTATTTTTATTCTAGAAATTATTTCAATGAAACACTTCTTCACAACATTGAATTGTGTGATTTAAAAGTACAAAACATCAGTGTCATTTAAAAAATTGATTCCCCTTTGATTACCACCTTATATACCAGGGATATGTAATTAGCAGACCTCCATCTGTTGCAAAACTACAGGTGCCATCATGCCTCTGCCTCTGTCGTGCTATGCCTCATGGGACTTGTAGTTCTGCAACAGCTGGAGGCCTGCTAATTGCATACCCCTGTTATATACCCTTACGTTATTACATATCCACCATTAAATAGCTCAATACTTTCTATAAACGATTGGGTAATTCCAGAAAAAGTAAAATTCATTTAGATGGGCAGAATAAAGGTTCAACACACCTTCAACACGTTTTGCAGTAAGCTTCATTGGGATGATAAATAGGGTATTGAATAACATTGATGACTTGGCTCGAGCATGCACAGTGGACAGCCTGCTGTGAAGCTGAAAGTAGGTTAGCAGCTGGATAGCAGCAGGATACGGGGAACCCAAAAGATTGTGAAGAACTAGCGTGGGTAGGGGCAGCACTGGACCCCTGGACAGATAAGTGTCCTTTTATTAAAAGTCAGCAGATACAGGATTTGTAGCTGCAGTGAACAACCGCTTTAATCCCTCATACTTCTTGGACAAGATATAGGTTGAGAGAAGATGAAGGCACCATCCAGAGCCAGGGACAAGTAAACAGATCCAGTTATAGGATTGCACCATGATGAGATGCAGAGAGACAGAGGGCATGCACCAACATCTGAGAATATGTACCAAGCAAATAAAACCACAAATCCTCCACGCTACCAAAAATAAAAAATAACTCAATGGGATAGCATCCAGGAAAAAATGTGTTTAAAAAATGTGTTGCCTACAAATATAACAATTAAAAAGTCCTGATATGCAGCGCTAATCAGATATATCAAATAGTATTCGCAATCAATCTGAGAATACGTACCAAGCAAAAATTTACAAGGGTGGGATGCCCTTAACAATAAGCAAAAAATTACAATATCACCTGTGGCATGTTAACATATTATGACGTGTTTACATAAATATAAGAAATAATGTGCAAAATAAATATACGCACATTTTTGTTTCCAAATATCCTTATACAATATGATTTTACAAGTCCAAAATGATCAACGTGTGCAAGAAACTTTAAAATATACAAATAACACAAAGTTTTTTTGTGTTTGACATTCAAAGTGTGCTTTTAAACCTTCACTTTGCCTTTAAACTTATCCATGCACTATATGTTGCACCACCACCGTGATGTGCCCCCACCTCATACGATGGACCCCACTATTTTTATAAACAGGAGGTCAAACAATGCTTAAAAATAAAAGATGTGCTCCCCAGATACTCCTCTTAAGGTTGCTGGTCAATAGTGTAACCATTGTTAATATTATACGTGTTCCCGTATTATAGTTGCCAAATTCCTGGAAGTCTGGAATTCTCCCCTACATATTGTAATCCACAGGGGCATTCCAATATATATATATATATATATATATATATATATATATATATATATATATACATAATCCCCCAAATCCATACCAGACCTGAAGCCCCCCCCCAAATCCATACCCGACCCTTCAGGTCAGGCAGTGTGGAAGGAGCACTACATAACCTCTGTATGGCTATTTTTTCACAATTTAGTAGCTAACAGTAAAATTATGTTTGATGTTTTTAGAAGTGGGTAGTAATAAAATCTGCTAAACCTCAATTGGACCTTTTATATCCGTTACGTGTCATGATTTCTTAATGTTTATCTTGTGTCTGCATTATGTTAACACTCCCTTGTGTGTAATTAAGAGATGAATAAGCCCGGATTCATGAACATAAGATCCGCTGTATCACGCTTGAACCTGCAATTCACCTTTGTCTGACATTAATCTTTTTCACATATTTATGGTGCACGTACTATATGACTTTAGTTTACTCGCTATATACAGTTATTAACACATTTTTTTTACACTAATTGCAAGCATGAAATTAATAAACTGCAGCATCCCCTTTTCAGTGATTGGAAACATTTGCAAAAGAGTATTATGCAGAAAGGCCAAGTAATAAGCAAGGACAGAAAGTGAGGTTACAATTAGGTTTTGCAAGGATAGCTTGCCACCTAATGGATCCTAATAGTTAAAGTGGAGTTCCGCCTGCAAAAAAAAAAGAAAAGTCAGCAGCTACAAATACTACAGCAGCTGACTTTTTAAATAAGGACACATACCTGTCCAGGGCACCCACGATATCCTCACCCGAAGCCAACCTGTCCTTCGGAGTCAAGAGATGAAGTCTTGTGGTTTTGCAGCCTGTTTCCTACTGCACACGCGCGAGTTGTTCTGCATGTTCTGAATGGTACCTGTTGTCTTCTGGGACCAGCGTGTCACCCAGTGACAGCAGAGGGGGGTAGAGGAGGGACCAGACATGGCATAGTTCACCGCGGATTCTGTGGCGCTCTTTTGCCGGAAGTGGGAGCATATACCTGTATTAGTCAGGTATATGCTCCCCCCTACCCCCCTGAAAAGTGTCAAATGTGACACCAGAGGGGGGTAGGAACCAGATCAGCGGAAGTTCCCTTTCTGGGTGGAACTCTGCTTTAATTTTTAGGTATGAATAACACCATAATGGGAGGATACAATTTTAGTAAGTTTCAGTCCATTTGCATCAGGGCAGCCTGCTGAAGTGTGTTTATGATGTGTTATGTTGTGCATTATTTTGTGTTTAGTTAAGCAGCCCATTCAAATGAAAGGGTTGCAAGGGCACCACTGCATTGGTGGTATTAAACCTGCACCACTTTTGTTGAGTGCAGTGCACTGAAAAGCATGTAAGTACATTACCGTGTGTTGCAGTACACTGAAACATAGGTGCATTGGGGTGCCATTCTTATTGAATGGCACTACAGCCTACCAATGCACATAATGGGGTTGATTTTCTAAAGGCAAATAGACTGTGCAGCTTAGTGAATGTGATGAAGCTCTGCTGATTTTTGCACCTGATAGGGTATTCTGTGCAGTCAATTTGCATCAGGGCAGCTTGCTGCAATGTGTTTATGATGTGTTATGCTGTGCATTAACGTGTGTTTCATTAAGCAGCCCATTCAAATAAAAGGGTTGAAACACAGCATTGGTGGTATTGGACCTGCACCAATTTTGCTGAGTACATTGCACTGAAAAGCATGTAAATGCATTACTGTGTGTTGCAGTACACTGCGATGCAGGTGCGTTGGGGTGGCATTTATATTGAATTGCACCACAGCCTACAGATACACATAATGGGGTTGATTTAATAAAGGCAAATATACTGTGCACTTTGTAAGTACAGTTGCATTTATTTTCCCCTAGAACAGCCTTTCTCAACCTTTTCAACATAGAGGAACCCTTGAAATAGTTCTGCGGTCTCGTGGAACCCCTGCTAAAAATTAGAAATCTACAACTCATGATACATTAGTGTGATGGTCAGTGAGAAGAATGGTCCTTACACTTGTGGTCATTGGGAAGAATTACCTCCTTACAGATAGTTAAAAAGATCAATGATGTCGGTGGGAACTTATCTGAGAGGCAGAAATTGCCCAATGCTGAAGGAACCCCTAGCAACCTCTGGAGGAACCCTAGTTGAGAATCACTGCCCCAGAGCTTAGTGAATGTGATGAAGCTCTGCTGATTTCCATCGTCCAATCATATGCAAGCAAAAATGCTGTTTTTTTGTTTTTTTTTATCTTCCTTAACCTCCCTGGCGTTATGATTATTTCATATTTTAGGTGCTGAAAGCGGTATAATTATTTAGCATGAAAATTTGGCCTTTTATATTGTAGTCCTGTAATTCTTAGGAATAACTCACTTAAATCTGTGTCTAGCAGACATCTTAGGTATGATAAAATTTGAAAAAATTAAATCATAAATTATAATATAATTATACCAAATAATAATATAACAATAATAAAAATTATTCAATAATGTAATGAAATCAAAAACACTGAAATTTGCTCAGTTGCAGAATTGTCACTGTCATTACTTTTTAGTATTTGATGACGGATCTCTCCACAAATCAATATCGCTCAATTCTGTGAGTGATTCTAATTTATTATCGCTGTTTTCTAGCTGGTCTAAAACCATTTTTGATGTAAAGGGACAGTTTTGGTTGCTATGGACAATCTCCAGTTTCCAGGCATTTTTTTTTTATATTATAAAACTGCATGCAGGACACTGGGCAGAACACTAGGGACAAAGGGGATGTGAAATAATTACATTCAGTAATGTAATCTGTAAGATTACATTATACTGTATGTATACTGTGTGTTTCAATTTTGAATTTGGCGCCATTCTCCATCCCCGTGCATTGCAATGCTCGCAGGGAATGGAGATCGGCTCCGTGATAGATTGAGCGGAGCACGGCTCGCTCATACAGCGGGGGGACATAGCTAGATCCAGGGGACAAGGTAAGTATACTCATCCTGCATTAAGTGATGCGATCCCGAGTCTGGCTCGGGGGTTACCGCTTTTGGTATAAAATCTCCACCCCGAGCAAGACTTGGGAATACCCCAGGGGGGTTAAATACAACATTCACTAAGCTCTGGGGAAAATTAGTGCAACTGCACTTGCAAAGTGCATGTCTATTTACCTTTAGTAAATTAACACCATTGTGTTATAACATGTGCATTACTTCAGGACATTGGCCATTTGGGCAAAATACTCTGGTCTAGTATGCACAATAAAGTGTCTCCACTGTTTTTTTTTTCTTCTGATTGTTGATTTACTAAGTCCAAATAATACAGGTATTTGTGAAGGTAAAAATAAAGGAGAGGATGAAGTCATATAAAAATGTGTTGTACAATGTAACTCTAGCGTGTTAGAGAGCTCATTAAAGCCGAATTTCACCTAAAAATGGAACTTCCACTTTAAACACTCCTCGCCCCCTTACATGCCACATTTGGCATGTCATTTTTGGGGGGGGGGGGGGGAATGGGGGCTTTGTTAGGAGGGGGACTTCCTGTCCCACTTCCTCCTTCCACCCAGGGACCGCCAAGGCGACTCCTCCTTTCTCCTTAGGTGGCCCCTCCCGACAGTCACGTGTCCCAGGAGATCGCCTGTCCACTCCGGGAGCGCAGCGCGACTCATGCATGCGCTGTGCGTGCCTGGCCATGAAGCCAAAAGCTGTCACGGCCAGGTGCCCAGAGTGACAGTGGGGGCGCCAGCTGAGAGGAGGGGGAGAGGAGCGGTGCTTTGTTCAGCCACATCGCTGGACCCTGGGACAGATAAGTGTCTGTTTATTAAACGTTAGCAACTACACTTTTTGTAGCTGCTGACTTTTAATAAACATAAAAAGCTTGGAACTCCCCTTTAAGAAACATAACCACAGTTTACAGGGTTGCTAATTTAATTGGCAAGCTCTTATACCGTATGTCAGTGCCATGAGACAATATCTTCTGGCAACCAAAATGTAGGAAGATCCTACACAAATACCAAAAAAATATATAATAATAATTGAACTGTAAACTGATCAGATGAAAAGTAGTAGCAATATATATTAATTATAATGGATTAAGCAAATAAATGGACTTTTGAAAATGTGTGATGCCATACTGGAGGTTATAGGATCAGAAAATGTAATTATAAGTGAAAGGCCGTAACTAAATACTAGTTGAGGAGAGCATATAGTAGCTACTCTTGGGGCCTCTTGACACTTGCGTGTGCTACTTTATGTGTGCGTTGGGTTACTGTTCTAGATAAATGGCACTGCAATATAGTACCATGTGTTAATCCTGCAAGTGTGGACACAGCCTTAAAGAGAAACTGAACTGAAAAAGTAAAGATATGCTATGTATAGGAAACCTTTAGAAATGTTAATTGTGCATAAGCATTTTAACTTTTGTCTGGAATTTCTACTGAAAACAGCAGTGTACTTTTGGTATATGGGTAAGCCTGTGCACACTCATAGCTGTATATCTGCAGTGTGAGATGTAAGGGGTTGATTCTGCTGACTCATAGTCTCGACAGGTTTTAAGTGGGTTTCGGGGATGTAACTACTGTGCTGCTCACTGCTCTTGCTGGAGGCTTTGACATGAGGAAACAAAGCTTTGCCTCTACCAAGATGCCCACCCACACATAGTGCAGGCCAAGGCATGGTAGATCAGTGATGGGGAAAGATCAGTTGCATGAAGAGCACAGGTTATGCAAGAAAGGGGAATGGTGCTGGAGTTAAAGATAGTAACTTATTGGTATTAAAAGTCCATGTATAAAAAGTCCATACATTCCAAATGGATCAACAGGAATTCTACACCACACTAGTGGCAGCTCACCATCGAGTAAAGCAAACCCTGTATGACATGAAAAGAAACACAGGGGGGTGCCAGACTAAGTGTAGCAGTAAAATTATGGATTTATTAAACAGCCAATTGGAAATTTACATAAAAAGGAATTAAACAGGTTAATCCTGCATAAAAGGCTCTGGTGGCTGGATCTCCCAAGGTCATCTGCACAGGTGATTGGGAAGAGCACATATGACTGCTCTTCAACTGATGCCTTCCTATTTTTGGGCACATTTTCCAGAGTTCAATTCCTCTTTAAGCTCATATGATAATGTTGTTAGGGGAATATTTTGCAACATGATTTCTGCTAGAGAAAATATTGCTGTGTGATATCATTCACATCTCTAGCAGTTAATTAGATATAGCTCAGCTCAATCACCAGTTTTATTCACTATCAGATTATGATCAAGTTAAACTGATGAATGATTTATTTTAGCAATCCAGATATGTAAATTGTAAAATACCCCCAGCTGTTCTAAAATCTTAGTTACTAAAAATACCTGGGTAAAATGTACTTTCCAGGCTCTTTCTAGCTGCTAAACGCAAATACAGCTGTGGCAGCAGAATATGTGCATTCTGGTTGAGGGCAGCTAAGTGCTACTGCAGCTTTGTTCAGGTGATGAATGTCAGTGGGAGTCTGGGGCTTCTGACCTGTGAGCAATACCTGTTTTTATTTTAAATAGGAATTCCAGGTATTGGAAGAGGTGGAGAGTGTGATACCATTGCCCCTCCTCTAAACCTCGTCCGGTCAGAGAATGCCTTGCATGTGTTATTCATCCACGACCATCACCTCATGTTACAGCATGATACTGCATGGCCCCATGTTGCAATCTGTACACAATTCCTGGAAGCTGAAAACATCCCAGTTCTTGCATGGCCAGCATACTCATCGGACATGTCACCCATTGAGCATATTTGGGATATATATTTGGGACAGCATGTTCTAGTTCCAATATCCAGCAACTTCGCACAGCCATTGAAGAGGAATGGACCAACATTCCACAGGCCACAATCAAAAACCTGATCAACTCTATGCGAAGGAGATGTGCTGCACTGTGTGAGGCAAATGGTGGTCACACCAGATACTGACTGGTTTTCGGACCCCCAATACTTAGAGTTGCATTTTATTGTAGCCAGCCTAAGGCACACCTGTGCAATAATCATGCTTTCTAATCAGCATCTTGATATGCTACACCTGTGAGGTGAATGGATTCTTTTTTTTTCAAAATGTTCAGTTTTTTTTCATTTTATTTAGCAGAAAATAAAAAACCCAGTGGTGATTAACCCTTTCGCCACCAGTTCCATACGTCATATGGACCTAGTGGTGGGGGATATTGCACACAATCTCATTACTGTAGCAACCGAAATTGTGTGTGAAACTGACAGGCAGACTCCTGCCTGTCAGGTAAGAGCATTCGGGTGGCGCCCCCCGGTACAGGCGCCCCCCGCTCGCTCCCACCACGCTTACCGGGCTCTGCTTGCCGATCGGCGGGCCCAGGACAGTCATGGCGGGTGCTGGCGGGTAGAGGGGAGGGAGAACACGTCCGCTCTCCTCCCCTTCTTGCAGTGACCCAGAAAGCCATGTCTCTGATGTCACTTCCGGGTCACGTTCTCTGTGTCCCGGCTCGATTTGCTGGTATAGGATATCTGTCCCTTATGTGATAAAAAAAGTTGCGTAAAAAAATAAAGTTACACCCAAGCACATAAAATCCCCCCCCCAAAAAAATGGAGCCCCCCTTCCTCTCCACATATACACACGCACGAATTTTTAAACAAATGTGTCAGGGCTACTACACGTGAAAACTTTGATTGCGATATATATGTTATATATCGCCGTGTACGCTGGAGTGAGAGCAATAACTCTAGCACCAGACCTCCTCTGTAACACTAAACATACCTATTGAGGGCTTTAAAGCGTCGCCTATAGAAAATATAGGGTACTGAAGTTTGACACCATTTCTTGGGTGCAAAAGAAATTCAAGGTTTAGCATGTTTGGTATCTATTTACTCAACGTAACATTGTCTTTTATATCTTGCCAAAACTTTGAGTCATTTATGGCATTTGTTTGTCCTGAAATTCACATCATGTGACATAAAATTTTTTTAACTACCGCTATTTTATTCTGTAAGGTGTCTGCTTTCAGAAAATGTATAATGTTTGGGGTTCTGTGTAATCTTCAGGCCTAAAATAATTTTTTAAACGTGTGCAAAAAAAATGCAAAAACGGCTCTGGCAGCGAAAGGGTTAAATACCACCAAAAGAAAGCTGTATTTATTTGAACAAAATTATCAAAATTTCATTACTGGGTACAGTGTTGCATGACTGCACAATTATCATTCAGATTGCATCAGAGCTGAAAGGTGAAAAAAGTGGCCAGTATTGAAGTGATTAAGCACTGCATCTGATGGGGTAGGGGGTTTGGTTACCCTTATGCCGCGTACACACGGGCGGACTGTATGGCCTACTTAGTCCGCCGAAACACATTTCAGCGGACAGTCCGCTCATGTGTGGGCTTCAGCAGACTTTTTCAGCGTGCAGTCCGGCGTACTAAGAATTTCGGATTTTTCGAAATTCTGTCCGTCGTACTCGCATTTCGGCGGGCAATCCGGCCGTGTGTATGCCAGTCCGCCGGACTTTTGAAATGAGCGGACTTTTCCCGCCCGGAGAAAAGTCCGCTCATTTCGAGCGGGTATCCAGGTAGGCGGGGCCCGCGAAGGAGACGTCGCTGGCCACGCCGCCTGGTATGGACTTAAAGGGGAACCCCAACGCCGAAAAAAATCGGCGTGGGGGTCCCCCCCAAGTCCACAACAGACCCTTGTCCGAGCACGCTACCCGGCCAGCCAGGAAAGGGGGGCGAGCGAGCGCCCCCCCTCCTGAGCCGTACCAGGCCGCGTGCCCTCAACATGGGGGGGTGCCGCGCGGCCCCCCCACCCCAAAGCACCTTGTCCCCATGTTGATGAGGACAAGGGCCTCTTCCCGACAACCCTGGCCGTTGGTTGTCGGGGTCTGCTGGCGGGGGGCTTATCGGAATCCGGGAGCCCCCTTTAATGCAGGGAAACAAAAATCGGTACATCGCCGCTGTCAAAAGAGAGCTTTGTGTTGTTTACATACACAAAGCTCTCTCCTGTCACTCACTCCGACGCTAGGCAGATCAGCATGTGCTGGAGCCAATGACAGCACAGCCGAGCAGGCAGGTGTCTACGTGTGCCCCTGACCCAGAAATGCAGAATCACACATACATATACATACATATAATCACACACATATACACACAACAGTATAACATTGTATTCGTGTAAAAATATTTTATGAATTAAATAATGACCAATTCATCTTGTTCATGCTTGAAGATCAACCAGTAATATAATTTTTTTTTCTGGCTTGACACTGTTTCATTTCCCATTACAATAAAATAAGTCCTTCAATGTGCACTTCCAGGTCCCAGTGACCAAAAGTTTCCTTTGGCTGAATTAAATTGTTTTCCCTCGGAAAACAAAGCAGACCATACCGGTTTCTAAGATATTTCTATTGGGGTTCTTTCACATGGGCAGCCAAGGGACATGAAAAATAGTTAACCCACGGTTTTACTGAACCCCCCCCCCCCAATCCCTGGCTGCCCACCTGAATTCTAACATTACACCCTGACAGGGCTGTAGACACTTTGCCGGCATGGCATTTTTAATTTGGGGTGCAGAGTTTAACAGGCATCACTGCCTGTCGAGATTGCCCATAGAGAACAATGGGGCCTTACTGCAACCTTGGGCCAAATGCTTGACTTGCAGTTGCAGTGCAGTCCTGCAATGTAAAATGACTGTTCAACAATAAAAAAGCAAAAAAGGCATTAGGAAGCCCAGTAGTGCCTCCTGAATGACTGTCAACCTTTGCTATACCACCCTCTGAAAAGTGTTCCACCATGTAATTCTTTATCAGAGCTTGGTAAGCTTACCGCCTGTCTGAAAGAACCCTTACACGGTTAAAAGAGTGTGCTTCATTGACATGGGGAAATTTAAGTATTCAAATCTTTATATTCTCTGGAGACCTTAATTAAAACTGAAACATGAATGTACTTTAGAGCTATGTATAATCTGAATACTACTCGTAAATACCAAAAGAAAAAATAGCAATTTTACTGCACACCATAGGCAAAGTTTCTAAAATTCTGCTCATGTCTGAAAATCTCCAAGACACCACTATGTACTTGCAGTAGTTTTAAAGAGACAAAACATGGAGAATTGAGCATGTGTTGTGGAGATGTATCATTTTTTAGACTCTGGATTTTCCAGTAGCTAGGTTGGAATTATCTACGTTT
This sequence comes from Lithobates pipiens, assembly GCF_037356315.1. Lineage (NCBI taxonomy): Eukaryota > Metazoa > Chordata > Amphibia > Anura > Ranidae > Lithobates > Lithobates pipiens. The sequence goes on from NW_027507764.1 coordinate 295,595,688, forward strand.
TGTAAAAGGTTAAGGCTCCATGCACACTGAAGCTCAAAAAAGCTATTTCTGGACGCCAGATTGCTGGCAGAAAACGCTGGTTGAAAAACCTGCTTTTAACAGCGTTTTATACTAGCGTTAATGAGCGTTAATGAGCGTTTTACAGCGTTAGCGTTAATGGGCGTTTTTTATAAAAATACACAGAGGACACTCCAAAAATCCCACAATGCATTGAAAAATAGAATGCCGAACACTAATGAACGAGCGTTAATGAGCGTTAATGAGCGTTAATGAGCGTTTGTCGTTTTTTGCCGCTGAAAAACGGCACTTTGAACGCGAATTTCTGGCGTTCAGAAAAAAGCCCATAAACTCCACTGCTCATTAAAGCTGAAAAACGTCCATGTGTGCATGGACACATAGGCTAACATAGAGTGGAGTTTATGGGCTTTTACAAAAAACGCCCAAACTCCAATAAACTGCAGTTTATCAGCTTCAGTGTGCATGGAGCCTTACTTTAACAAAACAACAAATGACAAAATGTCTACTATTGTAGCACCCAAAGACAACATATCAAAACCAAAACTGTAGAAAACATACTTTCTTCACGTGTATGAGAAATGAAAGTTTAAATACACAGTCATCACTGACATACATTTTTAATTCATATTTTGCATTATACATTTAATTAACATTTGGAGTCAAATCTACAAGTAAGGTGTTAAAGAAAAATTATACTTTATAGTATTTTGAGACATTGAACACATCCACATCACAGCACACTACATGAACACCGCTGCTTGAACCTAATTATAGCAAAGCTATGAAAAGGAACAAAACTCAACATCGGGTGAGAAAAGGAAGACACATAATTTCAGAGCGCGTGAAGTCTGATAACAATTTGTAAAATATGCTTGCACCACACAACAAAAGGGTTTAATAAGCCCAGGCATGATAAAATATTCCCTGTGAAACTGAAGGGGAATTCGCTAAAGGAAAATGTTACTATTAAAAGGCATTCCATGGCAATGGGTACCAGAATAGGAGAAAGCTCTTAGACTTTACAAAATTTTACTTATTGAACTTTCTTGGCCCAACTTAGATTTGAAATAAATATCTATGCATTAAGATATAATCTTGCATCCTGCCTGACTCAAAAGCTCTATGTAACACATCAAGACGCTACAGCAGGCCTATAGTCTTAGGCCTTGGTCATGAATGAACTGTCATTTTCTCCCTCCTGTGGGAAAGTACCTCAGTTTACAGTATATCCCTTTTTTATGAAGTACAGGTACAGATGTTTGTGCCAGTCATGACACGTTTGGAAAAGTTTGGGGCTTATTAGAAATGGGGCAGCTGAGGCACATTTATAAACTTTTAGCTAAAATGTCATATTTTCTTAGAAGTTCCATTGGCACTGGTGGAGCCAGCTGGTTCAAGTAGTATACTTGCTGGTTCAAGTAGTGCAGTGCAAGAACTGTAAAAAAAAGGCCAAAAAATGCCAAAAAAATCAATCAATCAGTTTTGATTGAGAATAGTTGCATGTGATTTAAACTGTCAAGGTAGTTATTTACTCTTTTAACCACTTGCCGACCAGCGCACGACGATGTACGTCGACAGAATGGCACGGGCAGGCAAATGGGCGTACATGTACGTCCCTTTAAATTTGCCGCCCTGCCATCGGGAGCGCGCCGCCGGCGGCGTGCTCCCGCGCTGGTCGGGACCTCCGTGAGTCCGGTCGCGGGACCCGCGGACTCGATAGCCGCGGGCATCCCCGCGATCGTCTCACGGAGCGGCCGAATGAAGAAATGCCGTTGTAAACAACATTTCTCCATTCTGCCTAGCAACTAGTGAAGCTGATCTCTGCTCCATGTGATTGGAGCAGAGATCAGTGTTCCCTAAATGAAAGCCCAACCCCCCCACAGTTAGTAACACACCCCTAGGAACACTTAACCCCTACACTGCCACCCACTGGTTAACCCCTTCACTGCCAGTGTCATTTACACAGGAATCACTGCATTTATATAGCAGTGATTATTGTATAAATGACAATGGTCCCAAAAATGTGTCAAAAATGTCCGATGGGTCCCCCACAATGTCGCAGTCACAATAAAAATCGCTGATCGCCGCCATTACTAGTAAAAAAAAATAATAAGAAATTATTAATAAAAATGCTATAAAACTATCCCTATTTTGTAAACGCTATAACTTTTGCGCAAACCAATCAATAATCGCTTATTGCGATTTTTTTTTTACCAAAAATATGTAGAAGAATACGTATCGGCCTAAACTGAGGGAAAAAAATGTTTTTTTATATATTTTTGGGGGATATTTATTATAACAAAAAGTAAAAAATAATGTGTTTTTTTCAAAATTGTCGCTCTATTTTTGTCTATAGCGCAAAAAATAAAAACCGCAGGGGTGATCAAATACCACCAAAAGAAAGCTCTATTTGTGGGGAAAAAAGGACGTCAATTTTGTTTGGGAGCCACGTCCCACGACCGCGCAATTGTCAGTTAAAGCGACGCAGTGCCGAATCGCAAAAAGTGGTCTGGTCTTTGACCAGCAAATTGGTCCGGTCTGAAAGTGGTTAATAGGTAACATAAAGTTCAGTTCACAAACGTTGAGGATCTTAGCCATGTAACTGTAATTTTTAAACCTCATTAGAGTTTCACTTTTATTAAAAGAGGATCCTTATAATGGTATGTTAGCTTTGTGAATTGAGCCTATGGTTTTTTGATGATGTTGTGGAGCTCCTCCTGAATGTAGTTATACAGTTAGGATGTACAGGCTCTAAAAGGAGATTTTTGACAAGTGTTTTGACACCTACCAAGTGCCCTCAAACACAGGGTGGAAAAGATTTTACTAAACCATTGAGTTCTGTGGCTTCACATAGAAATGTATTTTGCATGAATTGTGTGGTATTTTTAGTGAACTTCTATAGGTGGGGAGTGCATGGAACTTCTACCAGAGCTAGTGCCCATTCTTAGGCCTGTGTTGACAAGTTTTTTCTTACATCAGAACTGTTTTTCCCTGTACAAGTTAATCAAAATGCAAATGTGTATTGAAGAAGGTCAACAGCAGGTAGAATGCATAAATGTTGACTGAAGCAGCTTGACGAACTGATGTCAAAAGCAAGCTGCATTTGCCCATTGAAACAAGCCCCAAGCCCAAAAATACAGGTCCTTTACTTGGACATACAGTGGCTGTCCTTGTGCCAGATGAGCAGAATCCACATTTCTGTTGATCTTTTGTAATGAGAAGCAAAATGATCTTTTGGAAAGGAAATGCTGTTGTAAAATCACAGGTAAAATGTTAGAATTCACTTGAGGTGTTTGGGATTTCGCAGTCAAAAGAACCTGAATAAAAGACTGGGTAATGTAACATAGAGAGCTGCCTCACTCTCCTACTTCTTGTTAATTGCAGCAGGACCTTCACACCATTGTTGTATACGTTGTAGCACATTCTTTTTAGCAGCAGTTAAACTTAAAATTTGTATTTATATTTCCTTATAGACTTACCATCTTTGATGCCATGCAGTCCAAACACAGCAGTCGAAAATCATCATCAGCTTTGACAGATGCTGCAGTACATGTTCTGAAAACAGCATGCAGCAAACCAAAATCTTTACAACATAAATTCAATAATGAACAGTCTGGATCATTGGAAATTTATGTTTGAAGCATGAATCAGAAACTTCTTTTTTGTTACGCTTTATGAGCCAATCACGCTTGGAAAACTACCACTGAAAACTACTGACAGTAGTGATAGGGCAAATTTCAATAAATATGTAAAGGGACTATCGAAATTTGAAGGTGTGGGAACTGCAATTCAGTCCAGGGCCAATTCAGACTTGAACTCCGGGTATGTCCCCATTTTGCCGTTTCAGGTCCAACTTCAGCCCACCTGTTGGACCTGAAATGGACCAGAAGATGCACAGGGGTCCTGTGCAATAGGCAGCGGAGCTAATGTTGAAATGTGTGAACCGGCTCCTTTGAGAGCAGGTCACAATCTCCTGACTTGCGCCTGAAAATCAGGGGGAAATCGTATAATAGTATACATCGCATACTAGCACATTATGAAATTCTTATCTTAGTACGAAGCCCTGCAGCAGCAATTGGTCACCACTGAGGGAGCTGACATGTTCCCTCTGCGTTTCTTCCAAGAACGCTGGCTCTGTCACTGTGAGTGACCAGAGTCGCGGTGGCATCACTCGCGCAAAATGTGCACGGAAGTCTTCCGTTCCGGCAGGATACGCCAGACCTGCAGAGCGCATGCGCCGCTGACGTCAGCGGCTGCATGCAGGGTCAATATTTCTTAAACCGTGCAGGTTTAGGAGATATTCTTTTTACAGGCCTACAGGTAAGCCTTATAAAAAAATTATGTAAAAATCACCAAGCAGGGCATACAACCGCTTTAAATTATAATATGGCTTGTGTAGCAGTTGTATATGCTATAATTGCTGTATTCTTTTCCACAAAAATGTAGTTGCCCTTTAAATGATTCACAGGTGTGAGAGAAACAACGGAGAACAATGAGCTGTAAGGCATTATAAACGGCGCTGATGTTGGTCTAATTTTTATTTTTCTGCATGCTTCAGATTGAGGACCACCCTACCTTTCCTACATAGAATGTGCATTGAGAGAATACACTGCTATGGGCTTGGGTATACAACAGACACGGGTAGATCTGTGATCAAAATCAATCAGAAATCTTTCCATGAATGGCTGCTGGCTTTTAAATTACCATGCAATCATAGTCTCACTTATGTCTCATTAAACTGGAAAAAAAGGGTCTAGCAAAGATTTTTTAATACATAAAACTAAAATATATTCCTCTACATGTGGTGTCAGGTATCCTGCACCCACGGGAAATTACAAGCAGCAGCAGATTTAGAAAAAGCCAGGGCAAAGCTGTAAAACATAAATCAGATTTAGATGTTACTCTTTTGTGTAGCAAAACAAGCAGGTGCCCTAGAAACACAATATATTTTTTGAAATACCATCCCTTTGCCTGGAAGCAAAATAGGTCAATGTGAATGTCTGCTGCTAGCAATACATATATGTCACATTTTTCATAGTGGATATTGCTAAGGTCTGCAACACAATATATTTTGTTCAGAATACTGGGCGCTTTATAACTGAGCTATGGAACATGATTTATCGAAACAGTATAACAACAGTCACGATAAGGTTGGGCTCGTTTACTAAAGGAGATGAGAATTGTTATTGTGCGAATATTCATTTCAAGTATCCAGTCACATGAAAAGCATCTGCACATAACTGGGTATTTAAAGTGAACAGAAATTTACATTTTACATGATTGGATAATTATGAAAATTGTGTAATTTTGTAAAAGTGAATATTCACACAATTTTTTTTTCGAGTGAAGTTTCTCAAAACCCTTTAGTAAATTGACTGCCATTGTTACAGGTATGCTGCACTGCATGAGCATGCGGACATTCACGGGTGTATCGATCATAGTCCCTGAATCTATCTTGCTAATCACATTGATGTTCAGTGTACAGTGCCTTGAAAAAGTATTCATACCCCTTGAAATGTTCCACGTTTTGTCAAGTTACAACCAAAAACGTAAATGTATTTTATTGGGATTTTATGTGATAGACCAACACAAAGTGGCACATAATTGTGAAGTGGAAGGAATATGACAAATGGTTTTAAATTTATTTTTTTACAAATAAATATGTGAAAAGTGTGGGGTGCATATACTTTGTAGAACCACCTTTCACTGCAATTACAGTTGCAAGTCTTTTGGGGTATGTCTCTACCAGCTTTGCATACCTAGAGAGTGAAATTTTTGCCCATTCTTCTTTGCAAAATAGCCCAAGCTGTATCAGATTGGATAGAGAGTGTCTGTGAACAACAATTTTCAAGTCTTGCCACAGATTCTCAATTGGATTTAGGTCTGGGCTTTGACCTGGCCATTCTATCACATGAATATACTGTGATCTAAACCATTTCATTGTAATTCTGACTGTATGTTTCGGGTTGTTGTCCTGCTGGAAGGTGAACCACTGCCCCAGTCTTTTGCAGACCTTAACAGGTTTCCGTTTAACAAGAGATGAACAACATAAATATATATAAAAAATTATATATGTGTGTGTGTGTATATATATATATATATATATATATATATATATATATATATATATATATATATATATATATATATATATATATATAATGAGAAAGTCTTGTGAATCCAAACAAAAAAGATAGTCCTATTTGAAGAGTGCAAAAACAATATGATGACACCAGTTCCTCCACCACAGTGATGAATGGGAGATCCAGTACCATTAAGCAGGACAACAACCCTAAGCATACAGTCATATTTTTTTTTCTGCCTGCAATTTGGAGATTGTCCATAGCAACCAAAAACTGTCCCTTTATGTCAAAAGTGACTTTAGACCAACTAGAAAACAGCGATAATAAATTATAATCACTTGCAGAATCGAACGATAGCGATTTCTGGGGAGATCCGTCATCAAACCCTAAATCTAATGACAGTGACAATTCTGCAAATGAGCAAATTTCAGTGTTTTTGGATTTGATTACATTATTGAATAATTTTTATTATTATTTATTATCATTATTTATTATATTATAAACTTTATCATACCCGGGATGTCTACTAGACTCTGGTTTGAACAGATTTAAGTGAGTTATTCCTAAGAATTGCAGGCCTACAATATAAAATGCCAAATTTCCATGCAAAATAATTGTACCGCTTTCAGCACCTAATTCCAGAATGAATCATACCGCCAGGGAGGTTAAGTAGCAGCACTACTACTGGGTATTTTTGCATTGTAAAGCACATTGCTTTTCTATTGAAAGGTTTCCTTCTAAGATTGCCCTGTATTTGGCTCCATCCATCTTCCCATCAACTATCCCTACTGAAGAAAAGCAACCCCACGTCATGATGCTGCCACCACCATGTTTCACGGGGGGTGGTGTGTTCAGGGTGATGTGCAGTGTTAGTTTTCCACTACAAATAGTGGTTTGCTTTTAGGCCAAAAAATTGTACTTTGGTCCCATCTGACCAGAGTACCTCTTTCACATGTTTGCTGAGTCTCCCACATGGCTTTTTGCAAACTGCAAACTGACTTCTTATGGCTTTCTTTCAACAATGGCTTTCTTCTTTCCACTCTTCCATAAAGGCCAGATTTTTAGAGTGTACGACTAATAGTTGTCCTGTGGACAGATTCTCCCACCTGAGCTGTGGATCTCTGAAGCTCCTCCAGAGTTACCATGGGCCTCTTGGCTGCTTCTCTGATTATTGCTCTTCTTGCCTGGCCTGTCAGTTTAGGTGAATGGCCATGTCTTGGAGGGGTTTGCAGTTGTGCCATACTCTTTTCGTTTTAAGATGATGGATTGAACAGTGCTCTGGGAGATATTCAAAGCTTGGAATATTTTTTATAATCTAACCCTGCTTTAAACTTCTCCACAACTTTATCCCTGACCTGGCTGATGTGTTCCTTGACCTTCATGATGCTGTTTGTTCACTAAGGTTCTCTAACAAACCTCTGAGGGCTTCACGGAACAGCTGTTTCTATACTAACTAGGTGCCACTTTGTGTTGGTCTATCACAAAAAATACCAATAAAATGCATTTACATTTTTGGTTGTAACATGACAAAATGTGGAAAATGTCAAGGGTTATTAATACTTTTTCAAAGCACTGTATGTGGCCCTAGCTTGCCATGCTTCGTAAATGCATTATTTCCTATAATTTCATTATGTGCATGTCAACGTTATTTACTAACAGATGAATAAACCCCTAAAAAAAGAAAAACAAATGTGACTGGCTAGCCAAGCAACAAAATGCACTTTTACCTACCTAAATGACCTATCCACAAGCCCTGTATGCTATCTTGTCAAAGGAAAAAAGGCAGGAAATGTAAAGGGATTTATCAAGCATCAGTGTATGGAATCTTGTGAACTGGCTAGTGACTGAACGTCTGTGCATTAGCACGAAGATACACAATTGTACAGGACAATACAAGCTTTTGTAGAGTATGGGAGCTTAAAAATGCTTCCTGTGCTCCTGCATTCTTCCACATTGTCAATTTTAAGAGCATGAGATGCTTGTTAAGCACGATCAATGCACCAATGTACATGCATAAGTCAGTCAGGTCCACAATCACTCCTGTGAATCACAGCAGCTTGAATATGTTTCAGTTTGTCTTGTAAATTCTAAGACCTTTCACCGCTAAAGGGGTTAATTGTCTCCAGCCCACCTGGATTCCATCACTATTGAAATGCAGAATTTTCAGTGAAACTAACAATAGCCGAATGTCTTCTGTTAGCACACATATAGTATTGAATGCCTCCCAGCTTCACCTACAGAATGAGTAACCTTGATCTGTTTTATCGCAAGCATGTAATGAAGTGGAGCTTAGTTTCCCGCTGAAGTCAGTAGTGTATCAAAGAATAATAGTGCTGGCATAAAAGAAGCAGATATTGTATCAAGAAGAATCATCTCTGCAAGTGATAACCAAGTATGGGCAACAAATGTGTATAAACCAGTTACATTTTTCTCTCTTGGTTTAAATTGCTTTAATCTAAATGGCATTAAACATATTGAAACATAATGGTGTGCTAAATATAATCGGGCAAGGGCAGTTAGTATACATTTGCCTGGACAAATTAATTTATTCAAGGCAAGAAAAAAACTTAAAAGGCAGAATTCTGACTAGCTGTTGGCTGTATGAAAATGTGGTGGCTGCCTTGTGCTGTACAAGAAATGGAAAAGAAGGAGGACAGGCTATATACAAAAGCTCTCTTAGCTTGCTTACCTGCTAGCTAAGATTGATGTGGAGGTGGCTCCAAAAACCCATAAAAAGTGGTACATAATTGGCTTTATATACAGTTGTGCTCTTTAGTTTATATACCTTGGCAGAATTTATGATTTCCTGGCCATTTTTCAGATATGAATGATAACACAAAAACATTTCTTTCTTTCTTTCAAAGTGAAGGTTCTGGAGTGGCCATCTCAGTCTCATGACCTCAATTGAGCCACTGGGTAGATCTCAAACATGCAGATGATGCAAGGCAGCCAAAGAATTTACAGGAACTGGAGGCTTTTTGCCAAGAGGAATGGGCAGCTTTACCATCTGAGAAGATAAAGAGCCTCATCCAAAAATACTACAAAAGACTTTAAGCTATATGTTAAAGGGGGCAATACGCAGTAGTAAGAACTGGGGTGTGTAAACTTTTGATCAGGGTAATTTGGGTAGTTTCTGTTGTGATTATGATTTAAAAAAAGCAAACACAGTTGATTGATAATAAATCAATTTTTTATTTCTGAATTCAGAGCCAGAGGTCGGTCTTCTCTGGGTCTTCATAAAATGAAGAAATGGTCACACTCTAAATTTTCAAAAAACTTGCTTGATGTACCTTTATTGTCACAAGTGTATCAGACAAACACAGGATAAGCGGTTGACATGTTTCACAAGGGATAGCTTGCTTGTTCACTTATGTTTGATACACTTGTGACAATAAAGGTACATCGAGCAAGTTTTTTTGGAAATTCAGAGTGTGACCATTTCTTAATTTTATTTGCATTGGACGGTGATGAGTCGGGGTCTGCACCTGTCATACATTTGCACCTGAAGATTTGCCTGGAATGGTGTGTGCTCTTCTTTTGGTTCTCTGGGTCTTTACAACTCTCTTTAACCCAACAGGACAAGAGGATGTTCCAACACCCCTGGTATGCAATTAATATATCAAGTCATTTTTGATGGTATCACTGTAACTTCTTAAAGAAGTACTCCAATCTGCAGCAAACTATACAGCTATACTACACAGATTTCTCTTAGTTTAACATTTATGTTGGGCAAACCATATAGCGGGGAGAAAAAAGTAATATGACCATCCTTTTTTTTTATTCTATCATGCACCAGTTGGTGGGAGGAGTCAGGTGCAGCCAGAAAATCACAGCAGTAACGACTGCTATGCAGTGACTGATAATTTACAGATGACATACCTATCTAAGCACAAAGCTTAAATGTGAACATTAGAACGTAGTAAACCAGATGCTGTGTGTTACATGTATTTTCAGTACAGATCACAATGCACTACATAGAACACAAGACCAGGGTTTCTCAACCAGGGTTCCATGGAACCCTAGGGTTGGTCCAGAGGTTGCTAGGGGTTCCTTGAGCAATAAGCAATTTTTGCCTCTCAGGTGAGTTCCTACTGACACCATTGATCTTTTTAGCTATATGTAGGAGGTAATCTTCTCAAAGACCACAAGTGTAAGGATCATTATTCTCTCTGATATATCATTAATTGTGGATATAGCCATTTTTAGCAGGGGTTCCCTGAGACTGGAAAGTTATTTTCTCTGTGTTGAAAAGGTTGAGAAAGGCAGCACTAAACTAAGTACCTCTTAGCCCTTCTACACGCGGTCGGAGATTCCGACAACCAAATCCATCGGATTTTGTCCGAAACTGTTGTATGCACACGGTCGGACAAAGTTGTCGGAAAATCCGACGTGATTACGTTATTTCGTTACGACGGGTCTACGTTCACGCTAGTAGCCAATAGCTTTGGTGTAGGAATTTGATCTGAGCATGCGTGGCACTTTGTCCGAACGGAATTCTCTACACATGATCGGAGTATGTCTGATCGGAGCATTTTGTCGGAAAATTTTTACCAACAAGTTATACTCCGATGTAAACAGTCCGATGTAGACCACACACAGTCGGAATATCCGACAAAGCGGTCCGATCGGACACATTCCGTTGGAATCTCCGACCGTGTGTACAAGGGCTAACATACTCCTTACACAGCAGCAGTGATTCACATCCAGTGAAGCACAGGGGACCTATGCAAGTCAGTGAGTCTTGTGAAAGATTGTGCTTGCTGCTGAATTAAGCAGCAGTTCAGTTTCACCAACCACCAGAAACAGATGGTGCAGATACACATGGGGCTTAAAAGTCTTATATAAAATATTTCTACTGTGTAGAGATTTAATTAAAAGTAAACTTGTATCATCCAAGAGAAAGAAAAATCTGCTTGACATCGTAAATAAGGCACCGAACGTTGTGTGCATCTTTTTCTTACCCTTGAAGAATTCCAAGGCATGAGGAATTTACATTTTCATACAGCATGGGGAATTGCATGCACAGACCTCCAAAATCTCCAACAGTACAGTGCTTGGTGTATTGGCAGTAAGCGAGGTCGACGGAGAAGGAACACATCATTGTGCTATTGATGAATGTGCAGTGCAACAATATACCTTTAAGAAGGGGTGGGCTCTCTCTTCAGGCATACCTGCCCTTAATCTAACCATTATTAAATATGAGCTCCAGCTCAGGAGGCTCTCAGAATTATAGAGTTAGGACTGCAGTAGACTGGGGTGCTATGACGTGACCTCTGCAGCTTGTGTGCAAACTAAACCCTTGTGAGCTATTAGACAGGGTCAATTTGGTTTGTTGCAGTTTGGCTGGTAAGTGAGCTGGGATTTTTTTTTTTGACATGCGTTATCCTTTCATGTGCTCCTTGCTGCAAAGGTTGG
>NW_027507764.1:295612203-295799703 GCF_037356315.1 Lithobates pipiens
CAGCCAAACCAGCTTGACTGGACTTCTCCTTTAACAGCTTCATAGGAAGAAAGGAGCAATATACATTCTCTAGGTAGATTGTTGTTTAACTCAATCCCTCACAGGAGTTGTTTTCTAGGAATATTGATTTCATTATATGATATATAAATAGCCATCTAAATGAACGCCTATAGATCTGCACAAAAATTACATATTATCAGGTAAAATTAGAAACAAGTAAAAACACCTTTTTAGGGCCCTGCATCACTAAGTACAATGATAACACTTTATTTGCCATCAATTGTCTGCATTTCGTAAAGGTTTAGGGTTCCATATTAATAATATGGTAATAAGGTATTTCCCACCAGATACTGTAGCATAACTAGTAGTGTCTTTAAAGTGGTTGTAAACCTTTACAAACCACTTTGACCTACAGGTAAGCCTAGATTAAGGCTTACCTGTAGGTCCAAGAAATATCTCCTAAACCTGTACGGTTTAGGAGATATTTACCTGAAGACAGCCACCACTGTCTATGGCGCATGCGCCGTAGTCAGCGGCGCGCAGGCACACTGGGCAAGCCGCAGATCGCGGCGATATGCTGCGAGTGTCGGCTCCCGTGCGCATGGGCGGGAGTGACGTCATCGCTACTCTGGCGAATCACAGCGCCGGAGCAGCGAGACCCACCAAGAAGATGGACGTTCGGAACTACAGGGGACAGCGGTGACATCGCTGGCTCTTGTGTCAGGTAAGTGACACATAATGGACTATTATGCGATGCATAGTAGTCCATTATGCTTTACCTTTGCAGGGAGACAAACCTCTTTAAACCCATTGGCCCTTCTAAATAATTAGCCCCTTACCAGGTCATTGATAACCTACCAGACTCTGCAACACTAAGCAGAGGACAACAGATGGGTCTGGGAAGGGAACCAAATTAAAGTGGTTGTAAAGGCTAAAGTTTTTTTTTACCTTATAGCATTCTCAGCATTAAGGTAAAAAACATTTCATGTTCAACTCCCCCCAGCCCCCTTTTAAATACTTACCGGAGCCCGCTGAACTACACTGTCTGTGTCTATGGATACACAGCCCACTCATCTAAGTGCTTGCTATGGGGGCACACACACAAGAAGAGGAGCAGTCAGCACTAGCGGGGGACCCCAGAAGAAGAGGATCAGGGCTGTTCTGTGCAGTGTTATTGAAAAACTTTGACTTTAGAAATGTTTTAAACCTGTCATAACAGTGTATAAACCCATAACAAAAAAAAGGGGTTTATGAGTGTTCCCCAGTGAGGCTGCAACAAGTAGAAAACAAAGGCCTGCCTTTAAAAATGTACCTATACCCAGGAACAAGACAACTTATCTGTTGATCTGACCTGCAAACCACTAAATTCAAATTGCTGTGCCCCCAGGATACACAAACAAACCTATTCATATTTTGAGTCTTCTATAAGTGGAGCACCCCACTCATTTCATCCCACAAATCAGGTGGGTACATCTCAACTGCCAAAGCATTACATTGTGAGATACTGTCTCTAGAGAAAATTAACAAATTTGGACTGATTTGGGGAATCTCATGAGGTCTGCAAGCATTGGATGGTGTCTAATAACAGCACAGTCATTTTTATGCCCTGTTTCTACATAAAGGTTTGATGTGGACAACTCTAGGATGTATCCATGTTCCCACGATGAAAAACACAAAAGTAGTGGCTTCTTTTATAAATTGACCCTATAAAAATTGATTGCATTTTAAAAATATAATGTAGATTCTGTTTTGTTTAGTTTGTTTAAACAGTTAGTTTGGTTTTGTTTAATCTTCTGGGTACTACTACTGGCCTTGTGTTTGTTATATAAGAAAATTTAGCATAATTTAACTTACTATTTAAAATTTTAGCTTATTTCCCCCAGGATTCAAAACGTTTTTGTGCATCTTTGAGTGACATATTTTTACACACAAGAAAGGAGTACATTTATTACATAACCAAATGTCAACCATAGGACAGTATATCACTTCCAAAGCTGCTAGGTCTGCCTGAGTGCTGCTATCCAGGCCACTCTAGCCAGCAAAGCACCCTTGGGAGAATCTCAACTGTGTGAAAGAGCTCAAGCAGCAGCCCTGCCAGTACTAATGGGTCTAGTTTACATGACACACCTCCACACCCACGTGGTTTCAGCCCTTAATACATCCCCCAAGGTACACATGAAAAATGTGCATTTCACTAAGACTGAAAATGTCCTGATAGATCCCATTAGTTTAAACCTCATTGCAGTGCTCTGCACTGATTTCCCAGTGTGAATGAACAAGGGTTGCACCGATACCAGTACTAGTCTCCATATCGGTGCTGATACCGAGCATTTTCATGAGTACTTGCACTCGTGCAAATGCTCTTATGCTTGACCCGATACCTGGGGGCAGTCAGGGGTGATCAGTGCAGAGGTGGGGGGAGTTAAAAGCCACGATCTCCCTGTATGGATTTCAATAAAGCAGCTGACAGCCCCCCCCCCCCCCCATGGCTTTCAGCTGATTTACTGAAATCTATACAGGGAGATCGGTGCTTGTAACCCTCCTCCACAAGCTCCATCATCCCTGTGTCCTTCGTGTCCTCCTTCGGCCCCCCTCTCTGTGCTCCTACAGTCCTCCTTTAGTCCCCCTCCATGTCCTCCGTGCTGCTCCAGTCCCCCTCCGTGTCCCTCGTGCTCCTTTGGCCCCCCTCCATGTCCTGCATGCTCCTCTGGTCCTTCTCCATGTTCTCCATGCTCCTCTGGTCCCCCTCTGTCCTCCTCCGGCCTTCCCCGTCCCAGATCTGGATGAGAGCGGTGGAAGGAGTTGGTAAATCTGTCATTTTCCGGCTCCTTCCTTTTCTGAATGAATAGAGTCAGTGATCACTGAGTGTCCATTCATAACTGAGCAGAGTAAACTGTGTTTACAATGTCTCAGTTTATGAATGGGGAGGAGCCTCTTTCTCATGTCCATTCATTTTTAGTGCAGCTGAGGCTCCTGATCCTGAGAAAGTGACTGTCCTCAGTCCCTTTCCTTGTCTCAAAAGGAAGATGTCAGAGGTCTGGTTAGACCCCCGATATCTCACCAAAGCCCCCCCACTAGGGTTGATAAAAAAAATATATAATATTTAAAAGGTAAAATTGTAAAAATAATAAAAAATAAAATAAAAAAAAACACTGACACCATTCACTCACCCCCCCCCCCCCAAAAAAAAAAAAGTATTGTAAAAATAATAATAATAACAACAATAAAATATAAATTGTGAAAAAATATTGCAAAAATTAAAAATAAAAAACTACTGATAGTCCACTGTCACATGACATTAAAAAAAAGTATTGATAATCGGTATCAGTGAGCACTTGAAAAAAAAGTACCGGTGCTTGTACTCGGTCTTAAAAAAGTGGTATCGGTGCAACCCTAGAATAAACCCAGCAGTGTACAATAGACAGTATATAATGTATGATGTATATCACTGCAGAATAGAAAAGAACATCAAAACACCATAAATTGGAATCTAAATGTGAGCTAGAAAAATAGCTCCTTATATTAGAGAACCTCCACATTTTTGTATTCCTTGTGCATTTGGCGTGTGTCTTCATTTGGTCAACAATCCTAAATACTGGTATTCTTGGAATACTTAAAGGGGTTGTAAAGGTAAATGTTTTTTCACCTTAATGCATTCTATGCATTAAGGTGGAAAAAACATCTGACAGTGCCTCCGCCCCCAGCCCCCCTGTTTTACTTACCTCACCCTTCGAAAGTCCCACGCTCGTCCCCGACTTCCTCTTCACCACTCAGCCTGGCCGCTGATTGTCTGGAGTGGATGGATGGAAAGCAGCGCAGCCATTGGCTCGCGCTGCTGTCAATCACATCCACTGACGCGGAGCGCCGGGGGCGGGGTCGTGTGATACAGCGAGCAGCTATAGCCGCTGGCTGTATCACGGGAGCACGCCCGCAGGTGCTTCTCACCATGCGAGGGAGCTCGCATGAACTTGAGAAGCACCTGCGGGAGGAAGCAGAGACAGCCGCCGAGGGACCCCAGAAGAGCAGGTTCGGGGCCACTCTGTGCAAAACGAGCTGCACAGTGGAGGTAAGTATAACATGTTTGTTATTTAAAAAAATAAAATAATTTGACTTTACAATCCCTTTAATTAAACAGCTGCAATTTTTGCACACATTTCATCTCTCTTATGTAGGTGAAAAATTTGAGTTGTGTTTCCATATGAAAGCATTGTTCCCAATAAAAAAGAACGCATAATTATGTTATAGAATATTAGAACATTATGATGAGTGATTCTTGATCACGCTTCTATATGACCCAGGATTACCTCTATCTCCACTTCATGACAGCCATATGCAACTGCACAATGCTGCAAATGTTTTCCAGATTACCTGCAGTTAGTTACTGAAAAAAACTGAAAGATGGACATAAATAAGCAGAAATAAAAACTCTTTAGCAATACAAACTGAGCATGTGCAGCCTGACTCCAGACACTGTCTTATCTGGACATGTTTGGGAGACAATGCAAGCCTGCTCCTTGCATGTGGAAACCAGTAGATCTGCCTATACAGCATCCAATCTTGTGTTTACAGCTCCAATACTACTGCCCCACAATTTATATTTTCAAGGATTTTATATTTGTCTATGGGATTTGTTCACCTCAATGCCAAACTCCAGGAAAACATAAAAATGGCTTTAAGTGGTTCTAAAGCCTTAAAGTTTTACCAAACCCAGGACCCTGCATTCACTGTATCTGGCCTCCCATAGTACACAGAACATGGACATTCAATTAGATTAGTAAATATAAACTGCTAAATTACCTTTTCTCATTGGCAGTATATATCAGTCTTGTGACTTCTACTAGTGCCTGGCTAAAGCTTGTAAGATCACAATGCAAGACCACTGACACTCCTTTTGGACAGTGCTGATTGACTCTGTGCTGATCACATGCACCCTCCGAAGAAAAAAAAACTCTTTAGCAATACAAACTGAGCATGTGCAGTCTGACTCCAGACACTGTCTTATCTGGACATGTTTGGGAGACAATGCAAGAAGAGGAGGATCAGTGCATACAGGATCCTTTTTACACAATGCAGAGGATTCATCCTTAGGTTCTATAGTGGGTATAACAGAAGCATGCTTTACTACATATACAGACTTATTTTACTATTGTGGGTCTAGCAACACTTTAAAGTGGTTGTAAACCCTTACAAACCATTTTGACCTACAGGTAAGCCTAGATTAAGGCTTACCCGTAGGTCCAAGAAATATCTCCTAAACCTACACGGTTTAGAAGATAATTACTAAAAGACAGTGACAGCTGTCTACGGCGCATGCGCCGTAGACAGCAGCACGCAGGCGCACTATCGCTGTTAGCAGCATGCCGCTGCTAACGTCGATATGCCATTAGTGTCGGCTCTCGTGCGCATGCGCGGGAGTGACGTCATCGCTGCTCCGGCACTATGAGTGGCCGGAGCAGCGATACCCGGAAGAAGATGGATGCTCCGGACTACAGGGGACAGCGGTGACATCGCTGGCTCCTGTGTCAGGTAAGTGACACATAATGGGCTACAATGCGATGCATAGTAGCCCATTATGCCTAACCTTTGCAGGGAGACAAAGAGGAAGTAAACCCATCAGGGTTTACTTCCTCTTTAAGATTTTTCACCTAATGCATTCTGCGCATTAAGGTGAAAAACCTTCTGTTTTGCAAAATCACCCCCAACTCCCCTTATACTTACCTGAGCCCGATCCGACCCAGCGATGTACACAAGAGCACATAAAGAATGCCAAAAAAATGTTTTTAGAATATCCCCAAAGTGTATCTGTTATATTTCAGCATTCCCATACATGGCAGAAATCAGGCTAATGTTGGTTTTGTGAGAATATGATCATTTAAATATGTCCATTTAAAAAAAAAAATTATATCACAGAAATCAGCTGCATTAAATGGGTGGATTGATTAATAAATGGTCATTTTCATCAAAAAGGAATAATTGCTCCTCTCTAAAGATCTGGTCAATCGCATTTAAAATTGGGCATCTGCAATTGCTCCTAAATATTTTCTTGTGAACAGTCCCATGAGCCATTTTGATCCTGGGGATACACAAATTGGAGGTCATGGATATGCATCGCTCCTTTCTCCTTTCACAAGCCGAAGAGAGCACATTTATTTTCTGTTGAGGTGTTCTCATTGGTTTTTGTATGGCATTCATGGACAGAGATATATAATACGTCAAATTCACAACCTCTATTTAGCATGCTTTTGTGGTCAAATGGGTTCCCAGAAGAATGTTGAGTTGTAGTAAACAACTAAGTATAGGATTAAAATAAATATATACAGTATTAAAACAGAGGATTTGCTGACTTCAGTCGTCCAGTCATGTGCAAGTAAAAATACATTTTTATTTATATTTTTTCCTTGCATGTGATTGGGTATGCTTTGCAAACTTAACCTTTACCTCATTTACCAATCTCTGGAGCAACTGCACTTGCAGGGTGCAACTGCACTTTGCAAAATGCACAGTCTATTTGCCTTTAGTAAATCAACCCCTATGCCTTTCCTTTCTGCCCTCTCTTCCATTCATAGATGCCGTATTATCACTTCCTGCAATTAAAAACGATCTATGAAGAAAGGAGGAGGACCCTTCACTCATCCAACTGTCCTCCATTCATAGAGTGCTTTTCATCGTGGGAACTAATAGTATGACTTAAATTAACAAGCATAGTTGGCACTTTTTACGAGTGCCTATCATAGGTGAATACTCTCGTATTAAACCCTGCAGAACTGGGAGATCAGAGCTTAGGGCAATTGGAAGATTTCAAAGAAAAACGCAGCCTCCAGCACACAGGACATTCGTCATTCATGTAAGAGACTAAATTTCAGCTTTAATAAATCTTTATTTCAACTCTATACTTAGCTGTTTGCTACTGTTGAATATTAACTGGTGATTTGCTACTTGAACCAAAATATTTACTTACATGTGCCTTTTAATTTAAGGAGGACTCCCTTGATTGAAGACCAGTCAAAAGATGCAGCAACATGCTTCATGAGTTATCTATTCTGCAATCAGATAGATATATTGTAGAAGGCAGGAAAGAGGTTCACATAAAAATGTTAAAAGTCTAAAGTGGTTGAACCCATAGTCCCTACAAAGGTTATCTGAACTCTCCTGACCTTGCAGTTCTGTTATACCAGAAAATGCATTATTCTTTATTGGAAAAAAATCGAATGCTGCAACCATCATGGCCTGGAAGTCTCTAATAAACAAAGCCCCACCTCTTTATAAGGCTACATATGCTAGTAGAGGTGTACCGGCAACCATCATGGTCTGGAAGTCCCTAATAAACAAAGCCCCACCTCTTTATAGGGCTACATATGCTAGTAGAGGGGTATGGGCAAAATTTGACAAAGCGTGGGGAGGCTGGATAAATGATGCATCTACTGAATCTGAGAGAGAGCTGTCTTTCTTTGAATATGCCATTCAATTGTTTATCAATACCATAAAACTGCATGCAGCGCTTCAGGTTTGTAATTTTGGGATTTATCTGTGAAGAGTTGATTGTATATCTGAACGCCATAGTCCCTTGCATATAATTCTATTATAAAAAGAAAATATTTCTTTATGTAGAAATGTAGTTGGCTCTTCTCCTGAGATATTCCTTTACTGTTAGTCAGGGCCATGCTTACCACTTGTGCTGTTGTGTGACTCGTTTATGATTTTTCTTACTTTTTGTTTTTATTTGTTATTTTTTTTATTTTTTTTGTGTTGTCACTTTACAAGTGTCATGTTTGTATTATGTTTAAAACTTTAATAAAAATAATAATAAAAAAAAAAGTAACTTACAGAAATACTGTGATGTCATTGGTTGAAGTAAAGCAAAACATAAAGATATTTTAACTGCTTCCAGACAAGCCACTGCAGTTATACTGCAGCAGGCTGGCTCCCCTGGGCGAGCCGTCATAGCTGTATGTCTGCCACTTTAAGACCACTAGGGGGCGCACATGACGACTGAGCCAATGCACGTGCCCTGCGCTCGCAATGTCCTCCGGGCACCCACGATTACTCCACGCAGAGTCAGAACAGAGGTCTATCAAAGTAAAGTACTAGGGCACACATTTAACCCCTTGATCGCCCCTTAGAGTTAACCCCTTCCCTGGCAATGACATTTATACAGTAATCGTGGCTAGTTTTAGCTCCGATCGCTGTATAAATGTCAGTGGTCCCAAAAAGGTGTCAAAAGTGCCCAACCTGTCCGCCGCAATGTCGCAGTCCTGATAAAACTCTCAGATCACCGCCATTATTAGTAAACAAAAACAAATTCATAATAAATATGTCATAAATCTATTTTATAGACGCTATAAATTGCGTAAATCAATCAATATGCGCTTATTGCATTTTTTTATTTTTTTTTACAAAAAATATGCAGAAAAATACATATCGGCCTAAACTGAGGAAGAAATTTGTTTTTTAAAAAAAATTGGGGGGTATTTATTATAGCAAAAAGTAAAAAAATATTGGGTTGTTTTTTTTCAAAATTGTCGCTCTTTTTTGTTTATAGCACGTTGCATGCATGCACACTCTAGAGCAACCATATTGGTGAAGGAGAAACATGACAAACAATACTAATTATATACTTGCTAGAGTTAGATCATACAGTGAATGTTATGAGGTCCCTGGCCTGACACCAGTCCCGTTTAGTTCACTGTTCACAAGAAATCCCTCCTGCTAATGGACGGCTGTTGCTGGCAATATGCAGCAAAGTAAAAGTGCATTAACCTGGATTGTCCTGGTAAATCTCCAGTGACAAGTAAGATCATTTACTTTGTGAGAAACTGTGGAAAGTACTTATCAAGGAATGTATCACAGCTGCAACATCTTACTTAAATGTCAGTCAATGACTTCTACCCAAATAAATAACATTAAAAAGGCAGGCGGCCTGTCATGTATTTTTTAATTTTTTATCTGTAAAACAAGAATGAACTTTTAATTTCTGTAGTATTACTAAGGTATTATACAGTATCATTTTGAATATCATATAAATTCACAATTCTAGAAAACATGGAGTATTTGCATACTCATTTATATTTTAATTTGCTGTTAGAAATCAGGCATTTCTTTTTTTCTTATGACTACCATTTATCTGCATTTACAATGTTGTGGGTTGTCTGGTATTGGAAGATTAGAGAGGCTTAGGCTGGGTTCACACTTATGCAAATTAGATGTGGGTTTCCTCACATCCAATTCGCATAGCAGGAGATTGTGACCGGGTCTCTATGGAGCCAGTTCAGACTCCTCCGCAGCGGCTCCGAAAGTTTGGGCTGAAATCGGACCTGAAACGGTGAATGGAGACATATCAGACTGCTGTGAGCCGATGCTTGTTCTAGTGTGAACCCAGCCTAATGCCTTGTACACACGGTCGGACATTATGACAACAAAATCCATCAGATTTTTTCCGACAGATTTTGTGCCAAACTTGTCTTGCATACACACGGTCGGACAAAGTTGTCAGAAAATCCGATTGTTTTTAACGAGGTGACGTAAAACACGTACGTTGGGACTAGTGGTCTCTTAATTTATTCTGAGCATGTGTAGCACTTTGTCCGTCAGAATTCTCTACACACGATCGGAATTTAAATGATGGGATTTTGTTGTCGGAAAATTTTAGATCCTGCTCTCAAACATTGTGTGTTGGAAATTCTGACGGAAAAAGTCAGATGGAGCCCACACATGATCGGATTTTCTGACAACATGATCCGATCGCACATTTTCCGTCGGAAAGTCCAACCGCGTGTACAAGGCATAACATTTATATGAGGGATCAAGATATGGTGGGTGAAGAATAGCATACAAGATTGATTTGGTTTAGGATGTTGGATTTGAATGATGTGGGGGACAGACTAACTACGCTGTATTGGATGACCTGTCCTTCTGAAAATGTTTATTGCCTGGCTGTCATGCTTATCCAAATTCAGTGCTCTGAGTCCTGGAACATTTATATAGATTAGGAGCTTTGACTTACACTTTATTTGTTCTGGATCATTGAGTACTGAAGTCAGAGGCACCCGGTTATTATTTGCAAAGGAAGATCTGCAAAGGCAGCCTACATTATTCACCCAATAAAGGTTTCTTTTTACACCACCACTGTAAATTAGCTAAAACCTGAATAACTAAAAAAAAATCAAGAAAGTGCCTTATAGTTTTTTATAACATATCTTTTGTTCCAAACTGACAGGCAAGCAGTTTAATCCAGTTGAAATAAGTATAGCAAAATTGTCCTATACCCTTGGTAGACTGCATAGCCAGGTACTTATCCTGCAAAGCCAGGTCCTTATCCTGCACTGCAGTTAAGCACACAGGGGCCGAATATCAGGAGACATTTGCTGGTTCAAAAAACAGGTGGACATTCAGCCCGTGTGTATGACGGTCTATCTGACAGAAGCTGGCCATTTGGAAAACTAGCAGCCGACCGACTCCCAATCAGCGCTCTATCAATGGCAGACATCGCTAACTGGAGTGTTCTGGCAGGGGGGGGGGGGCTGTCCCCTTGTCAGAATACAACAGCTCAGCAGGGAAGATCGCTGTACTAATGTCAGAGGGTTAGTACAGCAGCTCCAACCAGTACACACGACCAGACTTTCCAGCAGACTAGGTCCGAAAGGATTAGTCTGTCAGACAATCCGATCGTGTGTGGGCTAGTCTGATCGTTTTTTGAAAAAAAATCAGACGGACCTAGAAATAGAACATGTTTCAGATCTATCGGACGGACACAATTCCGACTAACTAAAATCGGGAAAACCGTTAGTCTGTGTGCTGGTCCGACGGACCAAATATGACGCAAGGGAAGCATTAGCTACTGGCTATTGAACTTCCTTGTTTAGTCCCCTTTACATCATCACGTTCAAAACATACGGACTTTGGAATGGACTTAGTCTGTTCGTGTGTGGCCAAGTCCATTTGTTGGGAAAGTCAGTCGGAACTCTGCTGAAAGTCTGTCAGGAAGACCGTTGGACCTAGTCTGCCGTCCGGTCGTGTGTACGTGGCATTAGTGTGTACCAGGCTTTAATCTACTATATATACAGCTTGGTCCATAATACACCCTTAGCCTGCTGCTTGGACAATAAAGAAGCAGCAGCTTACTTATAAAGTAATCCCTCAAATCCCCTCCATTAAGCATGTTCAAGGTTTTTGATTGACAACACAGTTTCCATTTTAGAAGAGGCTGACTGGAGTCTAGGGCCCACCCTCCCTCCAGAAGAGACTGACTGGAGTCTAGGGCCCACCCTCCCTCCAGAAGAGACTGACTGGAGTCTAGGGCCCGCCCTCCCTCCAGAAGAGGCTGACTGGAGTCTAGGGCCCGCCCTCCCTTCAGAAGAGGCTGACTGGAGTCTAGGGCCCGCCCTCCCTTCAGAAGAGGCTGACTGGAGTCTAGGGCCCGCCCTCCCTTCAGAAGAGGCTGACTGGAGTCTAGGGCCCACCCTCCCTTCAGAAGAGGCTGACTGGAGTCTAGGGCCCACCCTCCCTTCAGAAGAGGCTTACTGGAGTCTAGGGCCCACCCTCCCTTCAGAAGAGGCTTACTGGAGTCTAGGGCCCACCCTCCCTTCAGAAGAGGCTTACTGGAGTCTAGGGCCCACCCTCCCTTCAGAAGAGGCTTACTGGAGTCTAGGGCCCACCCTCCCTTCAGAAGAGGCTTACTAGAGTCTAGGGCCCACCCTCTCTTCAGAAGAGGCTGACTGGAGTCTAGGTACCATCCTCCCTAATTGAAAACAATTTAAGCAAACACGCTAGTTGCAAGGGTGATTGTGTATTTGCATGGACTGAATTACATACCTCAAGACTTATATAGTTGAGCATATTTTTAATGTGAATTTTCCCATGCCATGTTTTTTTTTTTTTTTTTTAATGCAGCCATTATCTATTGAACTTCTGAGCACAGTGTATCAAGTAAAAGGGATGTCATTACTTAATACAAGAAATTTAATTCTATGACAGATGAATGGATGGCAAGGGGAGACTTAACACAAAGAATAACATGGTATGAATGGCACCATAACCCCAAGAGAATCTTTGTGTTGCTACAAAGATGTTTCATGATCTTGTCAAAAGAAACTAATACAGATGCCGTAGGCAAAAGGAAGTGCCTGGCAGTACAAATCTCATATAGTCAATATCAAATGCTTAACTGCACATGAATGTAATTCAAGTGGATAGAATTACCATACCGCAAATAGTCCACCTTCTGCAGAATGAATGTTAGCGTTAAATCAAATTAAAACAAAACAACAATGTATTTTACTCACTAAAAGTCAAACAATATACTTTAAAAATAACTATTTTTGCAAGATCTACGGTAAAAGGCCTTGTTTGCTCTGTTTTCATCTACTGGGACGTCATTTGTATTTTTGTGTTTTTTGGGTTATAGTCGGGAATGTATAACTAAGGGCAAACCTTTTTTTTTTTTTTGGTTTGGATAAAGTGCTATAAAGTGGATTAGAACATCTATCATGTTTTAACATTGTCTGTGCCCCCCATTAGGGATTTTCAGCCTTTCCCTTGGTCCTGTTTACTTTTATCGACAGTAAGAGTAAAAGGAAGTCCCAAATTGTGAGCAGTCACCAGAACACTAATCAAGGGGAAATCTTCCAGAGGGGGACACTAGTTCTTGTGACCCTGGTGACAACCAGGAATTCACACACTTTGGAGGGATGTCTCCTTACTCTGTTTTGGCTATGGGACAAAAATGGAAACCCCCCCAATGGTACACAGATGGCAAGGAAGAAAAACTGACAGAGGTTATAATCCTCCCTTAGGCCGCGTACACACGCGCGGACTGTTGGCCCAACCTTGTCCGCTGAACAGTGTTTGGGCGGACAGTCCGCTCGTGTGTGGGGCTTCAGCGGACAGTTTCAGCGGACAGTTGGCCGAACAAGGTCTTACGGAAATTCCGAAAAACTGTCCGCTGAAACAAGGTTTCAGCGGACTGTTCGCTCGTGTGTAGGCTTGTTCGGCCAACTAAGTCTCGCGCATGCTCAGAAAGGATTTCCACGTCGGAAGGTTGCATTGCAGTGTATAGGACGTCGTATTTTGCGTCCCGTCGTACGTGCCGTTCACGTCATCGCGCACGGTTTCAGCAAACTGTTCGTTCGTCGTGTATGGCCATGTCCGTCCATGCTAAGTTTGAGCGGACTGTTCGCTCAAACTGTTGGACGGACAAAGTTGGGCCAACAGTCCGCGCGTGTGTACGCGGCCTAACTCTATCCAAAATGAAAAAAAAAAGATTTATCTTTATTTCTACTTTATTGTTGTTAACCTCCCTGGCGGTACGATTATTTCAGATTTTAGGTGCTGAAATCAATACCATTATTTTGCATGGAAATTTGGCGTTTTATATTGTAGTCCTGTAATTCTTAGGAATAACTCACTTAAATCTGTCTAAACCAGTCTAGTAGACATCCCGGGTATGATAAAGTTTGAAACGAAATAATAAATTATAATATAATAAATAACTATAAATAATTATACCAAATAATAATATAATAATAATTCAATAATGTAATCAAATCAAGAATTGCAGAATTGTGCTGTCATTACTTTCGGTGTTTGATGACGGATCTCCCCACAAATCACTATCGCTCAATTCTGCGCTGTTTTCTAGCTGGTCTAAAACCACTTTTGATCTAAATGGATGGTTTTGGTTGCTATGGACAATCTCCAGTTTCCAGGCAGAAAGAACAGTATTTATAATATAAAACTGCATGCAGGGCACAGGACAAAGCACTAGGGACCAAGGGGATGTGAAATAATTTCATACAGTAGTGTAATCTGTAAGATTACAGTATACTGTATGTAAAGTGTGTATTTCACTTTTTGAATTTGGCGCAATTCTCCGTCCCTGTGCGTCGCAACGCTCGCAGGGAACGGAGCATGGCTCCATGATGAATTGAGTGGAGGACGAGCCGCTCACACTTCGGGGATCCAGGGTATAAGTTAGTTATACTATTGTGCCTATTTTACAAAGAAAGGGAAGGGGTATGTGGTATCCTCATCCTTAATATATTGACTACAGAAAGATTTTTTGGGGGGAACGACAAAAGATTCTACATGGAACATCATAACCATGATTCACCTACAAGTCACCCAACAGAATGATGGACTGTCTTGATACCAGTTTTATATAAAATACAAATATTTATTATTGATTATCAAGACAGTCCATCATTCTGTTGGGTGACTTGTAGGTGAATCATGGTTATGATGTTCCATGTAGAATCTTTTGTCGTTCCCCCCAAAAAATCTTTCTGTGATCCAGGGTATAAGGTAAATAAGCTCTTCCTGGATACTGCGATGCGATCCCAAAACTGTCTCGGGGTTAACGCATTTGGTTCTGAAATTCCACCCCGAGCCAGACTCGGGAATACCGCTAAGGAGGTTAATGATAGACTGTGATCCTATTTAACCAATTCCCGACCGGTGCACGCCGATGTACGTCGGCAGAATGCCACGGGCAGGCATATTGGCATACAGGTACATCCAATCTTCAATGCCGCCCTGCCATCGCGAGCGTGCCGACGGCGGCGCGCTCACGTGCCGGTCAGGACCCCAGTGAGTCCGGTCGCGATCCTCTCACGGGGCGGCTGAATGGAGGAAATGCCGTGTAAACAGCATTTCCCCATTCTGCCTAGCAACTAGTGATGCTGATCTCTGCTCCATGTGATTGGAGTAGAGATCAGTGTTCACTAAATAAAAGCCCAGCCCCCCCACAGTTAGTAACTCACCCCTAGGAACACTTAACCCCTACACGGCCGCCCACTGGTTAACCCCTTCACTGCTAGTGTCATTTACACAGGAATCAGTGCATTTATATAGCAGTGATTACTGTATAAATGACAATGGTCCTAAAAATGTGTCAAAAATGTCCGATGTGTCCACCGCAATGTCACAGTCACAATAAAAATCGCTGATCGCCGCCATTACTAGTAAAAAAAAAAAATATTAATAAAAATGCCTTAAAACTATCCCTATTTTGTAAACGCTATATAACTTTTGCGCAAACCAATCAGTAATCGCTTATTGCGATTTTTTTTTACCAAAAATATGTAGAAGAATACATATTGGCCTAAACTGAGGGAAAAAAATGTTTTTTTATATATTTTTGGGGGATATTTATTATAACAAAAAGTAAAAAATAATGCGTTTTTTTCAAAATTGTCGCTCTATTTTTGTTTATAGCGCAAAAAATAAAAACCGCAGGGGTGATCAAATACCACCAAAAGAAAGCTCTATTTGTGGGAAAAAAAGGACGTCAATTTTGTTTGGGAGCCACGTCGCACGACCGCGCAATTGTCAGTTAAAGCGACGCAGTGCCGAATCGCAAAAAAGTGGTCTGGTCTTTGACCAGCAAAATGGTCCGGTCTGTAAGTGGTTAAACTGAAATGTGAGTAGTAGCAATTAGTAACTTGTAAGTAATCAGTAGTTGTTTTTTTTTTTTTTTTTTGAGGGGTCGGGGCATTCATTATTGGTACTGGGTGCTAGCACTCTTCTAAAATGTTTTAAAACTGCTTAAAGTGGAACTAAATGTAAAAAATTGCAAATAGGCATGCTTTTTATTGCAGAAGAGACATGCAGTGGGGGTCATTTACGAAAGGCAAATCCACTTTGCACTGCAAGTGCACTTGGAAGTGCAGTCGCTCTAAAGGGGTAGATCTGAAATGAGTGGAAGCTCTGCTGATTTTATCATCCAATCATGTTTAAGCTAAAATGCTGTTTTTTATTTTCCTTGCATGTACCCCTCGGATCTACAGCGACTTTACTTCCAAGTGCACTTTCAGTTCAAAGTGCATTTTCCTTTAGTAAATAACCCACAGTGTCTCTTCTGCAATAAAGTACACCAACCTGCCTGTTTGCAATCCTCCATGGAATTTACAGTGAGTTGCGCATGCAGGCACACAGAAATGAACATTCAGTTTTCTAAGTGTATTGTTTCTATTCTTTCAGTAAATCAGTCAGTTGCAATACTTTTGGCTAAAGGTGGAAAATGAATGTTTTGGTAAATGACCATCAAAGTAACACTGCTCTTAAACTTTTATTCAATGTCATTTCAAACTAACACATTTTTATAAAACAAGTTGTTTTTTTAGAGCACTTTCCCAATTTAGAAAACCTAGATCAAATTTCCGGGAGCTTTTCATTACTTGGTTTCTTGCAATATCTCCAGATGGTTTTCTGATTCTGTGGAAATATTCCATTACTCTTATGTGGGTGTTTGAAAATAATTAAAAGGCCAGAATTGCATTTGGAGTCAGAGTATGGTATGATACAAGCTGTGCCCATAGATACAGCTATGTATGATGTTGGTGAATAAGAATTAAAATACATACCGTACTTAACTTAAAATTAGACAACATTATTGAAAGTTATGACAAGGTAAATATAAATGTAATGGATTACCAGTGTTAGACATGTACACGTGGCGTTTAAAACCTCTGTGAGTAAATAGAACAAAAATGGAAATAGCATAATTATAAAGTAAAATTTGGTTGATCAAATAAAACTGTTAAAAAAAAGTTACTTATGTGAGTAAAATGAATACGATATAAATAGAATACATTCAAGATGTATAAACAATAGTGATGAATTGAAATAAACAGTGCATTGAAATAAAGTCCATCAAGTGATTCCAATAAATAAAGTGACTATTATAAAAAGGAGTCCTTGTGAACAAGTTGTCTGTAGATAATCCACCACCAAGAGGAAAGAGGCTTACTGGACAAATTGGACCCAACTATGCATATGCCTAATGAGTCAAAAGAGCTTATGGTGTAACACACCCAGGGGAGAAAGTCAGCATACAGGGCTTCCGATATAGACCAATCAAGCAGGGGTCCATCACTATGTTTGGCGTCAACAGGTATCCACCAAGGATATGGTGACCAAAGATCAAAAGCAGTTCCTCCGAGTATTGTATATGGCAAAAGGAAAAAAAAATATGCCACATAGTGTGATACCATTTACATAAAAAGCATTTATTGAAATTAATAAAATAGTCACTCACATTTGAGAAGGCATTTAAAAGCATGTCGATGAATCAAAATAACGCAGTGGCATCAGCAGAGCCCGTCTCAACGCTTTTCATCTTAATCAGAGGGGGTTTAAAGTGGAAGTAAACCCATCGATTTAAACAGTTAAAAAAAAAGGCATGCTGGGAATGCTAACTGCACATTGGCTGTGCTCTCAGCCAAACTATCAAACCATCCAATGGCTGGTGTCATAACGAATCACATGTGCATCACCATAGCAGTTGAAGATTAAACAGAGGCAAAGATGGCAGCTTCCTTGGCTGAAAACGATAGGGGAGTTTACTTCCACTTTAAAATCTCTCCTGAACAATGGAACTTGACAGGTAGTAACCAATGTTTAAAAATGTCCGTTGTGCTGCATTTACATGCCGCGTTTAGTTGCCTTTAGCCGCTTTTGCGTTTAAAATAGTTTTTTTGCATTGCAAATGGTCAGAAATGTATCGCCATTAAAAACTCCTATAAATGAAACGCGGCTGAACGCATTTTACCATGTTTACACGCATTTACTAGCTTTTACAGCCATTTGCCGTTTCAAATGTCTCTGAACATCCGTCCTGAGCGCATTTTTTCTTTTTGCTTTCCAAAAAATGCTTCTAACCTCAACTGCCTGTAAACGACTATAAACGACCCTGTGTACATGAACTGATAAGATAACATAGAGGAGAGTCCAGGGGCAACTGAAAAAAAATGGCCAACTGCTCCTAAACGTCCGTTTACCAGCAGCAGTGTACATGAAGTCTTAAAGTGACACTAAAGCTTATTTTTTTCTTTTTTTAAATAACAAACATGTCATACTTTCCTCCACTGTGCAGCTCCTTTTGCACAGAGAGGCCCTGAACATCCTCTTCTGGGGTACCTCAGTGTCTCTCACGGCTCCTCCCCGCATTAGATAACCCCCTAGGAGAAGCGCTGTCCCGGGGGGTTACCATGCAGGCTAGCTCCCGAGTCATTCATTCATCATGCATAGAAGCCAAATGTATGACTCCGCCCTGCCCCCCCCCCCCCCGGTCATTGAATTTGATTAACAGAAGTCAAGTAAACAGACAAGTAAAGTATAAGTAAAATGGGGGCTCGGGGGGCTGCAGCATTACAGGAGGTCTTTCACCTCAATGCATAGAATGCATTGAGGTGAAAAACCTTGAAGGTTTACAACCCCTTTAAGGGTTAAAGGATAGGTTTAGGATGTTTAGGGGTAGGTTATTAGTAAGTGTTAACTTTGAGGATTTGGAGAGAGGACAAAGAAACGTCATGTGAAAAATAAACCCCATAGAAATATTTTTAAGCATATTTGAACAAGCAAACATTGGATCTTTATTTAAACAGTGCCCATAGATAAAGGTGACATACCGGAATAAAACCAAAATATAAATCTGCCTTTTGACCGGTTTTGCTATAAAACTATTAATTGATGTAATGGTGTACTGTGGGCCATACGTTTCCCCCTTCATCAAGGCTAATTCCATAAGCCCTGCTTTTTGTTATGGGATGTGGATTTAAAGGGGAGGTATAGAAGCGGCCATTGCAGGACTACTTCTGAACGTCCTAAATGCCTGGTTGTGTCTGGCTTCAGTATGTTTCAGTATAGCAGACAAGGGTTTATCACTGTGCTTGTTCTGGGTCAGTGATCCAGAAAGCATCAAAATGACAGCCAGGGAACTTGCATTCTCAAAAGAGTTTAGTAATGTCACTTGTAAATTTTATATATATATATATATATATATATATATATATATATATATATACCCAAAAAGAGATATCTTGGAGTACCTGTAATTATACAGTGCCTTGAAAAAGTATTCATACCCCTTGAATTTTTCCACGTTTTGTCATGTTACAACCAAAAACGTAAGTGTATTTTATTGTGATTTTATGTGATAAACCAACACATAATTGTGAAGTGGAAGGAAAATTATAAATGGTTTTTAAATATTTTTACAAATAAATATGTGAAAAGTGTGGGGGGCATTTGTATTCAGCCCCCCGGAGTCAACACTTTGTAGAACCACCTTTCACTGCAATTACAGCAAAAGGTTGTATGAGAGGGGTTATGATTTCAATGTACAAATACCGTACTGGTGACCACACAATAGGGATAAAACTTTTCCGCAAAAGGGGATTTAAAAAGGCACATGGCCATTCACTAAAATTAGAAGAGAAGTAGTTTAACCTTAATCTCCTCACGCCTGCCGTCATATGACATGACGGACTTTAAGCGGGTATATCTGAATGATGCCTGTAGCTATAGACATCATTCGGATATTGTCATTTTCAGCCGGCGATTCCCTACACCATAAGAATGATCATAGCGGCTGTTCCGCCGCTTGATCATTCTTACGGGAGGTGAGAGGGGATGGCTCCGCCGCCCTCCGGTGCTTCTACCGACTCACCGATCGCTACGATTGGTGAGTCAAACAGAGTATCCGCCGGCCCCGGATGTTGATCATAGAGATTTCTGGAGGCTGGGTGCGATGTTACAATGTCACGCCCGGGCCTCTGCATTCAAAAAAACTGTGCTGCTTCGGCTGGGAAGCGGTGATGGTTTTTTTATTTTTTTTATTTCATGCTTCCCAGCCTAGTGGTGAGATGTGGGGTCTTATTGACCCCACATCTCACTGTAAACAGGACCTGTCATGTCATATTCCTATTACAAGGGATGTTTACATTCCTTGTAATAGGAATAAAAGTGATCAAAAAAATGTTTTTTTCCCAAAAATGTCCAAAATAAAAAAAAGGAAAGTATAATTAACAATACGCAGAAGCGAGCACATACGTAAGTCCCGGCCACATGAAAACAGTGTTCAAACCATACATGTGAGATACTGATGTGAACGTTGGAGCGAGAGCAATCATTTTGTCCCTAGACCTTCTCTGTAACTCAAAACGTAATCAGTAAAAAAAAAAAAAAAATCAAGCGTCGCCTATGGGGATTTTTAAGTACCGAACTTTGGCAGCGTGTGCAATTTTGAAGCGTGACATGTTAGGTATTTATTTACTCGGTATCAGAGTAAAGGGGGCTGAATACAAATGCACGCCACACTTTTCACATATTTATTTGTAAAAAATATTGAAAAACATTTATAATTTTCCTCCCACTTCACAATTATATGACACTTTGTGTTGGTCTATCACATAAAATCCCAATAAAATTATATTTACTTTTTTGGTTGTAACATGACAAATGGGGAATGAATACTTTTTCAAGCCAAATTCGGGGGAGATGTCTCTTGAAATTTGATTGACAGCAGCAGGAGCCAGTGGCATCTGCCCCTGTGTCCTGTGAGAAGAGGAAGAGAGGAGTGCTGCTGCATGGGCACAGTGCTAGATTGAAAGAAGAATTAGGTATTTGTTTAGGAAGGGAGAAGAAAAGCATGTAGTAATGCATTTTTTTGTTTATTATTGGGAATGCATTAAGGTAAAAAATGTCTTGACTTAAGAACCACTTTAATCTCTAATGGCAGGGTCTCTTTAACCACTTGCTGACCAGACGCCATCATTATACTGTGGTAGGTCGGCTCATTCCCATGAATCGCTGTAGCTGTACGTCGTCCATTTAAACAGCTAAAGCAGGCGTGCACGCGTGCTCCTGCTGCTTGGCAGGGGAGCTGATGCACCTGGCCGGCGGTCACAATGTCTGCTGGCCACCCACGATCGCCCCACAGTTAGAAACACCTCCCAGGGAACACATGTCACCCCTTGATCGCCCCCTAGTGTTAAACCCTTTTCTGCCAGTGACATTTATACAGTAATCAGTGCATTTTTAATAGCACTGATTGCTGTATAAATGTCAATGGTCCCAAAAAAGTGTCCAATCTGTCCGCCGCAATGTCGCAGTACCGCTAAAAATTGCTGATCACCGCCATTACTAGTATAAAAAAATAAAATAATAAAAATGCCATAAATCTATTTTCTATTTTGTAGACTCTATACCTTTTGCACAAACCAATCAATATACGCTTATTGCGTTTTTTTTTGTTTTTTTTTACCAAATACAGTGCCTTGTGAAAGTATTCGGCCCCCTTGAACTTTTCAACCTTTTGCCACATTTCAGGCTTCAAACATAAATATATAACATTTTTATTTTTTGTGAAGAATCACCAACAAGTGGGACACAATTGTGAAGTGGAACGAAATCTATTGGATTTTTGAAACTTTTTTAACTAATAAAAAAATGAAAAGTGGGGCATGCAAAATTATTCGGCCCCCTTGCGTTAATACTTTGTAGAGCCACCTTTTGCTGCGATTACAGCTGCAAGTCGCTTGGGGTATGTCTCTATCAGTTTTGCACATCGAGAGACTGAAATTCTTGCCCATTCTTCCTTGCAAAACAACTGGAGCTCAGTGAGGTTGGATGGAGAGCGTTTGTGAACAGCAGTTTTCAGCTCTTTCCACAGATTCTCGATTGGATTCACGTCTGGACTTTGACTTGGCCATTCTAACACCTGGATACGTTTATTTGTGAACCATTTCTTTGTAGATTTTGCTGTATGTTTGGGATCATTGTCTTGTTGGAAGATAAATCTCCGTCCCAGTTTCAGGTCTTTTGCAGACTCCAACAGGTTTTCATCCAGAATGGTCCTGTATTTGACTGCATCCATCTTCCCCTCAATTTTAACCATCTTCCCTGTCCCTGCTGAAGAAAAGTAGGCCCAAACCATGATGCTGCCACCACCACGTTTGACAGTGGGGATGGTGTGTTGAGGGTGATGCGCTGTGTTGCTTTTACGCCAAACATATCATTTTTCATTGTGGGCAAAAAGTTCGATTTTGGTTTCATCTGACCAGAGCACCTTCTTCCACATGTTTGGTGTGTCTCCCAGGTGGCTTGTGGCAAACTTTAGACAAGACTTTTTATGGATATCTTTGAGAAATGGCTTTCTTCTTGCCACTCTTCCATAAAGGCCAGATTTGTGCAGTGTACGACTGATTGTTGCCTATGTTGACTCTCCCACGTCAGCTGTAGTTCTCTGCAGTTCATCCAGAGTGATCATGGGCCTCTTGGCTGCATCTCTGATCAGTCTTCTCCTTGTGTGAGCTGAAAGTTTAGAGGGACGGCCAGGTCTTGGTAGATTTGCAGTGGTCTGATACTCCTTCCATTTCAAAATGATCGCTTGCACAGTGCTCCTTGGGATGTTTAAAGCTTGGGAAATCTTTTTGTATCCAAATCCGGCTTTAAACTTCTCCACAACAGTATTACAGACCTGCCTGGTGTGTTCCTTGGTCTTCATGATGCTCTCTGCGCTTTCAACAGAACCCTGAGACTATCACAGAGCAGGTGCATTTATACAGAGACTTGATTACACACAGGTGGATTCTATTTATCACCATCAGTCATTTAGGACAACATTGGATCATTCAGAGATCCTCGCTGAACTTCTGGAGTGAGTTTGCTGCACTGAAAGTAAAGGGGCCGAATAATTTTGCACGCACCACTTTTCAGTTTTTTATTTGCTAAAAAAGTTTAAAATATCCAATAGATTTCGTTCCACTTCACAATTGTGTCCCACTTGTTGGTGATTCTTCACAAAAAATTAAAATTTTATGGCCCCTTTCACACTAACGTCCCGTTCAGGCCCGCCTGTCAGTTTTTCAGGCGGACCTGAACGGGTGCTCCATAGAGCTCTATGGAGCGTCGGATGTCAGCGGTGACATGTCCGCTGACATCCGACCCGCTCCAATCCGAAAAAGTGTGACGGAGGAAAAAGCTATTTTTCCATCCGTCTGCGGATCGGATCGGATGACGACGGGCACTGCGGTCCGTCGTCATCCGATCTCCCATAGGGGAGAGCGGCGCTGTGACAGGTCCGTCCCTGCACAGTGTGCGGAGACAGACCTGTCATCTCCCTGCTCAGCGGGGATCGGCGGAGTGATCCCCGCTGAGCAAACGGACATCCACGGGGCGGATCAGAACTGATCCGCCCCGTGTGAAAGGACCCTATATCTTTATGTTTGAAGCCTGAAATGTGGCAAAAGGTTGAAAAGTTCAAGGGGGCCAAATACTTTCGCAAGGCACTGTATATGAAGAAGAATACATATTGGCCTAAACTGATGAAGAAATTCGTTTTTTTTGTTTTTTTATGTTTTATTTATTATAGCAAAAAGTAAATAATATTGTTTTTTTTTCAAAATTGTCAGACTTTTTTTGGTTATAGCACAACAAATAAGTTCTGTTTGTGGGAAAAAAGGAGGCCAATTTTTTTTGGGGTACAGTGTTGCATGATCACGCAATTGTCAGTTAAAGCAGCGCAGTGCCGTAACGCAAAAAAGGGCCTGGTCATTAAGGGGGAAAATCTTCCTGTCCTTAAGTGGTTAAATGGTGGTATGATTGTCACATTGCGATATTAATTTTTCATTGCTTTTATTTGAGGTAAGGAATAGTGATGGACGAACTTCCGACGGGACGTTTCGCGAACGCGAAACGCGAACGGACACAAACGTTCGCGAAAACGACCGTTCGCCGCGGGCTCCATTGACTTCAATGGGAGGCGAATTTCGCAAACCTTTAGGTCGAATTTGCGGCCACGGGGTAATTATTAGGGGGTAGCACGTAGTCCCACCACCTGGACAATAGCATAATACATGTATGAGGTGAATTTGGGATCGATAACTACAAGCATTTTTTTTTTATTTGGGAAATTGTTCTGACAATTCAGGACTATGGAGCTAATGAAGGCAATGGAGGAGAGGGAAGGTCAGGGACCAGGGTAGGCAAACAAGAGGGTGCAGGAGATACAGAGCACTGACAGCAGCACCGTAATACAGAGCACTGACATCAGCACCGTGACATACAGCGCTGACAGCAGCTCCGTGACATACAGCGCTGACAGCAGCTCCGTGACATACAGCGCTGACAGCAGCTCCGTGACATACAGCGCTGACAGCAGCTCCGTGACATACAGCGCTGACAGCAGCTCCGTGACATACAGCGCTGACAGCAGCACCGTGACATACAGCGCTGACAGCAGCTCCGTGACATACAGCGCTGACAGCAGCTCCGTGACATACAGCGCTGACAGCAGCTCCGTGACATACAGCACTGACAGCAGCTCCGTGACATACAGCGCTGACAGCAGCTCCGTGACATACAGCGCTGACAGCAGCACCGTGACATACAGCGCTGACAGCAGCTCCGTGACATACAGCGCTGACAGCAGCTCCGTGACATACAGCGCTGACAGCAGCTCCGTGACATACAGCGCTGACAGCAGCTCCGTGACATACAGCGCTGACAGCAGCACCGTGACATACAGCGCTGACAGCAGCTCCGTGACATACAGCGCTGACAGCAGCTCCGTGACATACAGCGCTGACAGCAGCTCCGTGACATACAGCGCTGACAGCAGCTCCGTGACATACAGCGCTGACAGCAGCTCCGTGACATACAGCGCTGACAGCAGCTCCGTGACATACAGCGCTGACAGCAGCACCGTGACATACAGCGCTGACAGCAGCTCCGTGACATACAGCGCTGACAGCAGCTCCGTGACATACAGCGCTGACAGCAGCTCCGTGACATACAGCACTGACAGCAGCTCCGTGACATACAGCGCTGACAGCAGCTCCGTGACATACAGCGCTGACAGCAGCACCGTGACATACAGCGCTGACAGCAGCTCCGTGACATACAGCGCTGACAGCAGCTCCGTGACATACAGCGCTGACAGCAGCTCCGTGACATACAGCGCTGACAGCAGCTCCGTGACATACAGCGCTGACAGCAGCTCCGTGACATACAGCGCTGACAGCAGCTCCGTGACATACAGCGCTGACAGCAGCTCCGTGACATACAGCGCTGACAGCAGCTCCGTGACATACAGCGCTGACAGCAGCTCCGTGACATACAGCGCTGACAGCAGCTCCGTGACATACAGCGCTGACAGCAGCACCGTAAGCAGCCCCAGGAGGAAGTCAGCACAGCACAGGGATGGTGTGATCCCCTCATAATAAGAACCCCCAGGAGGAAGTCAGCACAGCACAGGGATGGTGGGAGCCCCTCATAATAAGAACACCCAGGAGGAAGTCAGCACAGCACAGGGATGGTGGGAACCCCTCATAATAAGCAGCCCCAGTAGAAATATGACACCGCTCAACCTCTTCAAAGAGGAGGGTAGGGGCATATAGTACGGTGTGCTTTTTTGGGTCAGGGAAGTGAGCCAAATGAATTAAGAAGGTCTGTGTGCTTGATTCCAAAAATTGTTTATAGACATATACATGGTCTACTGATCACATGTGTTGAATTCCTCCGAGATCCATGCCTCATTCATTTTTAGAAATGTGAGGTAGTTAACACTGTGGTGAGCTAGGCGAGTACGCTTATCGGTCACAATCCCCCCTGCTGCGCTGAACGTCCTTTCGGACAGGACACTGGATGAGGGGCAAGCCAACAGTTCGATTGCAAATTGGGCAAGCTCTGGCCAGAGGTCAAGCCTGCCCACCCAGTAGTCTAGGGGTTCATCACTCCTCAGAGCGTCCACATCGGCCGTTAACCCAATGTAGTCGGACACCTGACGGTCTAGGCGTTCCCTGATGCTGGATCCGGATGACACCTGTCGATGGGTCGGCTGAAAGAATGACCTCATATCCGAAGTCACCAACACATCTTCAAACCGGCCTCTTCTTGCAGGCGCTGTTGGATTGGTACCCGCAAATCCTTCTCTGGGAGTGGGAATTGCTCCTCTGCCAGCGCACGCAAAAGCAGAATGCAGCATTTCTCGAAGCAAGGCCTGGAAGTGCTGCATTCTGACAGCCCTCTGCGACGGCGGTAACATTTCCGCCATTTTGTGTTTGTACCGGGGGTCTAAGTACGTTGCCACCCAGTACTGGTCCTTGACCCTCATGCTTTTTATACGGGGGTCCCTATTAAAACACTGGAGCATGAAGGCCCCCATTTGCACTAAAGTGGAAGCGGTGTGGTGGCCTGGCTCCTGCTCATCATCCAGGATAATGTCGTCCTCTTCATTCTCCTCTCCCCATCCTCGCACAACAGGGATCCCAGAAAGGTTTAAAGCATGCTCTTCTTGCTCCTGCTCATCCGCCCCGGCACCATCCTCCTCTGACTCCTCATCAGACTCCTGTTGTTGACTTGTCTCAGATAGAGTAGCCCCCCCTGGGAATTCATCCAGCATTGCGACTTCCTCATCTTCCCGCTCCTGCTCCTCCACAGCCTGATCAATGACACGACGCAATGCACGCTCCAGAAAGAAGGCATAAGGTACCATGTCACTGATGGCGCCATGGCTGCGACTGACCAGTTTGGTGATCTCCTCAAATGGCCGCAGAAGTCTGCATGTGTCGCGCATGAGCAGCCACTGGCGCGGTGAAAAAAAACCCAGCTCCCCAGAACCGTTTCTTTCGCAGAGTTCATACAGGTAGACGTTAACTGCACGTTTCTGCTGGAGCAGCCTATCAAGCATATAGAAGGTTGAGTTCCATCGCGTCGGGCAATCGCAAATAAGACGTCTGACCGGCAGATGGTGTCGCCGCTGAATGTCAGCAAGGCGAGCCATGGCCGTGTAAGATCTTCTGAAATGGGCCGAGATTTTCCTTGCCTGCCGCAAGATGTCCTGGACCCCAGGGTATTTGACAAGGAATCGCTGCACGACCAAGTTTAAGACGTGTGCCATGCACGGCACGTGCGTGATTTTGCCCTGTTTCAATGCGCTAAGCAGATTGGCACCGTTGTCACACACCACTTTACCAACTGTCAAATTGAGCGGTGTTAGCCACTCATCTGCCTGTGAACGCAAAGCTGAAAGGAGTGCCGGGCCAGTGTGGCTCTTTGCTTCCAGGCACAACAGACGCAGCACGGCATGGCAACGTCTCACCTGGCATGTGGAATAGGTTCTGGGGAGCTTGGGCGGTGCAGTGGAAGAGACGCTAGCAGCGGAAAAGGAGGAGGCAGCTGAGGAGGAGAGGGAGGAGGATGGAGTAGGAGGAGGAGAAGAAGAGTCAGGCCTGCATGCAATCCGTGGCGGTAAAACCAAATCTACACGGGTGCCACGGGTTACATGCTTGACGGCCGTCAGAAGGTTCACCCAGTGGGCAGTAAAACTGATATACCTTCCCTGCCCGTGTTTGCTAGACCACGTGTCTGTGGTCAGATGTATCTTGGCACCGACACTGTGTGCCAGAGATACATTCACTTGCCGCTGAACATGGCCATATAGCTCTGGGATGCCCTTCTCTGAGAAATACTTCCTTCCTGGGACCTTCCATTGTGGTGTTCCAATGGCCACAAATTTGCGAAAGGCCTCCGAGTCCACCAGTTTATATGGCAGTAGTTGGCGGGCTATGAGTTCTGACAAGCCAGCCGCCAACCGTTGGGCAAGAGGGTTATCCGGCGTCATCATTTTTTTACGCTCAAACATTAGGCCCACGGAAGCCTGCCTTTTTGCAGAAAAATGTGAGCTTGGCGTGATGGAAGGTGGAGTGGAGGACAATTGTGAGGAGAGAGGAGAAGGAGAAGTAGAAGACGAGGCTGGACGGTGAGAGCCTGCAGTGTGGCTTTGTGTGTTCCGTTGCTCCCACTGGGCTCGGTGATGGCTGCTCATGTGCCTTCTTAAGGCGGTCGTCCCTAGGTGAGTATTGGGCTTACCGCGACTAACGCGTTGACTGCAAAGATTGCAGATGGCAACGCTATTGTCAGCAGCGGACACGTTAAAAAAAGCCCACACTGCGGAGCCATGTGCCGGTGTCCTGGGAGCGCCAGATGTGACCGTACATGGTCGATGACTCGCTCCTGATACATTTGCAGTCTGCTTTGTCCCTGCTGTGCAATGTAAGTCATTGCTGCTTCTCCTCCCTATCTGCTGGTCCATATCTCCCTCTGAACTCCCCTCCTCTTCCTCTCTTGTGGGCACCCACGTGACATCACTAGACACGTCATCATCAACGTCACCTTCCCCACCGCTATAAGTAGAGTAGGCAGCAACACCGGGGACCAACCTCCTCCTTGGGCTGATCTGGGTACTGGCGTCAGACTGCTGAGTAGCGCTTGTTGCTACCTCCTCTTCCTGATCCAATACCAAGAGTGGCTGCGCATCAGAAATGTCCTCTTGATATGGATCGGAAAATAATTCCAGTGACTCAAGCGGAAGGTATGTGGTGGTGGTGGTGGTGGTCGTGTTGTTGGTGGTAGTGTCTTTGGGGGTGCACATAGCAGAGAGTGAAGAAGAGGGTGCAGATCGAGAGGATGAGGAGGGTGCAGAAGAGTAAGGCTGAGCGAGCCACTCAACCAAGTCTGGTGCATCCTTTAAAGTAATTGAACGCACCTTCTGCAACTTCCCACTTTGGCTCAAGCCTGTTGCTCCTGCCCTACCCCTACCACCCCTGCGGAAGGGCCTGCCTCTTCCTCTGCATGTCATTTTTTAAATGACCCTGTGACAAAACTCTTAGTCCCTATACCGCTGAAGGACTGCTGCAGTATAGGTGAGCGGTCAGCAGTGGTGCACGTCAACCCTATCTATTGTGGACCTATAGCGGTCCTTACAGAACAGCAGACTGTACCGCACTCAAGCCTATGTACCGTAGCACCCTATACCAAGTTACCAGTCCTTATAAGAACTTTTGTGGACCAAGCAGGTTGTGTATTAGTGTTTAGCAGACTGTACGTCAGTCCCTATACCGCTGAAGGACTGCTGCAGTATAGGGCAGCGGTCAGCAGTGGTGCACGTCAACCCTATCTATTGTGGACCGATAGCGGTCCTTACAGAACAGCAGACTGTACCGCACTCAAGCCTATGTACCGTAGCACCCTATACCAAGTTACCAGTCCTTATAAGAACTTTTGTGGAACAAGCAGGTTGTGTGTTAGTGATTAGCAGACTGTACGTCAGTCCCTATACCAATGAAGGACTGCTGCAGTATAGGGCAGCGGTCAGCAGTAGTGCACGGCAACCCTATGTATTGTGGACCGATAGCGGTCCTTACAGAACAGCAGACTGTAACGCACTCAGGCCTATGTACCGTAGCACCCTATACCAAGTTACCAGTCCTTATAAGAACTTTTGTGGACCAAGCAGGTTGTGTGTTAGTGATTAGCAGACTGTACGT
Organism: Lithobates pipiens; assembly: GCF_037356315.1. NCBI lineage: Eukaryota > Metazoa > Chordata > Amphibia > Anura > Ranidae > Lithobates > Lithobates pipiens. The sequence goes on from NW_027507764.1 coordinate 295,641,306, forward strand.
CAGTCCCTATACCAATGAAGGACTGCTGCAGTATAGGGCAGCGGTCAGCAGTAGTGCACGGCAACCCTATGTATTGTGGACCGATAGCGGTCCTTACAGAACAGCAGACTGTACTGCACTCAGGCCTATGTACCGTAGCACCCTATACCAAGTTACCAGTCCTTATAAAAACTTTTGTGGACCAAGCAGGTTGTGTGTTAGTGTTTAGCAGACTGTGCGTCAGTCCCTATACCGCTGAAGGACTGCTGCAGTATAGGGCAGCGGTCAGCAGTAGTGCACGGCAACCCTATGTATTGTGGACCGATAGCGGTCCTTACAGAACAGCAGACTGTAACGCACTCAGGCCTATGTACCGTAGCACCCTATACCAAGTTACCAGTCCTTATAAGAACTTTTGTGGACCAAGCAGGTTGTGTGTTAGTGATTAGCAGACTGTACGTCAGTCCCTATACCAATGAAGGACTGCTGCAGTATAGGGCAGCGGTCAGCAGTAGTGCACGGCAACCCTATGTATTGTGGACCGATAGCGGTCCTTACAGAACAGCAGACTGTACCGCACCCAAGCCTATGTACCGTAGCACCCTAGACAGACCAAGTTACCAGTCCTGATAAAGAGCTTTGTGGAACAAGTGAGTTGTGAATGATTAGCAGACTGCAGCAGAAGGGCAGCAGTCAAGTATAATATTCTTTCTATATTTGGAAGAAAGAATATTATACGTGTACAAGCCTATTACCGTACCACTGATACCAGTCCTGAAAAGAACCTTTGTGGAACTAATAGTAACAGCAAGTCTTTAAAATTATCCTCACTGCCTGACACACTGCTTCCTGCCTGTCCCTATACAAATTGGCAAAAAAGAGTAGGCTGGAACGATTAGCTGGAACAGCTCTTTTGTGGACCTGATAGTAACAGCTAATGATGATGATGATGATGATGATGAAGAAAGACTAATCTGGCTGAGCTGTCCCTAAAATAGCAGCATACAGCGCTCTGTCCCTTTATCTAAACTGACAAAAGAAACTCAGGCTGCTGACCTAACACCTATACCAGTCCTGAAAAGAACTTTTGTGTACCAAATAGCTAGCGTTTTCTCTGTCCCTACTCCACACAGGATCCTTTCCCTACAGTGACAGAAGAAAGAATGTAAAATGGCCACCGGATCGGGTGTATTTATAGGTTAGGGGGAATGTCCAAGTGTCCATGAGCTGTCATGTCTCAATTGGTTGTCCTGTAACACATGATAAACGTGTCACGAAAGGTTAAAGTTCTTGTATACATTAAACACGTAAGTCCGCCGGGGCGAACGACGGAAAAAGGCGTTCGAACCCGCGGACGGCGAAAGTCGGAAATTCGCCGCGAAACGACCGCCGGGCGAACCGTTCGGCCATCACTAGTAAGGAAGCTAATTTCCGTAAGTCACCCCTGCAGTTGCTCAAGGACAATTTATTAAATGTGGTAACACAGAGTTCTAATGTTTTATTAGATAGGACTTCTTTCCGTTAAGTCTGTCTTCTTTTCATAAAGTACTGCATGTCACCAGAGCTGAGCCGGTAGACCTGAGAGCACAGATGAGCAGCATATTCAGTAATTATGTCTCGCTACAGCAACATCTAGTCCACACATCCTACACACAGTTATTTATAGAAAAATCATCCCTAACATCTAAGAATTGTTTCCTATCACGTGTTTAAGATACCGTTTCATTAGTGCCACTAACAAAAAATGCCAGATTCCTGAGGGCCATGAAATGGAAAGTTAAGATGTTCAAAGTTTATATATCTAACTATGTACTGGACCATAGAAAAGCAGCAGTATGATAAATATTAAAAAAATGCAGTTTTAGAATAGGCTGATTGAAAGGGCACTACTGGGAAGTTATTAGAGAACGGTCTGTGAGTCTCAGTGTTTTTCCATGATGATTTGGCACAGCGTCACCAGCCTACGTATTTCCAGGAATACTTAACCCGGAACTCTCCAGGTATGAGCTTTATTGCACACTTACATTGGTCCAGCTTGGAACATTGTAAGTTTGCATATCTCATAATTGAATGAAATAAGGCACTACTAAGTGCAGTAAGACTGTGTTTATTAGATAAGCAAGGTTAAAAACACAGAAGTGATCATATAGCAAGCTCTTCAATCCTTTTGTGATGCTGTTAATGCCCCTCCTGTCCCGGCTCCTCTCCAAACCTTCTACACCAACCAGCAGTCAAAGGGGAGCAAAATACCCATCAAAGATGGCTGTCGCACTTGCGAAACCAGCGTGAAGCAGACACAACCGGAAGTGACGCCACTGGGGACGGTAACATGGTTCAGAGCGTGCGTAGAGCTCTTTTGTCAAATCTGAAGGGATTGAAGAGCTTGATATACATCACTTCTGTTTTTAACCTTTGCTTATCTAATAGACACAGTCTTACTGCACTTAGAGGTACCTTCTATATTTTATGCTTTTTTCCTAGAGTCTGCTTCTACTCCAGTGAAGTGCAGCCCGAGTGTTTGTTAGGCTTATTTTAGTTACTCTATTTCTCAATTCTGGCCATAAAACTGAAGATCCCAGGTGAGGCCCTTTTCATATAGTGCACCCTACTTTTTTCTCTACATATCTCATACCTGAGAGTCTGCTGGAGAACTAAGGGTTACTTTAGTAGCTGGCGCTACTTCCGTATTTGCTGCAATCTTCTGGATCCTGTGCCAAGCGGCTTCCCCTTTGAGCACTGACCGCGAAAGGGGGCGCTCACTCAACACTGCTTGCCTTGTACACTCACTGGCCACTTTATTAGGTATACCTTGTTAGTACCGGGTTGGACCCCCTTTTACCTTCAGAACTGCCTTAATTCTTAGTGGCATGAATTCAACAAGGTATTGGAAACATTCCTCAGAGATTTTAGGGTGCAAAGTGTGCAGAGAAAATATCCCCCACACCATTGCATCACCACCACCGGCCTGAACCCTTGATACAAGGCAGGATAGATCCATGTTGTTTACGCCAAATTCTGACCCTACCATCTGAATGTCACAGCTGAAATCGAGATTTATCAGACCAGGCAATGTTTTTTTGGTCTTCTTATTGTCCAATATTGGTGAGCAGTGCAAATTGTAGCCTCAGTTTCCTGTTCTTACCTGACAGGAATGGTACTCAGTGTGGTGTTCTGCTGCTCCCTCTGCCACTTACCGGAGCCATCAGTATCGGCGGAGGTGAACGGATCCTTGTCCTTGCTGGGCATGAGGGGAAGATGGCCCCCACCCGTCTCCATACCATTGCAGGGCGGAAGCAACATCAAAACGTCACTTCCGCCCATAGCTCTTAAAGGGCCATTTATTTTTATTTTTTCAAATGACAAAACTGTAGCCCATCTGCTTTGAGGTTTGAGGTGTTGTGCGTTCAGAGATGGTATTCTGCATACCTTGGTTTTAAAAAGTTGTTATTTTAGTTACTGTTGCCTTTCTATCATCTCAAACCGGTCTGCCCATTCTCCTCTGACCTCTGACACCAGCATGGCATTGTCCTCCACACAGCTGCTGCTTACTGGATATTTTATCTTTTTCAGACCATTCCCTGTAAACCCTAGAGATGGTTGTGCATGAAAATCCAAGTAGATCAGCAGTTTTTGAAATACTCAGACCAGCCTATCTGGCACTAACCATGCCACGTTCAAAGTCGTATAAAGCTTCTTTCTTCCCCATGCTGGGTTTGAACTTAAGCAAGTTGTCTTCGCCACATTTAGATGGCTAAATGCACTGAGTTAATGCCATGCGATTGGCTGATTAGCAATTTGTGTTACCAAGCAATTAAACAGGTGTGCCTAATGAAGTGGCTGGTAAGTGTATGTTTTTTAAATGAATAAAATGCGTTCTCTAATTGAAAAAGGTGATCATTGATCCTTTCCATCTCATCCAATCAGAGAATGCCTTGGTTTTATTAAAAAAAAAATACAAGGTGTTCTGTGAATGGCAGTAGTGCTAAGCGAGTGACTATTTTTTTTTTTTTTTGTTATGCTGGTAAGATACACTGCATTAGAGCTATACAAGTAGTTCAACAAAACGAAGCATGTACAACAATGAGGTCTAAGTTGGGCGGGTGGGAATATGTCAGGAAACACAGTGGGAAAAAAAAGCGCAAGTGACTATTTGATCAGTATGCAGTGGAGAAGCCATTTAGCACAATGACCAGAAGATTGCGGCTTTCACTTTAGTAATGACAACTACTACAATAATTGTCAGCTGCCCCAGCAGCATCTCAGGTATGAGACATGCATACTTACAATGGTTCAAACTAGAACAATGTAAGTATGCAATAAAGATAATTTCTGGAGTTCAGCTTTAATACCAAAATATGAACTAATCCCAGTTATTATACTTGCTAGTATACTTTGGGATACAATAGCAGGCCATTTTGGATATGGATCTACTGTTACAGGAGTGGCCTGGTATAGGGTCAGTTCTATTTGTAGCTGTATTCTGCTTTAGCATCTTGCTATCATAGGAAGAAACCCAAACATAGGTTAGCTTTAAGGGCCTTCCACTTCCAGACCGCCGCACACCGATATACGTCCTAAATTTGAAAAGGGATATCTTTGTTATGGCAGAGGCAAGCAGCCATAACCCTGGTTTCCTCTTCGGTGGTCGGTCCGGTTACTGTTAATAGTGGTCTCTGCGGCGATTTTGCCACAAGATCACTTTTATCGGCAGGGTGATCTGATCCTTGTCCTTGCTGGGCATAAGGGGAAGATGGCCCCCACCTGTCTCCATGCCATTGCAGGGCGGTAGCGACATCAAAATGTCACTTCCACCCATAGCTTTTAAAGGGCCATTTATTTTAATTTTTTCAAATGACAAAACTTTTTTTTTTTATTGCATTTTTGTGTAAATATGAGATCTGTTGTCTTTTTGACCCCAAATCTCATATTTAAGAGGTCCTGTCATGCTTTTTTTTTTTTAATGAACAGTGTAAAAATAACAAATTAAAGGTAAAATAAATAAGATTTTTTTTTTAAACGCGCGCCATCCCGCTGAGCTCGTGTGCAGAACCGAACGCATATATGAGTAGCGCCTGCATATAAAAACGGTGTTCAAACCACACGTGAGGTATCGCTGCGATTGGTAGAGTGAAAGCAATAATTCTAGCCCTGGATCTCCTCTGTAATTCAAAATATACAACCTGTAGAATTTTTTTAAACGTCGCCAATGGAGATTTTTAAGGGTAAAAGTTTGTCACCATTCCACGAGCAGGCAGAATTTTGAAGTGTGACATGTTGGGTATCAATTTACTCGCGTAACATTGTCTTTCACAATATAAAAAAAATTTGGTTAACTTTTACTGTTGTCTTATTTTTTCATTTAAAGAAAGTATATTTTTTTTCCCCAAAAAAGTGTGCTTGTAAGACCACTGTGCAAATACGGTGTGACAGAAAGTATTGCAATGACCTCCATTTTGTTCTCTAGGGTGTTATAAAAAATTTTTTATATATTATTTGGGGGTTCTATCAAAAAAATTTAATTTTTTTTTAACTTATAAACAACAAATCTCAGAAAGAGGCTTGGTCCTTAAGTGGTTAAAATAAAATAAAATGTTTCTTCCATAAACCTACAAAGATGTAACTTTAGACTGTAACATTATATACACTTCTAATTCTTTAGTATCACTTATAGCCTGCAGCAGTATTCTTCTTTTAAAAAGCTACTTACCGGTACATGTTTCTAGACTGTGGTATAATGTTCTATTGTAGGTTCATGGTAGATTTCCTCTTCAAAGGCACGATTTCATATACGCTATGGAAGCATGAATGGATGAAAAAATTGAAGTATTTATTTCCCTGTTGAGTTATATATTCTTGTAAGCTGCCCACGCAGGGTCTCTGTGTGCTCCTTTCCTGTTGTTTCCTAATGCTTTTCAGTGAAGAGATTTATTCAAGCCTATAGTGATGAGCTAATGTTTGCTTTCTTTCTAAGGCTGATTTGCTATATATCAACCCAAAGGTGAATCATATGGTAAATATACATGAATATATGTAATTTTCATAGTGGGACTGATTTAGCTGTGTGCTATCTGGGTTACAGATTAAACCTTATAACACACTATAGCAGGGGTCTTCAAACTTTCTAAACAAAGGGCCATCAGACTCTAGGGGGGCCGGACTGTGGTCATTAAAAGTATAAAAGGTCCTGGCATAAGTGCGGAAAAAAATAATGCCCTATCATTTGTTTCAGTGGATGTCATTGTGCCTCATCATTGGTGTCAATTTGTGAAATTCAGAAAAACCCATTTGTGAATTGTTGATGACTTGCATATGAACTGCTCCCATGTAATAGCTCTCGGAAGAAAATATGTAAAAATATAAACTATACAAATGTAACCTTACATATATAACGAATATACAAAAAGTATGCCTGTTCCACCTCCATTGTCCTCTGTTCTGAGAGAGAGCACTAGTCCTGGGTGAGGTTTCCTTGACCCAAGCTGCATATATAATCACATGCATAACAACCTAGATTTTCAGTGGTATTTCTCTAAAAGATGGTTATTACTGATACATAAAAGAACATCCATATACTGTATATGGTTGTTCCTGATGATCATAATTTAGGGTTGAAACATGGTTGGATAAATACAATTTTTTGGGAAAAATTTGTGGGATTGTCCATATATACTTTCCATTTTAATATGACATTATGTTCTACCTAGATCAAAATAAAATCAAAGTAAAAATACTTTTTTTTTCACTAACATACAATTTACTAAAGACAAAGATGCTGTGCACTTTGAAAAGTGCAGTTGCACTCTGCAAGTGCAATTGCTCCAGGACTTAATAAATGAGGAAAGCTTTGCTTTGAAAAAGAATACCCGATCACATGCAAGGAAAGTTAATAAAAACAGCACTTTTGCTTGCACATGATTGGATGATGGAATGTTATGTGAAGCTTACCTGCAAACGAAGCCCTCGTCATCCCTGCTGGAGGCTGCATCCATCTTCGCCCCGTCTTTCTTCCAGGTCCACAGACTCCGGCTGTGTGACTGGCTGTGGTGGTGTGATGTCGCTCCCGCGCATTCGCGTGGGAGCCACCGGTCACGGAACAGGGCCCTGAAGAAATGGTCACGGGCGGCCATTCCTTCAGAGCGCATGCACCGATGACATTATTGGTGCAGTATACAGTAATTATCTCCTAAACAGTGCAAGTTTAGGAGATATTTATAATACGTATAGGTAAGCCTTATTATTGGCTTACCTATAGGTACAAACATTAGAGGGAAGTTTACTTCCTCTTTAAAGTGGTTGTAAACCTCAGTCATGAAATTTGAGCAGATCACATACACCTTTAGTGTTTAGCTATTTCTCTCCAAAGCTCTAAGCCCCCGTACACACGGTCGGAAATTCCAACGGAAAATGTCTGATCGGACCGCGTTTTCGGATAATCCGACTGTGTGTGGGCTACATCGGACTTTTTCCGTCGGAATGTCCAACCAACAAAGTTTGAGAGCTGGATATAAAATTTTCCGACAACATGATTCGATCGGACTTTGTCCGATTGTTTGTAGAGAATTCCGATCGGACAAAGTGCAACGCATGCTCAGATCAAATTACGAGACCAAAGTTATTGGCTACTAGCCGGAACATAGTCCCGTCGCAATGAACGAACGTCATCACGTTCCTAAATGATCGGATTTTCCGACAACTTTGTCCGACCGTGTGTATGCAACACCAGTTTCAGACAAAATCCATCTGAAAAAATCAGACGGATTTTTTTGTTGGAATGTCCAACCGTGCATACAAGGGCTAAGTGTTATTTCTCTCTGGTCCTTTGTTCCTCTGTTATCAGAAAGTCACTTCTGAGAAGTTTTCCCGACACAAAATAAATTTGTGTGGGGCTGGAAGGGGGGCTACAATGGAGCTTGTCTATGCTCAACACAGTTCTTCTGCTCTGTGTGTGTGTGTGTGTGTGTGTGTGTGTGTGTGTGTGTGTGTGTGTGTGTGTGGGGGGGGGGGGGTGTTCATTTCCTCCAATCAGCTCTCACACACTGTAACTGTAGCATTTCCGCCCCCTCCTCTGTACTCCTGACAGATGAAGAAGGATTTTTAATGCCGCGTACACACGATCAAACAATCCGGTGGAAAAGTCCGGCAAACTCAAGTCCGCCAAACAATCCCCCCGTGTGTAGCCTCCGGCATACTTTTTTGACCCGAAAGTACGGCGGACTTAGAATGCCGTGTTGCACTCCAATATTCCCGCCGGACTCGCATTTCGGCAGACAATCCGGCCGTGTGTATGCCAGTCCGCCGTACTTTTGAAATGAGCGGACTTTTCCCGCCTGGAGAAAAGTCCGCTCATTTCGAGCGGGTCTCCAGGTAGGCGGGGCCCACGAAGGAGACGTCGCTGGCCCCGCCGCCTGGTATGGACTTTAAAGGGGAACCCCAACGCCGAAAAAATCGGCGTGGGGGTCCCCCCCAAGTCCACAACAGACCCTTGTCCGAGCACGCTACCCGGCCGGCCAGGAAAGGGGGGGCGAGCGAGCGCCCCCCCCCCGAGCCGTACCAGGCCGCGTGCCCTCAACATGGGGGGTGCCTTGGGGAAGGGGGGGCCGCGCGGCCCCCCCACCCCAAAGCACCTTGTCCCCATGTTGATGAGGATAAGGGCCTCTTCCCGACAACCCTGGCCATTGGTTGTCGGGGTCTGCGGGCGGGGGGCTTATCGGAATCCGGGAGCCCCCTTTAATAAGGGGGCCCCGGATACCGGCCCCCCACCCTATGTGAATGAGTATGGGGTACAATTTACCCCTACCCATTCACCTGTAAAATAAAAGTACAAAAAAAACACAACACACGAGATAAAATACTTTATTGCACAGCTCCGGGGGTCTTCCGTCTTTGGGGGTCTTCTCGCCGGACTCCTCCGATATCTTCTTGTAGCTCTTTTGCTAGCGGAGTCCGGCTTTCTTCCTCGCCGCTGCCCTCTTCTTCCGACTTCGGGGGTCTTGTCCCCCTCTTCAGTTCTTCTGTCGCTGTCGCCGCCGCCGCCGCCTTCCGTTCTTCTTCTTCTTCTTCTCCAGGAGATGTTGACTCGACGATCTCTCCGGCCGCAATGCCAGGGACGCGCTGCGCTGCCACTTATATAGGGACAAGGGGCGGTGTCACATGGGTTTATGTCACATGGGTTGGTCACATGGGTTGATGTCACATGGCGACAGTCCCAGCATCCTCCGGGACTGTGACATCGTAAGGGGGCGGGGTCACCATGTGACACCAACCCATGTGACATAAACCCATGTGACACCGCCCCTTGTCCCTATATAAGTGGCAGCGCAGCGCGTCCCTGGCATTGCGGCCGGAGAGAACGTCGAGTCAACATCTCCTGGAGAAGAAGAAGAAGAAGAAGAACGGAAGGCGGCGGCGACAGAAGACCGGGCCACCGCCTGTAAAAGAGCTATAAGAAGGCGCGGTGGCCCTGCAGAAGAACCGAAGAGGGGGACAAGACCCCCGAAGTCGGAAGAAGAGGGCGGCGGCGAGGAAGAAAGCCGGACTCCTCCGCTAGCAAAAGAGCTACAAGAAGATAGCGGAGGAGTCCGGCGAGAAGACCCCCGAAGACGGAAGACCCCCGGAGCTGTGCAATAAAGTATTTTATCTCGTGTGTTGTGTTTTTTTTGTACTTTTATTTTACAGGTGAATGGGTAGGGGTACATTGTACCCCATACTCATTCACATAGGGTGGGGGGCCGGTATCCGGGGCCCCCTTATTAAAGGGGGCTCCCGGATTCCGATAAGCCCCCCGCCCACAGTCCCCGACAACCAACGGCCAGGGTTGTCGGGAAGAGGCCCTTATCCTCATCAACATGGGGACAAGGTGCTTTGAGGTAGGGGGGCCGCGGGGCCCCCCCTTCCCCAAGGCACCCCCCATGTTGAGGGCATGCGGCCTGGTACGGCTCAGGGTAGCGTGCTCGGACAAGGGTCTGTTGTGGACTTGGGGGGGACCCCCACGCCGATTTTTTTCGGCGTTGGGGTTCCCCTTCAAGTCCATACCAGGCGGCGGGGCCAGCAAAGTCTCCTTTGCGGGCCCCGCCTACCTGGAGATGCGCTCGAAATGAGCGGACTTTCCTCCGCTTGTGTGGGCGAGTCCGTTCATTTCAAAAGTAGGGTGGATAGTACGGCGGACTTAGTACGCCGTATTAGTCCGCTGAAAAAGTGCCGTGTGTGGGCAAGTAGCCCGTTCAGAAAGTCCGACGGACAGTCTGGCGGGAAGTCCGCCAGACTAAGTACGTCGGACATACCGCTACGTGTGAACGCGGCTTTACATGATCTGCCCTTTTAAATTAGTGTAGGGAGGAGAAGTCTGCAGATAAACAGGTAAAACCTATGTAGGAGGATTTATTTACTCTCTGTGTATCATCTGAGGCTGTTCAATTCACTGGGTATATGTGAGGGTTTACAACCATTTAAAGCTGGCAATACACTGATCAAAATGTGGCCTGTCTAAGCAGACTGGCTGAATTTCTATAAGTGTGTGACCTACCCCACTCAACAGAAGTTGGTTAATAAATTGCCTTCTGTCAAAGGAACATTTTCCAGTATTCAGTGGCTGCAGACAATTAGCTTCAACCACTGATCAATGTATTCTCACAGCAGACGGTGCCGCTGTCAGAATACAATGTCCCAGGAGGACCTCTTTGAATAGATGGAGGAATCTGTTGGCCAGTCTATTTACCCTAAATAGAGCTAATACAATCAAGATGTAAAATTGTAGGATCTTGGGTGTGATGTCTTTGTTTAAGAAACTAGCAACTAGCAACTACTAAACTATGAGGTTTATTTACTAAAGGCAAATCCACTTTGCACTACATGTGCATTGCAAGTGCACTTGGAAGTGCAGTCACTGTAGATCTGAGGGGGACATGCAAGGAAAATAAAAAAACAGCATTTTTTCTTGTACATGATTGGATGGTAAAATTAGCAGAGCTTCCCCTCATTTCAGATCTTCCCCTCTGATCTACAGCGACTGCACTTCCAAGTGCACTTGCAGTGCAAAGTAGATTTGCCTTTAGTAACTCAACCCCTATATCATGTTCCCTGTGTGCGCTAAAGTATGACTTTCCCTTTTTCATTTTTTAGGTATCTCCTTTGCACAGTTTGGCTTGTTTTAAGCACATGCAGATAATATATTGGATTATCCACTTCTTGTACACAATTTTCAAATTATGCCTATCATCTTTTAAATGTCATGAAAGTACCATGGTTCATAATGACTGCCAGGAAATAATCACATGCATAACAACCTAGATTTTCAGCGGCATTTCTCTAAAGGATGGTTATTACTGATACATAAAAGAAGATGATTTATTACTGTTCTGTTACTGAGTTTTGTAGTTTTAAAGAGATTCTTCATTCTTTTCCCTAGGGTCGTATCTGCAGGAAAGCTGGAAAATCTAAAAAGGCCTTTAGCCGAAAGGAAGCAGAAGCAACATTCAAGAGTTTGGTGAAGACCCACGAGAAGTACGGCTGGGTTACCCCACCTGTATCTGACGGCTGACATGAAACCCCCAGCTAAAACAGACTTCTAGGAAGGGAACCACCTCATCGAGAAAATGAATAAATATATGAATATATTTAAGAAAAAAAGATCGCTATGCCATCTCCTCAATGCTGTACATTATCATTCATCCATTTGTCCTTTTCTACTTCAGCTTCAGTTAAAGAATGTGATTGACAGGAAGACATAATTTATTTATGATGTTCACAAGTGTTTACATTGGAAGACATGGAAGAAAAGCAGTATTTGCCACCGAATGTCGTGTTACAATCATGTCTCCAGACTGATGAGCGATCGTCTTCAGGTTACCATAGAGAGGAGATTGAGATTGCTTCATTGTCCATTCTAGACGCATGATTTTTCGGCTTCTTTCCATGACAGCAGCGCCAAAATGCAGCAGTGGAAGTTCTGTCCACGGCTGCCCAGTTTATGTAAATGTAATTGAAGCCGTTAATATTTAATAGGCAAGCAGTGCATTGCAGGTACATGTTTGCTGTGCTGTTTATCTTTGTCTCTTTTCCTGGCAGGTCGACACAACATTGAAGATTTGTCTTTATGTGGAGATGTGGTCCGCTGTGACTCAAACTTTAGACCTCATTTGTGTTCGATGTGATCTGTGTTGGATAACTGACGAAATATAACAGTGGAAATAATAATGAATTATAGTGTGGAACAATTGAAAAATAAAAATCACTTAAAAGTGAGTTAAGTGTATTCTGAGTGTATAAAAAATATCAATGCCTATTCCTGAAAAATGACTAAACATGACAGAGGCTGTTAAAACCGGCCTTGCATTTCATGCAAGCTTTGCTTTTTTAGTCAAGGCCCTCTTCCCCATCTTAATATGCTGCAGAAATATTTTTAAAAAGCACCTACGGGATATATAAAGTAATTTTCTAGTTAAATATACTTAAAGAAGAAGTATGGACAAAGCTTTTTTTGGCCCTACTTCTCCTATAGATCACAGAAGGGCAGTTAATTCTCATTTTCAGCCATCAGCGGGCTAAAGGCTGCTGTCGGCTGACGTCACTCAGTTGGTCCAGCCTGGGAAAATATCCCAACTTTATAGTCAGGATCCACCAACATGTCTGGACCAGCAGCCTCTCAGTACCGCCGCTGGGAGTCTGAGCTAGCTGCACCCCCTCACCTCCAGCCCACTGCTCCAGGGAGCGCTGCAGGGGCAAAGCAGACAGCTGGTGACTGAGAATCACGGCTCTCTGCTCAGAGTGGAGGGGAGAACTGAGCAATCACTGGTGTTTGATTACCAAGTTTCTACTGCAGAAGTGGTGAGGGACACGTGCAGCATCGGATTGATGCTGCATGCACCTAGGTGGGTTTAAGTTTTTTTTTATATACCCTATACAGACATACCCCACTTTTAACTACACAATGGGGTTTATTTACTAAAGCTGGAAAGTGCAAAATCAGGCTCCCTTTTGCATAGAAACCAATGAGCTTCTAACCCCAGATTATTCAATTAAGCTTTGGTAATAAAAGCTGGAAGCTCATTGGTTTCTATTCAGAAGTGAGCCTCATTTTGCACTTTCCAGCTTTAGTAAATAAACCCCATTATGTACTTAAAAGTGGGGTATGCTTTACTTCTCTTTTAACTTTTCCCCTCACTTTCCGGCAGTGGGGTGGTGATGTCATCATCCTTTCAGCAAGAGCTGGGGAATGCCAAGTACCCCAAATCTCGCACAATGATTCTACACAGCAGTGCTATAGTGTCTTTTCTTGATATTTGGGCTACTTGGCATTGCCCATGATCTCCCTGGAAGGATGATGACATCCCCTTTAGCCAGGCATTATGAGTGGTAGCCAAGTGAAAGATGTATCTCTTTCTCCCCCTGCATGTTTGTATTTATATTTTTTGTTGTTATTGTTATTTATTTGTTATTTTGTTTCATTTGTATTTATTGTATATTATTATTTTTGTATATTAAGGCTAGGTTCACACTTGTGTGGGTGGTTGCAGGTGCTGGAGAGTGGGTAAATCGCACCAGTTTCAACACCCGCAACCACCAACTGCCAAACTACGCTACTCCTTTGCAGATGCACAGGGTTGCAATTCATTTTTAATGGCATCCCCATGTATCTGAAACTGCAGTGCATTTTTGGTTGCCAGAAGCTGCTTGATGCAAAATAATCATGTGATTTCCCTCCAGCTGTGGTTTAAAAATTGTGCAGTAACCTTTTACCTGCATGAATCACAGGCACAGCAGTCCATTCAAATGAATAGGCTATCATTCCTGCACAAACATATCTCGCGCAGCCACATAGCTGTGAATCTAGCCTAAGATAGGGGAGGGGGTCCTAAGGCCTGGTTCACATTAGTGCGATCTGAGTCACACACAATCACGTGACAATGAAAATCAAGATTGTTTTTAATGGTGCCTGTTCACATTAATGTAGCACAACATGATTTCAGAAAAGGGACCTGTGCTACTTTGGTATGATTCCAGAACGATTCTGGCCCCATAAAATATGAAAACCATATCCTAGGAACATCCAAGTTGCATCACATAATTGCACTAAAGGTCAGATCAAAATCTTATCATACCAGAGTGACCCTAGGCTTATTGAGTAAGTTGACCTTGCTATATTTAGCTTTGGATAGAGTATAAGAGTATTAAAACCCCTATCAGTACTGTTGGGGAAGTTTCACTTCCTGTCCCAAAAAAGCAACAGGTAGTGAAATCCCTTCCTAATAAGTAAGAAAATTGTCACTGGAACAGATGCCATATTAGAAGATTCCTGATCTAATTACAGCTGTAAAATGTTTAGATTTACCATTACAATGGTCACTACTTGACTTGTCCTGACATAAGTGCAGAAAAAAATAATGCCCTATCATTTGTTTCAGTGGAAGTCATTGTGCCTCATCATTGATGTCAGTGAGGGGGGTGGAGAATTGTGCCCCATCATTGGTGTCAGTTGGTCCCATTGTTAGGCTCATTGAGAGGAATAGTGCCCTTCATTGGTGTCAGTGGAGGGAATTATGGCCCCAATGGTCACTAGGACAAATAGAGAGGGAGAATCTACTGTACATCATGGGGAGACAGAGGGTAATATTTAAAACCCAGAAACTGCACTTGTGTATAAAAAAAGTAAAAAAAATAAATCAATCATATAGTGAACAACACTCTACTATGAGATATTTGTCACAGTAGTTCTCCGATTCAAACCCTGAGTTGCGCTAAAAAATTATAAAGATAATTCCAAATATGTGTATAATAATAGTCACACATAAATATAATACATGAAAATATTTTTTTTGTATGTGAAAGTCCACGTGATGAGATAAGTCCTCTATTTAGTGTTCATATCAAAATCATAATGCCAAAATAGGTCCGTGCCAACCTAATATGCAGTATTTGATAGGGTAGATCAATTTATTCAGTTCCTGCCCCAAAATACACTATATTACCAAAAGTATTGGGGCGCCTGCCTTTACACGCACATGACCTTTAATGGCACCCCGGTCTTAGTCTGTAGAGTTCAATATTGAGTTGGCCCCCCCTTTACAGCTATAACAGTGTCAACTCTTCTTGGAATGCTGTCCACGAGGTTTAGTAGTGCGTCTATGGGAACCTTTCACTGTTCTTCCAAAAGCGCGTTTGTGAGATCAGTCACTGATGTGTTCTATTGAGTTGAGGTCAGGACTCTGTGCAGGCCAGTCAAGTTCCTCCATCTCAGACTCATCCATGTCTTTATGGGCCTTGCTTTGTGCACTGGTGCACAGTCATGTTGAAACAGGAAGGGGCCATCACCAAACTGTTCCCACATTGTTGGGAGCATGAAATTGTCCAAAGTGTCTTGGTATGCTGATGCCTTAAGAGTCCCAAGATCAACCCAATAGAACACCTTTGGGGTGAATTAGAGCGGACACTGCAAGCCAGGCCTTCTTGTCAAACATCAATGCCTGACCTCACAAATGTGTTTCTGGAAGAATGGCCAAACATTCTCATAAAAGTGTAGCGCTTCTCAAAAATTTCAAAAACCAGACATAATTATGCCATCCTTATATAAGCATAATGAGTGCAAACTTATACTAATACATTCCGTGAAAGATTCCACTGTGAAGTAGTGCACATAACATATAGAATCTCATATAAGCATTGATTGCTATATAAACATGTAATTGTGACAATAAAGTGATACTAAAAAGAAGATTTCAAAAATCAAAAAAGAAAAAATCCAAAAGAGGAAAAAAAGAGTCCCAATAAGACAGTACAGAGTCTCTTGTGTATAATATCCTTCTATGGTCCACGAGTGTGCAGGAAATATGTTACACCTCCTTCATAAAAAACTCATGACGTCATCTGTCTTCTACGACGAAACGCGCCGGGACTCCACTGCAACCGTGTTTTATCTTGATAAGCGCTCAATCTACTGTACACATGTGAGTTTGGTACTTTTATCTTTTAATTTTCTAAAAAAAACAAAATTACACTATTTTTGGTCCCTGTTTTTCTTTATATGTACTTAACTATTCCTACGGATTTATCTGGCTGGAGTTAAAACACCTCTCAGTATACGAAAGGATTAGCTATGTTCGAGGTCCCCCTGGAAAACTGACTGTTGAAAGAATCTGCATATATTTGCATAAGTTTGTGTGATCCCCCAAATGTAAATTTGTGAGGATCCAATAATTCCTGTAAGCGTTCAATTCGCTTGGTGACGGGAACATCACATGGTTAATGCATGAGTTTTTTATGAAGGAGGTGTAACATATTTCCTGCACACTCGTGGACCATAGAAGGATATTATACACAAGAGACTCTGTACTGTCTTATTGGGACTCTTTTTGTCCTCTTTTGGATTTTTTCTTTTTTGATTTTTGAAATCTTCTTTTTAGTATCACTTTATTGTCACAATTATATGTTTATTTAGCAATCAATGCTTATATGAGATTCTATATGTTATGTGCACTACTTCACAGTGGAATCTTTCACTGAATGTATTAGTATAAGTTTGCACTCATTATGCTTATATAAGGATGGCATAATTATGTCTGGTTTTTGAAATTTTTGAGAAGCGCTACACTTTTATATAGCATTGATTACTTTACACTTGAAACCCTAGTGATGTGTTAGCAGCTCTTTTGTGTGTTTTATTTTATTTTGTGGTAAGAATAGCGCAGTGTTTGGTTGAAAAAAAATTTCGTCAAACATTCTCATAGACATACTCTTAAACCTTGAGGGCATTTTTCCTAGAAGAGTTGAAGCTATTAAAACTGCAAAGGGTGGACCAACTCAATTGAAAGGGGATCTAACTAGGTGTTGACTTTGAGTTTTAGATAGCCAGGTGATGTTCCTCGTTAACAGGATGTTTTTGGCTTGTAAGTAGAAATCCCTTATGTACATCAGGAGACCATAGATACTCTATGCTGGCAGAGTCCATTGTTTAATTATAAACTGATTGTATTGTGATTGCGTACTCTAGTGTGTAATCTTTATTATATTCTTTTCAGCGTGGGGAGCAGAGACAGCATTACATACTGTATCAGCCCAATACACACAAGTGTCTTTTAGTATTTTAGTGCTGTCTTTCAAGGTCATGCTAAACTAGATACAGCACACAGCATTCCCTGTGTGTCAACATCTCACAGATGCTTATAAACGGCAGTAATCATCTTAATTTGAATAGATGGCAGCACTTAAGGAGCACTAAAATGAAAACTCCTCCTACAAGCTTTAACCACTTAAGCCCCGAACCCTTTTGCTGGCCAAAGACCAGACCGCTTTTTGCGATTCGGCACTGCGTCGCTTTAATTGACAATTGTGCGACGTGGCTCCCAAACAAAAATTACGTCCTTTTTTTCTCACAAATAGAGCTTTCTTTTGGTGATATTTGATCACCCCTGCAGTTTTTAGTTTTTGTGCTATAAACAAAAAAGCGACAATTTTGAAAAAGACGCATTATTTTTTACATTTTGCTATAATAAATATCCTCCAAAAAAAGTTTTTTCCTCAGTTTAGGTCGATACGTATTCTTCTACATATTTTTGGTAAAAAAAATCGCAATAAGCATTTATTGATTGGTTTGCGCAAAAGTCATAGCCTTTACAAAAAAGGGGATCATTTTGTGGCATTTTTATTAATATTTTTTTTTATAACTAGTAATGGCGACGATCAGCAGGTTTTTATCATGACTGCGACATTATGGCGGACACATCGGACATTTTTGACACATTTTTGGGACCACTGTCATTTACACAGGAATCAGTGCTATACAAGTGCACTGATTCCTGTGTAAATGACACTAGCAGTGAAGGGGTTAACCACTAGGAGGCAGTGTAGGGGTTAAGTGTGTCCTGGCTCGTGTTCATAACTGTGAAGGGGCGTGGCTGTGTGTGACACGTCACTGATCTCTGCTCCGATGACAGGGAGCAGAGATCAGTGACACTGTCACTAGGCAGAACGAGGAGATGCTTGTTTACATTACAATCTCCCTGTTCTTCCTCCCTGTGAGATGATTGTGGGTATCCCCACAGCGATCGAGTCCGCGGGACCTGCGATCGGACTCACGGAGGTCCCGACCGGCATGTGCGATAGCACGGCAGCAAATTTAAAGGGACATAAAGTTTCGCCCATTTGCCTGTCCGTGCCATTCTGGCGACGTATATTGGTGTGCGCCGGTCGGCAAGTGGTTAACAAGTGCTCGGCCAGACACTGCTGATGAGAAAAAGTATTTGGCAGTTTATATTTACTAAAATAATTGCAATTCCATGTCCTGTGTAGTGGGTCCTGGGTTTAGTGACACTTTAAGTTCTATCCTTTTAAACACAGCGTTCATAAAATAACTGTTGATGTGCCAGAAATGTTGTGTGCTGCTACCTTCCTTCCAGTTGTTTTTTGCATTCATCAAACAGATATGATAAAACACTTTCAATTGTATATTTAGCAGACCAAAACGGAACAAATAGGAGAAGTTAATTTTTAGGGTTTATATACGGGCTCATTTACACTTGCTTTTATTTTAACACACAGTGAAGGTGCCTAGCATTTTTAATGTGTTTTTGATGTTACTGTGATGCTTTTTTGAAGCTTGACAAATGCCCTATGTGTGTTGTTTTTTTCAATTATTTTTAAAGAAGCTGAGTAGAAGCCCTGCCCAATAGTATCCCCAGCTTAGTAATACCCCTGCTCATCAGACCCCCAGCTCATTAGTACCCCACTTAGCAGATCCCTTGTTCAGTAGTACCCCCTGCTCTGCTGACACCTCATTCAGTAGTACCCCTGGCTCTGCTGAACCCCAGTCAGTAGTAATCCCCAGGTCTGTTGATCCCCCCACTCAGTAGTATTCCCCCAGCTCTGCTAATCCTTTGGTTTGCTGATCCCCATCTCTGTCTCTCCAGTCCCTGCTTACCTCCCGCTTTACCAATCCCATGCTACTCACCACATGTGACATCTAGTTTCTCCCACTCTAGTCCCTCAGCTCTGCTAATCCTCCGCCTCTCATTTCTCTCTCACTGGTCCCCACTCACCTTCCACACCACATGGCTGCCCGCTGGTTGCTCTACACCAGTACGGATCCCCCTCACCTTCCCGCTGCTCCATGCTGCAAACCAGATGTGATATCTACACCAGACACTGCCAGACTATATGGTATATCACAAAAGTGAGTACACCTTTCACATTTTTGTAAATATTTCACTATATCTTGTAAATTTGCTGTCCCCTCAAAATAACTCAAGACACAGCCATTAATGTCTAAACCACTGTCAACAAGCATGAGTACACCCCCAAGTGAAAATGTTCAGATTGGGCCCGAAGTGTCAATATTTTGTGTGGCTACAAATATCACCATTACCATTCCAGCACTGCCCTAACCCTTCACAGGTTGCCATGGAGTCCTCTTCCACACCTCCATGACAACATCACAGAGCTGGTGGGTATTAGAGACCTTGCGCTCCTCCACCTTTCCGTTTGAGGATGCCCCACAGATGCTCAATAGGGTTTAGCTCTGGAGACATGCTTGGCCAGTCCAGTCAATGCTGGCAGCACTCATATGTTTATTTCCCAAAGACAAGCTCTGGATATGTCGCTGAGCATGTGCACTCAACTTCTTTGGTTAACCATGGCGAGGCCTGTTCTGAGTGCAACCTGTCTTGTTAAACCTCTGTATGGCCTTGGCCACCATGCTACAGCTCAGTTTCAAGGTCTTGGCAATCTTCTTATAGCCTAGGTTCATCTTTATGTAGAGCAACAATTCTTTTTTTCAGATCCTCAAAGAGTTATTTGCCATGAGGTGCCATATTGAGCTTCCAGTGACCGGTATGAGAGAGTAAAGTCCCAAACACACTATCAGATTTTCTGCAGATTTTTTTTTCCTTCAGATTTACCAAAACCATGTAGTGCAAGGGCCTGCCTGATTGCATACAAATTGACACTCCTAAGATTTGACCACATGTTATATGGTTTTGGTAAATCTGAATTAAAAAATCTGCAGAAAATCTGATAGTGTGTATGGGGCTTTAGAGTGATAACACCAAATTTAACATACCTGCTCCTCATTCACACCTGAGACCTTATAACACTAACTAACTAAAGTCATGACTAATTGGGCCCAATTTGGAAATTTTTCCCTTTGGGGTGTACACACTTTTGTTGCCAGCGGTTTAGACGTTAATGGCTGTGTGTTGAGTTATTTTGAGGGGACAGCAAATTTACACTGTTATACAAGCTGTACACTCACTACTTTACATTGTAGCAAAGTCATTTCTTCAGTGTTGCCACGTGAAAATATATAATAAAATATTTACAAAAATGTGAGGGGTGTACTCACTTTGTGATATACTGAACCGGAAGTGACTGCATCCTTGGAAATTTCATACCTCCAATCCTTTAAAATGGGTAGACACAGGGTGATATTGTGGAGACTCAATAATAATGAACATGTGCCCCTTCACAACGCTTGTTAGCAGCACCTGCAGCGTTAGACAAGCATTTATGCAGAGTTAGCTTTGCTTTGTTTTGAAGGTATTGAAGGATATCAATAAACATTGGTTGGAATACCCATGGATTTTTTTTAATTTTCCAAATTGTTTCACATATCTTAAAATCTTAAAATCCAAACTAGCCTATGCATCAAGATCATTATTAAAAATAATATATGGAAAAAAAAATCATGATCTTGATGCATATGTTAGTTTGGATTTTAAGATTTATATGTGAATAAAAATGTGTTGAATTTGAACTTTTTCGTTATAAGTGCCTAAAAAGTCCATAGGTATTCTAACCAATGTTTATTGATAGCTTTGCTTTGTTTTGGAGGTATTGGAAGATATCAATAAACATTGGTTAGAATACCTATGTACTTTTTAGGCACTTTTAATGAAAAAGTTAAAATTCAACAAATTTGTATTCACATATAAATTTTAAAATCCAGACTAACATATGCTTTAAGATAATTTTTTTAAATATTATTTTTAATAATGATCTTGATGCATAGGTTAGTTGTGATGTTAAGATTTATATGTGAAAAAAATTGGAAAATTAAATTAAAATCCATGGGTATAAATTAAATTAAAATCCATGGGTATTCCAACCAATGTTTATTGATGTATTCCAATATCTCCAAAACAAAGCAAAGCTAACTCTGCATAAATACCCCTCTAATGCTGCAGGTGCTCCTAACAAGTGTTGTGATAGACTTCTACGGAGGCTTTGGAGATGCTTTGAAGCACCAAGAAAGCGATGTGGTATACATTTTTAAATTGAAGCAAAGCAAATGCAACAACAGGAACAGGACTGTAAGGTAGCCATTTTTTTTAATGAAAGGTGCTTTGGTTGGCATTCAGAGTGTCAAATGCCACATTTTGAAGCAAGTGTAGAGTCCTTAAAGGGATTGTAAAGGTAAAAGTTTTTTCACCTTAATGCATTCTATGCATTAAGGTGAAAAAAAATCTGACAATACTGGCTCCCCCAACCCCCCGTTATACTTACCTGACCCCTCGAAAGTCCCGCGCTCGTCCCCAACATCCTCTTCGCCGATCAGCCTGGCCACTGACTGGTTACAGTGGCTGGATTGGAAGCAGCGCAGCCATTGGCTCGCGCTGCTGTCAATCACATTCAATGACGCGGCGTGCTGAAGGGCGGGGCTGAGTGCTACAGCCAGCGACTATAGCCACCAACTGTATCATGGGAAGGCGCCCGCAAGCGCTCCACATCATGCGAGGGAGCTTGCAAGAAGTTGTGGAGTCCTTGCGAGAGGGAGTCGTGACAGCCGCCGAGGGACCCCAGAAGACCAGGTTTGGGCCTACTCTGTGCAAAATGAGCTGCACAGTGGAGGTAAGTATAACATGTATGTTATTTTAAAAAATTCCTTTACAACCCCTTTAATGTGAAATGGGGATAAGCCAATGTCCTTTCCCAGGGAAAAATATTTCACCAGCTAGCAACTTCAAAAAAAGGTAGCAACTAATAAAGGTTTAAGCATGCTATGGGTATCTGGGCTCTCATCCCGCTGGCTTCTTTTTGTTTAGGGTCTTAAAGCAAGCAAACAGGTAAACACGTTTGTAAAGCATGTCACTTTGCGAAGAGGTGCACTCAAAAAGGACAAGCACTACTTTTATTTAACTGCTCTGTGTTGCAATACACGACACTGCATTGCAACACAACCTACATTGCAACATGCTGCGGGATAGTGCCAATGTCTGTAGTAAAACTGCCAATAAATTCATAACATCCTGCTGCTTCTGCAGCATGATCGGACTGGCAAACCAGCCAAATTGTTTGGTTGGTTCCCAAACAGCGAACATGGAAAGTTCAGGTCGAAACCTGCAATTGAACGAACCTCATCCCAAGTGACCGCTGCTCTTCAGGTCCAGGCACTGCTGTGCTCGCCTCTCTCTATTTTCTTCTAGTTTATCTTTGCACTGGTTTGACCTATTCTTCCCTCCTCCCTGTTCTTCTTTTTCATCTGTTCTTTTCTTTAACCCTGAAAACAATTCCTGTGCCCCCGAACCTCATTTCCACTATCTCTCGATGTGCACTGCTCTGACTCTTTCTTCACTCCCCTCGTCTACTCCTGCCTTTTTTTACCCTGATACCTCAATGCTCCTTTGCTCCCAGAAAACACACCAGTTTGGTTTCCTCCTCTTTTCCAAACACCGCACTTCTTCTATGTCCTTGGTTTCGGTTCCCTGTTCCCCTTTTTTTCAACTCTTTCCCAATTTTTTGCAAAATTTCACATAGAACCTTTTTTTCTGCAGAAAATGAGCAAAAGTCTCCTCTTTCCTCTTTCCAGAACTAAAAACATTTTTTTGAGGAGCTTTTATGGTAGTCAGAGGGAACATGTCATTGGCTAACAAAGCAGGGTTTATTCCATCATTTTGGAGACTAATGTTTATGTGCAAATAGTGGTGTGTGATTCACTCTTGGATTTTAGTTCTCCTCTCCTGTTCACATTAAGTACTCACTGTTAGATACTGCACGTATGTTGAGTAAGAACATGGAAATGTTCCTTATGGTTACAAATTATGACTGAAATACAAAAAAAGTCAGACCTTAAAAAGTCTACAACCCCATATAAAGAACACACACACTAACTCTAAACAGAGGGAGAAACATGACCATAAAATCAGAAAATACAGTCCAAGGAAATTAAAAAGGGATAAATCTCTACATGCCTTCTACTAAGTGACAACAATTAACCAAGTAAATGTAGGGTGGGGTCAATACTTGTTTTGAGCATGTTTTAAAGTTGCAGTCTAGCCAAATAACTCAGTTTTTCACATTGGAGTGTTTGTGGGTTTGTACCATGCTACATGCTTTTGACCATCATGAGGGGACCCCGCTCTATCCATTATCTAATTTTTATGATGCAGAATGCAACAGTAGAAAATTACATGCATATATAAGTGAGCAAGAAGGCCCAAAACTCCCATGTGGACAGCGACTGAGTTGGAATTTATAGCAAGGAGATCTCACTGCTGGAGTACTCAATCATATAGTAAGACTCATTCAACCATCAGGTTCTACATCACGTGTCAGCAACCTTTTTCCACTTAAGGGCCGGATTCAATGTATGTAAATGCATGGAGGGCCACTTTCACCTGCTAATAAATTAAGATAATAATAAGATGCCTAACGTCATGCTTTAACCACTTGCCGACCGCCGACCGCCGCACGACGATGTACGTCGACAGAATGGCACGGGCAGGCATAAGGGCTTACATGTACGTCCTTGCCTGCCTGCGGGTCGGGGGCCCGATCGGGCCCCCGCCCGGTGCCTGCGGCGGTCGGTATACGTTCGGGAGCGATCCCGGACGAGGGGACGGCCATTCATTCATGGCCACCCCCTCGCGATCGCTCCCGACGAATGAAAATGTCCCGTGACATCACTTCCTCTCCTGTAATGTAAACACAGGAGAGGAAGTGATGTATTCTCTCCTCCGTGTCGGTATTTTTCGTTCCGGCACCGAGGAGAGAGCATCGGTGAGTTGCACAAGCACTACACTACACAGTAGAACATGCCAGGCACACTCACACCCCCCCTTTACCCCCCGATCACCCCCCAATTACCCCTGCCCCCCCAGTCACAGTGACACCAATTGCTTTTTTTTTTTTTTTTTTTTGCATTGGTGTCATTTGTGACTGTAATAACTGTTAGGGCAGTTAGGGTTAGCCCCCTTTAGTTCTAATGTGCCCCCCTAACCCCCCCAATAAAGGTTTAACCCCGTGATCACCCCCCGTCGCCAGTGTCACTAAGGCTGGGTTCACATTGCAGCGGTTTATGAGAACGAATGTGATTCGCACCGCACTGCAGTGCAAATCACATCCGATCTCTGTGCGATTCGAGTTCAGCCATACAGATAGTATGGCTGAATTCGTGTCGCACCCGCCGCAAATTCGCACGGGACCCTTTTTTTGGCCCACAGCAGAATCGGATCGCATGGGTGTTCACACCATGCGATCCGAGTTTGCAGATCGCACTGCGATATGCGAACTGATCTGGGGGTGTCATTAACATTTCACTGACACTCCCAGCAGTTCGCATAGGGCAGTGTGAACTGCCGCCGAGAGGCATGCGATGCGGGAACCCGCCGCGGATTCGTGGCGTTCCCGCATCGCTCCAGTGTGAACCCAGCCTAATAAGCGATCATTTTTCTGATCGCTGTATTAGTGTCACAGGTGATGCTAGTTAGGCAGGTAGGTATTTAGGTTCACCGCAGCTTTTTATAGCGCCAGGGACCCCCATATACTACCGCATAAAGCCCCCTGATTTCCCCCTAGTTAACCCTTTCACCAGTGATCACCATATAACTGTTACAGGTGACGCTGGTTGGTTAGTTATTTTTTTATAGTTTCAGGGCACCCGCCATTTATTACCTAATAAAGGTTTAACCCCCTGATCACCCGGCGGGTGTCATTTGTGACTGTAATAACTGTTAGGGCAGTTAGGGTTAGCCCCCTTTAGTTCTAAGGTACCCCCCTAACCCCCCCCAATAAAGGTTTAACCCCGTGATCACCCCCCGTCGCCAGTGTCACTAAGGCTGGGTTCACATTGCAGCGGTTTATGAGAACGGATGTGATTCGCACCGCACTGCAGTGCAAATCACATCCGATCTCTGTGCGATTCGAGTTCAGCCATACAGATAGTATGGCTGAATTCGTGTCGCACCCGCCGCACCCGCCGCAAACTCGCACGGGACCCTTTTTTTGGTCCGCAGCAGAATCGGATCGCATGGGTGTTCACACCATGCGATCCGAGTTTGCAGATCGCACTGCGATATGCGAACTGATCTGGGGGTGTCATTAACATTTCACTGACACTCCCAGCAGTTCGCATAGGGCAGTGTGAACTGCCGCCGGGAGGCATGTGATGCGGGAACCCGCCGCGCATTCGTGGCGTTCCCACATCGCTCCAGTGTGAACCCAGCCTAATAAGCGATCGTTTTTCTGATCACTGTATTAGTGTCACAGGTGACGCTAGTTAGGCAGGTAGGTATTTAGGTTCGCCGCAGCTTTTTATAGCGCCAGGGACCCCCATATACTACCGCATAAAGCCCCCTGATTGCCCCCTAGTTAACCCTTTCACCACTGATCACCATATAACTGTTACAGGTGACGCTGGTTGGTTAGTTTTTTTTATAATTTCAGGGCACCCACCATTTATTACCTAGTCTCACTAGTGTACCCCTAAATTTAGGGGTGTCTACTTTCCA
Organism: Lithobates pipiens; assembly: GCF_037356315.1. NCBI lineage: Eukaryota > Metazoa > Chordata > Amphibia > Anura > Ranidae > Lithobates > Lithobates pipiens. Next base: position 295,666,994 of record NW_027507764.1, read on the forward strand.
AAATGGGGTCATTTGGGGGGGGTTTGTGCCATCTTGGCATTTTATGGCCTTCAAAACTGTAACGCCCTTAGAAAGCCTGAAGGCGGTGCTTGGTTTTCGGGGCCCCGTACGCGGCTAGGCTCCCAAAAAGTCCCACATATGTGGTATCCCCGTACTCAGGAGAAGCAGCAGAATTTATTTTGGGGTGTCATTTCACATATGCCCATGGCATGCGTGAGCAATATATCATTTAGTGACAACTTTGTGAAAAAAAAAAAAAAAGTTTGTAATTTTCCCGCAACTTTTGGCAAAATATAAAATATTCCATGGACTCAACATGCCTCTCAGCAAATAGCTTGGGATGTCTACTTTCTAAAATGGGGTCATTTGTGGGGGTTTTGTGCCATCTTGGCATTTTATGGCCTTCAAAACTGTAATAGGTAGTGAGGAGTGAAGTCAAATATTTACGCCCTTAGAAAACCTGAAGGCGGTTCTTGGTTTTCGGGGCCCCGTACGCGGCTAGGCTCCCAAAAAGTCCCACATATGTGGTATCCCCGTACTCAGGAGAAGCAGTAGAATTTATTTTGGGGTGTCATTTCACATATGCCCATAGCATGTGTGAGCAATATATCATTTAGTGACAACTTTGTGAAAAAAAAATAAAAAAAAATTAAAGTTTGTAATTTTCCCGCAACTTGTGGCAAAATATAAAATATTCCATGGACTCAAAATGCCTCTCAGCAAATAGCTTGGGGTGTCTACTTTCTAAAATGGGGTCATTTGTGGGGGTTTTGTGCCATCTTGGCATTTTATGGCCTTCAAAACTGTAATAGGTAGTGAGAAGTGAAATCAAAAATTTACGCCCTTAGAAAGCCTGAAGGCGGTGCTTGATTTTCGGGGCCCCGTACGCGGCTAGGCTCCCAAAAAGTCCCACATATGTGGTATCCCCGTACTCAGGAGAAGCAGCAGAATTTATTTTGGGGTGTCATTTCACATATGCCCATAGCATGTGTGAGCAATATATCATTTAGTGACAACTTTGTGTAAAAAAAAAAAAAAAAAATTATTTTTTGTCATTATTCAATCGCTTGAAGCAAAAAAATAAAATATTCAATGGGCTCAACATGCCACTTATCAATTTCCTTAGGGTGTCTACTTTCCAAAATGGGGTCATTTGGGGGGGATTTGTACTGCCCTGCCATTTTAGCACCTCAAGAAATGAGATAGGCAGTCGTAAACTAAAAGCTGCGTAAATTCCAGAAAACGTACCTTAGTTTGTAGATGTGACAACTTTTGCGCAAACCAATAAATATACAATTATTGACTTTTTTTTTACCAAAGACATGTGGCTGAATACATTTTGGCCTAAATGTATGACTAAAATTGAGTTTATTGGATTTTTCTAATAACAAAAAGTAGAAAATATCATTTTTTTTCAAAATTTGCGGTCTTTTTACGTTTATATCGCAAAAAATAAAAATCGCAGAGGCAATCAAATACCATCAAAAGAAAGCTCTATTTGTGGGAAGAAAAGGACGCAAATTTTGTTTGGGTACAACATTGCATGACCGCGCAATTACCAGTTAAAGCAGCGCAGTGCCAAATTGTAAAAAGACCTCTGGTCATTTACCAGCAAAATGGTCCGGTCTGAAGGTGGTTAAAATTGCGCACACTCGTGGAATTGCGACAGACTATGGTGCTTAAAAATCTCCATAGGCGACGCTTTAAAAATGTCTACAGGTGGCCAGTTTAGAGTTACAGAGGAGGTTTAGTACTAGAATGGTTGCTCTCGCTCTAATGATTGCGGCAATACCTCACGTGCCCGACTTATGTATGCGTTCGCTTCTGCACATGAGCATGGAGGGATGGGCACTTTAAATTATTATTTTTTTCTTATTTATTTATTTATTTATTTATTTTTTTCTGATCATTTTTCTTGCTGTCACAAGGAATGTAAATATCCCTTGTGACAGTAATAGGCAGCGATAGGTACTATTTATGGAGAGATCTTGGTTCTATAAGACCCCAAATCCCTCCTTTGCACTTCTTTTGCACTTCAAAACTCCATTTGGCTGTCTTGAATACAGTAATTTTTTTTTTTAATCTGGCATGTTTAAAGGCGTTGTATGGGTTGTTTTTTGTTTTTTTTTAAATAACAAACATGCTATACTGATCCTCCTGTTCTGGGGTCCCTCGGCGGCTGTCTCGGCTAATCCCCAGTTGATAACCCCCCTCTGAGAAGCTCTATCCCAAGGGGGTTAGCTTGCGGGTGTGCTCCCTGTGCATCCATAGACACAGAGTGTATGACTCAGTCCCGACCCCGGCAGCCGCGTCATTGGATGTGATTGACAGCAGTGCGAGTCAGTGGCTGCGCTGCTATCAATCTATCCTATCTATCCAATCAACGGCCAGACTCCATGGAGAAGAGGATGCTGGGGGATGCGCACAGCAGGTGAATGGGATCAGGTAAGTAAACGGGGGGCTGGGGAGACCGTCATTGCCAGGTGTTTTTTCACCTTAATGCATAGGATGCATTAAGGTGAAAAAACACAAACCTTTACAACCTCTTTAAGTCTTCTGTAAACCGGAAGTGATGTCATGACATGGCTTCCGGGTTGCTAGATCCGAGACCTGATCGAAGCCGATTCCGGCTTCATTTGGGTCTCCTGCCAGCTGGATGGTCACTTTGTCCTCCTGGTGGGATGGGAGAGCCTGGGCGAGCCATGGAGGGGGGAATCCCCTCCCACTGCTTGGGGATAACAGTCGAGTGGCTGATTAGCTGCATCAGTTGTTATCCCAAGAAAGCCCTTCCGCCAGCTCTACAAAAAATGTCTTCAGGCCAGACATTTAGCAACACCCCTGGGGCCATAGTTTGCCGGCCCCTCCTCTACATACAACTTAGATTGAACCTTGAATTAATGTTTCTATTTCAACCACTTGAGCTACAGAAGGTTTTACCACCTTCATGATCAGGCCATTTTTTGCTGTTTAGCACTATGCTACTTTAACTGGCGTGGTCATGCAACACTGTATGCAATTGACATTTATATAACTTTTTTTTCACACAAATAAAGCTTGCTTTTGGTGGTATTTGATCATCACTGTGTTCTTTATTTTTATTATATAAACAATAAGGCAATCTGGCACTAATTTACACTGACATCACCAATGACACTAATACAATGATCAGAGATAATACAATACACTGTCACTGTACTAATGACACTGGCTAGGAAGGGGTTAACATCTCAGATTTAAGTGTACACCCAACTAGTGTTAATGTTTGTATTATGTACTACTTTTTACAAAAAATCTCTTTGTTCCTTCTCCCTGTTTTTCAGGGAGAAGAAACAAAGAGATGGTTCCCTCTGTACAGAGCTCTGTGCTGTTTGTCAACACAGGGCTCTGGGCTGTGATTGGACACAGCTAATCAGCAGGTCTCAGCAATGAATCATTGGCTGGAACCTGCTGGCATGCGCACCCTGTACTCGGAAAGTACAGGTATGTCACAGTGTCTGTAGGAGCCGCCCATCCACAATACAATGCGGGTAAGAGGTCCTAAAGTGGTTAAAGGGTGTTTTAAATCACCACTGCGTTCGCCTAAAGAAGATTAGCTCATCTTATGCCGCGTACACAATCTAATTGTCTGGCGGAATTGGTCCGGCAAACAATCCGCCGGACTTTATAACGAACAGACTTGGACACACACGGACAGCGATTTCTAACGCGATGACGTACAGCACGTACGAAGGGACTAGAAAAAGCAAGTTCAATAGCCAGTAGCCAATAGATTCCTTCTCATACTTGCTTCAGAGCATGCGTCATTCTTAGTCCGCTATTTTTGAAGTCAAAACTACTTTCTAAGTCCGCTGGACTTCACGATGAAAAAGTTAGCTGGAGCCCACACATGATCAAATTGTCCAGCGTACTGTGGTCCGGTGCACCGAGTCCGCCGGACAATTCGTTCGTGTGTATGCGGCATAAGAGAAAACCTGTGTCTATGAATTTTTTCTTTTTTTTACAACAATGCTGCGAATGCAAACAGTTATAGAAATACCAAAATCGGATGAGTCTAAAAACCCAAATTAACCACTTAAGGACTGCCCCACACACATATACTGCGGCAAGGTGGCACTTAAGGGCAAAATCACATACCTCTACAGTGATCTTTTTCTTTGGCTCTGGGGAAACCAGCAATCATTCATAGAGGCAGAACGGTGGTCTGCCTATGTAAACAAGGCAGACCGCTGTTCTGCCAGAGAGGAAAATGGAGATCTGCTAAGCAGAAACACGGATCTCAATTTTCTTTTAGTCAAAGCACTCCCCCTACAGTAAAAAATATAGTTTTTTTTTTTTCAAAATTGTTGGTCTTTTTTTTCTTATAGTGCAAAAAATAGAAACCACAGAGGTGATCAAATACCACGAAAAGAAAGCTCTATTTGTGGGAAAAGAAAAAAACATCAATTTTATTCTGTACAGTCTTGCACAACCATGCAATTGTCAGTTAAAGCAACACAGTGCTGTATCACAAAAAATGGCTTGGTCAGAAAAGGGGTTAAAGCAATTCAAAGAAAAAAAATATGTATATGGGTGCTAGTTTTCTCCTATGTTTTTCAATTTTATTTTTCTCTTGTGGTAGGTGCATTTAACAACATTGGAAGAAAGAGCAGGGCCATCTAAGTGCAGCAATCGGACGTTTAATGCACTAAAAGAATAAAACTCACAATGTGGCAGAACATTAGTGAATGTTTCAGTAAAAAGTTCATCCACTTTGAGGGAGGCTGTGTGATGTGTTGTTGGGTGGCCACTAGTCCTGGCCATGCTGGTGGCTCCCAGCGCTTCCAGGAGCTTGGGTATGCTCTAAAAGGGCTGCTGACATCAATTGAATTGCCGGATGAAGGAGAACACATGCTTCAAATGTGTGCACCGCCCGCTCACCTCTCGGACCCGGAAGTGACGTCAGTGGCCCTTCTCGAGTTTACCCGAGCTCCAGGAAGCACTGGGAGCCACCAGGACTAGTGCACCAACACACTGCACCATGTCCTCCCCCAGAGTGCTTAAGTTTTTACTGAACCATGCGCTGAAGTTCTGCCACATTCTGAGTTTTATTCTTTTAGTGAAGGGGTGTCCAAACTTTTTTCAAAGAGGGCCAGATTTGATGAAGTGAACATGCGTGAGGTCCGACCATTTGGTCTGACATTCTTTGAACTATTAAAATGAAATGCACCTTAAATATATAAAAAACCTAGCAGCGTATACCGGGCTATTGGCTGCACTGCAAGACTGTCAGAGTTGAGAAGGTCAGTTACTGGCCTCTCAATGCATGTCCATAAGATCTTGTTAACCTGAAAAAATTGTCTAGAAGTTGTCACTTAGATTGAGTGTGTAGACAAGTTTAAAAAAACAACAAAAAAAACTTCATTAAAAGTTGGTTTGAATTATTAAACACTCCTGGCATTGTGGGCAGTTCCATGCTTGCCAGTAACCATATCTGAACTTGAAAATTTCAAGGCAATAAGTTCCAAGCAGCTCCATCCACACACAGGGTGCTGCAGTACCACCAATACACTTGCAAAGACGACTGGACTCTGAAAGGTTTGATAAAACTAGGTGAAATACTAGGTGACTTAGCTTGATATCCCCTGAGAAATCCCAGAACGCCTCTCACTTGAAGGATGACCTCGCGCGTGTTCACAAGTCGAAGTGCCTGAGCCCGCTAGGACGCTGACAGCGTGCAGCGCTGCCACCAATCACCGCCACCAATCACAGGCACTGAGAGCTCTGCAGCTGTGGACCGGAAAATGCCTGTTATTGGAGCTCCACGCTGTCAGCTTCCCAACGGGCTTTGGAACACCCCCCAGCAACACACCCCAGCTCATCATTACACTGAGAAGCACTCAGGGATTTGTCAGGGGATAAGAGAATATATATTTATTTTAAAAAAACCAAGCTCATCCTTGACCTGTGCAGAGCTTGTGGGCCACAAAGTTATAAAAGCATATTGCAAGTGGGGGCCATAACTGGCCCACGGGCCGGACTTGGACATGCCTGTTTTAGTGTATTAAAGGTACCTGATTGCTGCATTTAGATGGAGCAGCTCTTTCTTCCTCTTCTATATCCCTGCAGAGTTCCTTCTAGCTCTTAGAGCCAGCAGCCATCCAGCTTCAGCATCTGCACCCCCTGAGACTGTAATTTTATCCCATGGACTTTTATCTAAATAGACTTTATAAACCAGCCTGTGCCCTTTTCAGCCAGCTTACAGTGCACTAATAAATGTTTGCCTTGTCTGTCACAACTAAAAAAATTTAACCCATTAGTAAAAAAGAAAACTTTTGGGGCCCATGATTTTATAATTGTTGTGCAGATAGTGATAGAAAATGACAAAAATGTAATAATTAAAATCTAGAATCCAATGTTTATGCAACAATATAATTAAAAGGTAAATTGCAGCTGGTGTATTTTCATATCAACAAACAATTGTGATATTGTAGAACATTTTTCACTTATTGATTCTTTCCTTGTTTGTTGTTAATACAATACACCAGCTGCAAATTTACCTTTTAAATATATTGTTGAATAAACATTGAATTTTAGATATTAATTATTACTTGTTTTGTCTTTTTCTACCACTATACACAATGCACAACAACTATAAAATTCTGGGACCCAAAAGTCCCTTTAAGGGGGTTTTCTACTTCTACTTTAGTATTTACTGGCCCAACCTCCTTCAGACTACACTTAGACAAATCAGTGAAAAAAAGAGGATCCATTCACTGTAGCCTAATAGATTCAGTAATTTCATGTGTGGCTATTTATATGCAAAATAAATTTGATACAATTATAATATAAACTTTCACTTCATAAAATTCCACTACCTTGTGAATTAATTTAATTGGTACAGTCTGTAAGGCAACATAAAAACAAAGCTATTCAAAAGAGTAGATTAAATATAGTTGAACAAAGCTGAAAAAAAGCAATTAAATTCTTCAGCAATAAAGCTTTGAAAGTCCTTAACACACCTCTCACAGAATCATCAGGTTGGTGTTTTACACTTATTAAACAGAAAAATAGTAGTATATTTAATAGACCAATAAAGAGAAAATAATTTTATGGTTAAGGTTAGAGTACTTTAATATGTTCCAATAAAACATTTGAATGAGTATACACACGTGCTAAATACAAGTAGTTTTACATAAAAATGTTAGTACAGTGGTTTGAAAAAGTATTCATACCCCTTGACATTTTCTACATTTTGGCATATTACAAATCAATACTTTGTAGAACCACCTTTCACTGCAATTACAGCTGCAAGTCTTTTTGGTGGATGTCTCTACCAGCTTTGCACATCTAGAGAGTGACATTTTTGCCCATATTTCTTTGCAAAATAGCTCAAGCTCTGTCAGATTGGATGGATATGCTTTGATCAAACCATTCCATTGTAGCTCTGGCTGTATTTTTAGGGTCGCTGTCCTGCTGGAAGGTGAACCTCCACCCCAGTCTCACGTCTTTTGCCGAGTAGCAGGTTTTCTTTTACAATTGCCCTGCATTTGGCTCCACCCATCTTCCCATCAACTCTGTCCCTGCTGAAGAAAAGCATCCCCACAACATTATGCTACCACCACCATATTTTACAGTGGAGATGGTTTGTTCAGGGTGATGTGCATTTGACCAGAACCCCTTCTTACACGTTAGCTGTATCTCCCCCACATGGCTTCTCACAAACTGCAAATGAAACTTCTTATGGCTTTCTTTCAACAATGGCTTTCTTCTTGACACTCTTCCTTAAAGGCCAGATCTGTGGAGTGCACAACTAATAGTTGTCCTGTGGACAGATTCTCCCACCTGAATTGTGGATCTCTGCAGCTCCTCCAGAGTTACCATGGGCCTCTTGACTGCTTCTCTGATTAATGGTCTCCTTGCCTGGCCTATCATTTTAGGTGGATGGCCATGTCTTCGTAGGTTTGCAGTTGTACCATTCTCTTTCCATTTTTGGATGATGGATTGAACAGCTTTGAACAGTGAGATGTTCAAAGCTTGGGATATTTTTTTTATAACCTAACCCAGCTTTAAACTTCTCCACAACTTTATCCCTGACCCGTCTGGTATGTTCCTAGGCCTTCATGATGCTGTTTGTTCACTAAGGTTCTCTAAACAAACCTCCGAGGGCTTCAAAGAACAACTGTATTTATACAGAGATTGAATTACACACAGCTAATTACTATTTACTAATTAGTAGACTTCTGAAGGCAATTGGTTCCCCTAGATTTTAGTTATGGGTATCAGAGTAAAGGGGGCTGAATACAAATGCATGCCACACTTTTCACATATTTATTTGTAAAAAAAATTTGAAAACCATTTATAATTTTCCTTACACGTCGCAAATATGTGCCACTTTGTGTTGGTCTAGCACATAAAATATCAATAAAATACATTTATGTTTTTGGTTGTAATATGACAAAATGTGGAAAATTTCAAGGGGTATGAATACTTTTTCAAGGCACTGTATCTCTCAGAGTAGACATGTACTCATTACCAGCCTACCTACTTAACTGTCAAGCTGTGTAGCAAGTACCTTAAGGTAACTACCTTGCCAAGGTTCCCACTTCACAAGATCTGCCAATGGAGCTCTCAGGTTTTGGGGGAACATGTGATAAACCCTCCTTGTCTCATACATTTTAGAGTGTGGTGTTTCATGAGCCAGTCCTTAGCCAGAGAACTCTCACACAAAGGTTAGTGAGCTTACTTGGCTTTAAAAAAAAGGTCAGCATTTGCATAGAATTTCAGGGTACTCAGGTGACAGATTAAATGGCAAGAAATTGCTGGCTAGGTAATTGCAGGCCTCTACCAATCATCTCTACTCAAAATGAGGTCTGCTGGAGGCCATCTTTCCTCTCAAAGATGTCGTCTGTTATCTGGTACAATAATATGGAAGACAGCTAAGAATTTTATGCTTTCCCGTAAATAATATTTTAATACTTTTACTGGAATACTAATATGTCCTTGGCAGGGAATTTCATTTTCATAACCTAATTGTAGTAGAGCTTTTTATTCTGCTTGAGTTGAATACACAGTATTCTAATTTCTTTATTTATTTTTTACAATCATTTGCCATTACTGCATATTGTTTACCTTTTTATCAATATTAATATGTTGCACCGTTTTTGCTTTCCTGATTTTCCATTTTCCCTTGATTTTCCTTTTGACCAACTTCTTTATCCACTGGAAAACCTGCTTTATATGTTTGTTATACACTATAATCTATGCCAGTCTATCTATATTTCAATCTATCTGTCTGACCGTTTTTTTTATACAGAGAGCAAAGAGAGAGAAAGATGGTCTCATGGGACTTAAAGGAAGAAAGGGAAGAATCCCGGACGGCCGCACACCGCTAAAGGCATCTTTATTTAAACGATTTAAAGGATAGCTATGACTAAGCATCTATCCATGATGTGAAACACGTTAGCTGGTTTTCCCTGTCTTCTATGTACAAGATTTGACAGTTTTTTGTATTTTAATCGTTTAAATAAAGATGTCTTTAGCGGTGTGCGGCCATCCAGGATTTTTTCCTTTCTTCCAAATTTGAGCAGAGCCAGCACCTGCAGGATCGTAATAGGGCGGGTGTCTTTAACAGGTCTGGAGCTTTTTGAGCTGCAATTTTTCTTTCACGAGACTTAAAGGACTAAACAAAAAAACTAATCACAGTGCATTTAGAAATCCCAGAATAAACATGAATCATATAAAATACTAACACATTTCAGGTTCACCAGTTGTAGCAAGTGTTATTTGCCATTATAATTATTCTCTTAAGTAATGGGAACCAATGAGTGCTGTAAACTCTCATTAGCAAGGTCATCCTAACCCTTTTTGTCTTGAATTGTATTGTAACTGTACAGTCTCTTTTCATTTTGTAAAGTAAAGCACAAATTGTTGGCACTACATAAATCCTGTATAATAATATGAATAATAATAATAAAAATATATATTAATTGTTCTGGCAACTAACACATGCGTCCATTACAGACTAAAATAATGAGCCTTTTGTAAACAGTGTATTCTTTTTGGTTGAAACCAAATGTAACATTTCCTTACAATTCCAATGTGTGTCATTATTGTGTACATCTTAAATTAGAGCTCAAATTAGTGCAGTGATGCACTTACTGATCCTAAGTCAGTCTTTGGTAGTGTACATAAAAGATGAATCACAGCTGCAAACTGGTTAAATGACAGTTTTCAGAGTTAATGTGACATTTAGAATGAACAAAATACAGTGGCTTTGTGGCTAGTAGCAATTTGAATAGCCTTCAAAACTGACATACATATTTAAATATCCTTTTAAGTCTGATTGCATATGGAAGGAGGATGAGAACAATTTGATGAAGGATGTGTTCAGCTCTACATGTCTGGACTGAGGGAAAAAAAATAAGCTTCAAGGCTGCACCCATTTCAGTTCTCTGTTTAATATAAAATTTAATGAGCATATGATTGCATTGAAAACTGCGCACATTAGCATTTGAATATTGGTCATGCAGGATCTACTCTTTCAGAAAATCGTGCAGAAAAGTCTGTACACAGTCCTTTTAAGTTTTTCAGCTTATATTGACCAAAATAATAAACCAATCCTTTGAATGAAAACAGACTGGAACAGAATATATATTGATCAATACAAGAATGGATTTTCAGCACATAGCATTTCAAACAGCACTTTTATGTTCAGTCACTATTTCATCCCAACATCACATACATTTCTGGACTGTTTGAATGTGATAAATATATATCTATCTATCTATATATATCGCTATATATATATATATATATATATATATATATATATATATATATATATATATATATACATATATATATATATATATATATATATATATATATCTATATACATCTATATCTATCTCTATCTATATATAGATATATACACAGTAGATAAACATCCACACCACCAGTGCATATGTAAATAAATATATATAACAATAAAATTATCCGCAGTGTGCTGTACACATATTTTATGTTCATATATGTATATATCACACTTCCAAAATATGCATCCAAATCCATTGTGGCACTCAAACTAGAAAAACACTGACTACCACCTTGTGGGAAGGTAAGTGTTATGGCTTTTCCCAATGTTTTATAGTATTTCCATGTTTGTCTTTAAAAAGTACTGCACCATCAGACAAATACAGTATGCAGGAACAAATAACAAGTATTTGACATCATTCTCCTGAGAATAACGGGGCCCACAACATACTGGCAAGCTTTCCTATTCAGGTTGTGGCTGTAATGCCCCATACACACGCTCAGATTTTTTCTGACGGATTTTGGCCCAAACTTCTCTTGCATACACACGGTCAGACTAGGTGACATAAACCGCGTATGATGGGACTATAAAGAGGCCAGTAGCCAATAGCTTTTGTCTCGTAATTTATTCTGAGCATGCGTGGCACTTTGTCCGTCGGAATTGTCTACATACGATCAGAATTTAAACGATTGGATTGTCTGAAAATTTTAGATCCTGCTTTCAAACTTTGTGTGTTGGAAATTCTGACGGAAAAAGTCAGATGGAGCCCACACACAATCGGATTTTCCGACAACAGGATCCGATCGCACATTTTCCGCCGGAAAGTCAGACTGTGTGTACAGGGCATAAGTCATAAGTCAGGCAAACATACTCAGAACCATTTGCCAGGATATATTCATTGGGACAGAATGTCCCAGGATGCATTAGGTGACTACAAATGTGTATCCTATTTTACATCAGTTTAATTAAAGCCAGTTGATGGTTACTGAATGGCCAGCAAATCCTGGCTGCAGTTTGAGAAGGTGCCTCGTTTTTCTTCTGCTTGTGCCCATCCCTAATTGTGATAATGTGTAAATGACCTCATATGAGGTGATTATTTTAATACCGATGATGGAAAAATGTGTTGTCAATAATTGTACAAGAAATATTCACATCTTTGCTTTTTCTAGTAGTCACCTCTTTGCTTTTGCTACCTATAGGCAAGTGCCATTGGGATTGATTTACTAAAACTGGAGAGTGCAAAATATGGTGTAGCTGTGTATGGTAGCCAACCCCCTTCTAGTTTGTTCAATTAAGCTTTGACAAAAAATAAATAAAAATGGAAGGTTTCTAAGCAGAGCTCCACCGGTTTTTGCACTCTCCAGTTTTAGTACATCAACCCCTACTGTGCCTAGTGGTAAATAATGCCCGTGTAATATGTATATTTATGCTCAATAAAATCACCAATGTCAGAGTTTTCATGATTTTAACTACTATGCAAGAAATCGTTTGACTTTCTGCTGATATCACTTAAACTCCATCTACATTGATTTGCATTGATTGCAGGTGCACAGCAAACAGGAGCTGTTATTTATACTGAATTTAGCTGTATGTCCAATAAATTTCATATATGTACACACGCACACATAAGTATACTTTATGTGCACTTTGTTAGTGGATCACTGTTGGGTGATATAGGTAGAAAAAATCATTGTTAATTCTAAGGTGTAGACTTTAATTGCTGGAACTTGGAGAGGATTATGGGACAAGCTGTACTAGCAAAAACCTGTCTGGACAAGAAGGGTATGTGAAAATTAAAGTGGTTGTAAACTCTCCCCCACAACTTTGTCCCATGTAAATCAACATAAAAAACCCTAATGAACACTGCTTGTAGATATCTCCTTACTTGCTTAGTATTGTTGTAATCCTTTTTGTTCTTTAGAATGACGTCACTGAGCATGCCCAGATCTCCCCTGATTTACGGCACACTCTGTGTATTTTGTCTATCTATTACCAGGACTTCCTATGGCACAACACTGAAATCCCAGGAGACTTCAGGTAATCGGCCCAAGTAAATACTATGAAATAAAACAAGTCAGCTATGAACAGGGAAGCAGGGTTGCCATAGAAACATTGGATTGAGAAGGAGGCTTGGTTAACAGTAGAGGAAGTGCTCAATGTAAGGGCGGAAATACACTCCACTGTGGTCAATACTTAAGATGGTGCTACCTAACCCCTGGAAACACATTTTTTAAAGTTTCTTTAAACAGTACGTCATATACGATTTGGGCTGTGGCTATAGTTTGATAATTGCTTATTATAATGGACTAAATGAAAATAAGCATCCGAGTGGGAGAGTTTACTTCCTCTTTAATTAGTCTAATCTATGGTGAGTCTAAGAGTGAAAACAACATAATGAAATATATGCTATACAGTACAGTGTCTACAGATATAAAAGTGTAGAGCAGTGTTTCGCAACCTTTTTTTTTAGTCAAGGCACCCTTTACAATACTGCACAATACTTTACAATACTGCACAATCGAGGTGCCCCATTCTAAAATTCAAAAAACAAAATGAATAGTTTTACATAATGCAGCAACACCCATACACGTAGGGCACCCAACATTAGCGGTGATTTATTCTTCCAAAGCAAACACCTTTGCACACTGGTACTGACTGGTATTCCAATGTTTCTCTTCTCCCTCAGTTTCTCTCCCTCACTCAGCTAATGTGACCCCAGTGCTGATGGAGAGGGGCAGGGGAGGGGCAAACAAGGGTGCTGTGCAGGTGCCCAGTGTCCTTCTTATCAATTGATGAGGTTATTGGTTGTTAGGACACTGGTCGGTAGAAGGTTGAAATGGTGCACAGTGAAAACCTGTGACTTTATGTAACTAATAGGCAGGCTTGATCCACCTGCTGACTTGTATACAATTTTTGGACAGTTTTTTTTGGACAATTTTTGGCCATTTTGACAAGGCACCCCTGAAGACACCTGAAGTCACCCTGGTTGTAAAAAGCTGATGTAGAGTATACAGCGGGGGAGATCAACTAAAATTGGAGATTGCAAAATTTGATTCAGCTCTGCATAGAAACCAATTAGCTTCCAGTTTTTTTGTTGTTAAAGCTTAACTGTCATGCAGACCTGCACCAGATTTTACACTCCCTAGTTTTAGCAAATCAACCCCAGTAATTTGCCATGACTGGATTCCAGTATAGATTCTGGTAATGATACTTTTTCTAATTTGCTTTACCATTATCATTATTTGCTGTATCAAAAGAACGACAAAGGTTTTTATGCATTTATGTCCCATATATTCCATATTTGTATGCCATCAATACATTGAATGCTTCTGTTTGCTTTTCTGACCAGGCTAATGTTTCTACAGAGACATATTCACATCTTCTTTTCAGGATAAGTGATAAAAGGATTTAGGCACATTTTGAAAAAAATGCTATATCAAAGTTGAGGTTTTTTCCATTTGTAACATCTGTCCTTTAAAGGACACATAAGAAGCACAGTGCTGTCATGCTACTTTTATGTCATGCCAATGTACATTTTAGCAGTGCCAGCTACAGAAATGGAAAAGGGCTTAGCAGAAATATCCTGCATTTATTAACAAGACCAGATAATGTAGGGGGAGACTTGGGAATGGACAAAAGAAGTTGGTTATTGGAGTAACCTTGGCTTAATGCATTATCAGGAATAAATGTAGGAACAGCTAAAATACTTTCCAAAAGATTAGTTCATTACCAAGGACATTTTCTTCTACTAAGAAAAAACCTAAAAGTAACAAAAACCCCAATGGAGAAAAAGACAATGATGGATTACAAGGATTTGGTTCCAGTAAATGTGTAATATACTGTATATTTAGAAATCCCTTTAGAAAGTTATAATGCAAAATGAACATTTAACTTGTTCAGATCCACACTATAGCCGAGTGATGACCACAGCACAGATCTTTTCCTGGAGTATGTCTATAGACCTCCTCCCCTTTCAAAGCTGGTCACGCCCTGCTGAAGGGGGCGCGCGCTATCATCACCCGAGTCAATGAGATTCGGGTGATCGCAGATCCGAGTAAGGGGCCAATCCTTAAAAAAGCAGATCGCCAGTTTCTGTTTGAAGGGACATTGGTTTCGAAGAGGAAGAGCCTCTGTGCCCATCAGTACTGCCTGCCAATGCTGGCAATCAGTGCCACAAATAAGTTCCCACCAATCAGTGCCCACAGTACATCAGTGCCACCTATCAGTGCCCACAAGTTCCACCTATCAATGCCCACCAGTGGTGCCAATCAGTGCCACCTAGCAGTGCTGCCTATCAGTTTCACCTACCAGTTTCACCTACCAGTGCCCATCACTGCCACACAACAGTGCCCATCACTGCCACCCGTCAGTGCCCAAAAGTGCCAGCTATCAGTGCCACCTATCAGTGCCACCTATTAATGCCCTTCAGTGCCACCTATCAATGCCCTTCAGTGCCACCCATCAGTGCCCACCAATGCCACCTATCAGTGCCAACCAGTGCCACCTATTAGTGCCTACCAGTGCCGATTATATGTACACATCATCGCTGCCTTATCAGTGCAGCCCTATCAGTGCCCATCAGTGCAGCCTATCAGTGCCCATCAGTGTAGCCTCATCAGCGTACATCAATGAAGGAGAAAAATTGCCTGGTTGCAAAATTTATTAAGAAAATATAAAACGGTTTTGTATTTGTTTGAAAAAAAAAAAATTATGAAAAACCCAGAGGTGATCAAATACCACCAAAAGAAAGCTCTATTTGTGGAAAAAATTATCAAAATTTCATTTGGGTACAGTGTTGTATGACCGCTTCATTCAAAGAGTGACAGCGGTCAGTGAAAGCTGAAAATTGGTCTGGGCAGAAGGGGGGTTTAGGTGCCCAGTAAGCAAGTGGTTAAAGTATACACAGCCCATTATAGCACAGGGGCTATTACAATTGCCAAGATTTGGTATTCCCACATCAGTCACATAGCTGTGAACAGTCATTGCATTGCCCTAATATTGTCATGAATGCTGGTTGTAGAACTACGAGGTTGAAGAGTATAGCTCTTTTTTTTTTTTTTTTTTTACATTTTGGAAAAGGTTAAAAATTCTGTTTATTTTTGCTTCTGTGACCCATTTTGGAGATGTTCTTTACCAGAGAAAGAACAGAAATCTCTACAAGGTGAAGGGTTTCCCTTATTTAATCACCTGTTTCCTAAACAAGCATCCATATTAGAAGATTTTCTCTCACCTCTTGTTCTGGTGATAAGGCTAACATTTCGGACTTCCCATCATTTTCTGTCTCGGTGACAGTGGTCACCAGGATAAATGGAGAGACTTAGTCCACCTAGGGAGGACACAAACAGCTATAACAATGTGCATGGGTGTTCCAGTCCATTGATCTATCTCTAACCAAAACTAAAAGAAAAGTTTTACCTATAGATACACTAACTGTTTGGAGGTCAGATATGCTGAGAAAGTGAGATACTCTGTTTAGTGGTAAGATTTCCAGTGATTGTCACAGTTGTTCGATGTACAGCAAAGGGTGTAATGCTATGATACATTGCTGTGCCATATGTGTTCAATAGGCTATATAAGGGAATAACTTGTAATTTCTTCTCTGTATTTGTTTGGTGGCCTGAGCATGCGATCATTCATGGGAATATTGGGTTTACTATCAGACAGGAATGTTCTATTCCCTCGTTAGACTGTGTAGCTCACCTATTTAATGTGTAAAATTTAAATACGTAAATATATACCTAAAATTTAGAGGATGCAGATTTGATTTCCAGGTAAGCCGTAGTCTTGTAAGAACATTCCATATATTACATGCTACACTTGCCACTGAACCTGCTGCCCTTGTATGATAAATGTAATTCCTGAGGCAGTTGAACTAGTTATCTGGTACAGTGGTCACCAACCCTGTCCTCAAGGACCACTAACAGGCCAGGTTTGCAAGATAACTAAAAAACATCACAGGTGATATCATTTGCTGCTCAGTGATTGCAGTATTCTAGTCTGCATATCCCCAAGGTAATACATAAAACCTGGCCTGTTAGTGTGTTCTGAGGATAGGGTTGATGACCACTGATCTAGTAGACAAAATGCTTTGACTTGTGCTGGAAAATGCACCACTACTAAACCGAGCTGCTGGAGGAAGAAGGGAGTATGGCTAAAATAAAAGACAGTGGTGCTGAATGAAAGCAGTAAAGGAAAGCAAAAATGCAGGAGCTGAATAAATCTGGAAGACAGTAGGAACTCTGGAAAAAGAGTTGTGAAGTAAAAGAACGTCTGCTAATTGGCTTAAACTTTGGCTTGAACATATTTTCCCTTATACATCTATGATAATATACACTCACCGGACACTTTATTAGGTACACCTTGCTAGTACCGGGTTGGACCCCCTTTTTCCTTCAGAACTACCCAAATTCTTCATGGTATAGATTAAACAAGGTGTTGGAAACATTCCTTAGAAATTTTGGTCCATATTGACATGATGACCACGCAGTTGCTGCAAATTTGTCGGCTGCACATCCATGATGAAAATTTCCCTTTCCACCACATCCCAAAGGTGCTCTATTGGATTGAGATCTGGTGATTGTGGAGGCCATTGAAGTACAGTGACCTCATTGTCATGTTCAAGAAACCAGTTTGAGATGATATGAGCTTTGTGACATGGTGCATTATTCTGCTGGAATTAGCCATCAGAAGATGGTTACACTGTAGTCATAAAGGGATGGACATGGTCAGCAACAATACTCAGGTAGGCCGCGGCATTTAACCACTTACAGACCGGACCATTTTGCTGGTCAAAGACCAGACCACTTTTTGCGAATCGGCACTGCGTCGCTTTAACTGACAATTGCGCGGTCGTGCGACGTGGCTCCCAAACAAAATTGACGTCCTTTTTTTCCCACAAATAGAGCTTTCTTTTGGTGGTATTTGATCACCCCTGCGGTTTTTATTTTTTGCGCTATAAACAAAAATAGAGCGACAATTTTGAAAACGCATTATTTTTTACTTTTTGTTATAATAAATATCCCCCAAAAATATATAAAAAAACATTTTTCCCCTCAGTTTAGGCGTATTCTTTTACATATTTTTGGTAAAAAAAATCACAATAAGCGTCAGACGATCACGGGTATGCCCGCGGCGATCGAATCCGCAGGTCCCGCGACCGGACTCCCGGGGGTCCCGACCAGCCGGCGGCGCACTCCCGATGGCAGGGCAGCATTGAATATTGGACGTACCTGTACGCCAATATGCCTGCCCGTGCCATTCTGTCGACGTACATCGTCGTGCGCTGGTCGGGAACCGGTTAAACAATGCTCAATTGTTACTAAGGGGCCCAAAGTGTTCGAAGAAAATATCCCTCACATCATTGCACCACCATCAACAGCCTGAACCATTGACACAAGGCAGGAGGGATCCATGCTTTCATGTTGTTTACACCAAATTCTGACCCTATCATCTGAATGTTGCAGCTGAAATCGAGACTCATCAGACCAGGCAAAGTTTTTTTTAAATCTTCTATTGTCCAATTTGGATGAACCTGTGCGAATTGTAGCCTCAGTTTCTTGTTCTTAGCTGACAGGAGTGGTACCCAGTGTGGTCTTCTGCTGTTGTAGCCCATCTTCTTCAGGGTTTCATGTGTTGTGCATTTGGAGAAGGTATTCTGCATACCTTGGTTATAACGAGTGGTTATTTGAGTTACTGTTTTCTTTCTATCATCTCAAACCGGTCTGCCCATTCTCTTCTGACCTCTGATTTCAACAAGGCATTTCCATTCACACAACTGCCACCCAGTGGATATTTTCTCTTTTTCGGACCATTCTCTGTAAACCCTAGAGATGCTTGTGCGTGAAAATCCCTGTAGATCAGCAGTTTTTAAAATACTCAGACCGGCTTGTCTGACACCAACAACTATGCCACGTTCAAAGTCACTTAAATACCCCTTCTTGTCCATTGTGATGCTCGATTTGAACTTCAGCAAGTTGTCTTCACCACGTATAGATGCTTAAATGCATTGAGTTGCTGCCATGTGATTGGATTATTATATATCATATAACTATATACACTATATTACCAAAACTATTGGGGTGCCAGCCTTTACATGCACAACAGCATGACATTTAATGGAATCCCAGTCTTAGTCTGTGAGGTTCAATATTGAGTTGACCCACCCTTTGCAGCTATAACAGCTTCAGCTTTTCTGGGAAGGCTGCCCATAAGGTTTAGGAGTGTGTCTATGGGAATGTTTGACTATTCTTCCAGAAGTACATTTGTGAAGTCAGGGCACTGATGTGGACAAGAAGGGCTGGCTTGCAGTCTCCGCTCTAATTCATCCCAAAGGTGTTCTATCGGGTTGAGGTCAGAATTCTGTGCATGCCAGTCAAGTTCCTCCACTCCAAACTCTCTCAGCCATGTCTTTATGGATCTTGCTTTGCGCATGTTTTAGCCCTATGGACTAAGACTGGGATGCCATTAAAGTTCATGTGTGTGTAAAGGCAGGCATCCTCATACTTTTGGTATTATAGTGTATATATCATGTTAATATAATGAATTATAGCATCAAGTTGTTTTTAGTCTGAAACAAATCATATGTTTTACCTTCAAAAGCCGTAACATAGAAGGAACAATTGGAGGGACAGTATTTCAGTTAATGAAGACTAAGGCGAACAGAGCACTGATCCAGCAAGGGGTGAAATAAGGGGGCCCAAGGGGGTAAGAAAGTGTATGAACTAATAGAAACTGCAGTAAATAAAGACTAAATGGGAAAATCAGTAAGCCAATCAGACAAGCAGGAAATTAGGTTTCTGGGGGGGGGGGGTGTTCTGTACACATTTTGTGTACAGAACACCCCAGGTAGTCATATTCCATTGCATTTTACAAAAAATGACAGTGCTGCAAATTGAAAAGTTAATAACATTCAATTTCAATATGACTTGGGTCGCAATTGTCTATGCTATATTATTTTTATTTATTTATTTTTTTCCCAAGAAAGTGGGGTTACCCTATAACATTTGTTGGAATACAATACTGAATAAGGCTAGTTAAGCAAGGAAGGTTTAAAAGAAAAAACACAATAAGTTGGAAGACATATGTTTGTAAGCAAAGGTATTTAAAAGTAATGACTCCACTAGTCATTATCAAATACTGAAGTAACCTAGTGAATATGCCAAGGAAGATCAGGCATACTGGTAATTAATTACTGAATGATTAAACTCCCAGTAGTTGTAGCAGTAAGGTTTTTCCTTCGAATAGTTAAACACAGTAATATAATAGGCTCAAATGGTGTTAGTAATACAATAGGCTCAAAGGGTGGTGAAACCTGCCACAAAGTGCTAGAGATCTGTGAAGACCACTTTAACATTTTTGTGATTTTTTTTTCTTAAACAAACCTAATAAAGATTATGTTATTCCTTTTAATGCTTGAGAAGATATGTATCCTGTGGCACAGAGAAATAAATTAGTACATTATAATTCAGGACTGTACTACCATTTAACTTATTAATTGAAGGCGAGAGGACTCAGTGGGTAGTTAATGAGGTGCACCTAGAAGTCATTCTATTTAACACATCCATTAGTAACAGTGCATTTCTGAAATAAAAATTACGCCAGAGTTCTAAAATAACAAATGATTAACAGTTTATTCTCTACAGTGTAGTAATAACATTCATGTACACATCACACACAGTAGCATTGGAATAAGCAGACTTCACTGTCCACTCACCCAAACTTACTGATACAGTTTATCATACAATATCTCACATTTTTGTAAATATTTTATTATATCTTTTCATGTGACAACATTGAAGAAATTACACTTTGCAGTTCAGTTTCAGGGTCTTGCCAATCTTCTTATAGCCTAGGCCATCTTTATGCAGATAAAAAATTATTTTTTTCAGATCCTCGGAGAGTTCTTTGCCATGAGGTGCCACATTGAACTTCCAGTGACCAGTATGAGAGAGTGAGAGCGATAACACCAAATTTAACACACCTGCTCCTCATTCACACCTGGGACCTTGTGACATTAACAAGTCACATGACACCGGGGAGGGGAAATGGTTAATTGGGCCCAATTTGGACATTTTCAGTTAGTGGTGTACTCACTTTTGTTGTCAGCAATTTAGACATTAATGGCTGTGTGGAGTTATTTTGAGGGAACCGCAAATTTACACTGTTATACAAGCTGCACACTCACTACTTTGTAGCAAAGTGTAATTTCTTCAGTGTTGTCACATGAAAAGATATAATAAAATATTTACAAAAATGTGAGAGGTGTACTCACTTTTGTGAGATACTGTATATAGAGGACCTACCAGAATCTTTTTTCTTGTTTTAAAAAGCTTAGTTACTTTAGATTACTTTTATGATGTTACATTCTTTATTATTAATATCTGCCTAACTGGTTCGTGTTTAACATATCAGTTGATTCATATGTAGATATGTTGGTGGAGCACTGGATCAGGATTTTGACAGGTATTGAGGTCTGTAGATCCAGTTCAATTGTTATTCATCCTAAATAGTCAATGCATTTTAGCAGCTTAACTGTACCTCCTTCATTAAGACTTCTGTCAGTGAGGGTTGGGAGGAAGCTGTACTAAGAGTTAATATCATTGTATCATATCATATTATAATGTTTCTCTATCATTCATTAAAGGTCACCTCTGGTCACAAGGGCTGCTAGATCAACAACCAGAGCATGCCCTTACTTTTTCCACAAACAAAAGTTCTATTTCCAGAGCAAGTCCTTAATGCATGCTTGAGAAATCCACTCCAGTATACCTGATCCCAATCCAGCTTCCTCCCAAGCCTAACCTACATAAGCACTTGTGAAGGGACATTGGTTAGGCCCCTGAAACATGTTGACTGTCATTAATCTTATTGCAAAAAAATTAATTGGTGTTTATTTGTAAACACTAATAAAATGTACCTAAAAAAAATATTAACTTGACCCTCAACCATTTGTCTGAGACAGTGGTCACTTTACCAAACTTACATATTAGTAAGCAGATTTGCTTGTTTGCGTTATGTCAAGAAAATTTGTATAAAAGGGGAATACCTGGGGCTACCTCAAATGTGCCCCTGGCTAGAAATGGAGAGGACTGGACTATCTCGGTACCCAAGGATTAGGCAGAAAGTATTATAAAATCTAACAATTTATTGATAGAAAAACATGATTACAAATTTCAAAGGTTGATGAAACCCAAAGATCACAGGGGGGCAACGGAATGTAGATCTTCACACAGTCCTCTACATGTTTCTCAGCAAAAGCCGATTCCCTTTAGGAGGAGTTAATCATTGCTATCTGAAAAAACCATGGAACATGAAACAGCACAGTAGAGGCACCCAAAAGGGTAGCCCCCACGTAAACGGCGCTGGAGGCATCATATGGGGCTGTGAGTCCATTGGTACTGATTTATATGGGAGTCTAACATAGTCCCCGTCTGCAAGCAACAACAAAATACTGCATATCTATGTGATGAAACTGCCTTCAGCCTCTGCCCCGACCCTGGATTGCTACTTTGAACATCTAGCCATATTAGAATTCAGCACTCTTCAGTGTCTCCTGTGTCTGCCATGGGGGGACTACCCTTTTGGGTACCTCTACTGTGCTGTTTCATGTTCCATTGGTTTTCTCGGATGACAGCGATTGGCTCCTCCTAAAGGGAAGCAGCTTTTGCCGTGAAACATGTAGAGGACTGTGTGAAGATCTACAATCCAGTGCCCCCTGTGATCTTTGGGGTTCATCAACCTTTTAAATCTCTTAAATAAACAAATACACAGCTGTAACTATTTCTTGTATATAGTCCCTTCTTTATATCGTCCTTTATCTTAATTTTAATCACGTTTTTCTATCAATAAATTGTTAGATTTTATCATCTTTTCTGCCTAATCCTTGGGTACCGAGATAGTCCAATCCTCTCCATTTCTTGCCTGGGGCACATTTGGGGTAGCCCCAGGTATTCCCCTTTTATACTAACTGCTATGGATGATGGCACAAACCCCTATCTCTTGATTATTTAGATCGAGGCACTCCTTCAAACTTTATGTCAAGAAAATGAATAGATTGGAATAATCTAACTCAGTCTATAGACATTTCATTTAAATTATGTGTTGGGGATATATAATAGGTCTGAAGCAACCAGAGATTACAGCTGGTGTTCAGGTATTTTTTGATAGTCATATGATAGCCGCAGGGAAAGATTCGTCCATCTGCGCTGTGTAGCCTGGATGGAGGATTCTGTTCTTTTTTTTTGTTCAGGCCACAGGCTGAATGAAAAAAAAAAAAAAACTAGCAGTGTATAGCCAGCTTTAGACAAATTAATCAGTTCTTATTTCTGTACATAAATCTTTGCTTTTACATTACTAAGCCTGCCCAGCTGCTTTGGTCATGAATACTTTGGTCAGTGGCCAGTGTCTCCTCTGTAGATTGAAATGTACTAAATATAATGGAAGAACACCTAAAAACTGACAGGCCTGCCCAAGACTCCAAGGTGTGTGAGAATAGAGTCAGATATGTAGGAAAAGTCTTGCCTTTGGAGACTCCAGGGTATATGAGGCAAGAAAGCAACTGAGCCTAATAGACTCCCTACCATATATATATATATATATATATATATATATATATATATATATACACATACACACGTGTGTGTGTGTGTGTGTGTGTGTGTGTGTGTGTGTGTGTATATACACACACACATATATACATATATATATATATTTATGGTGTGGAGCCCTCTGACCGATACGGTTAAGGATGACAAACAAGGTTAACATAAACTCGCTTACTTGAAATGGACCTGAAAGTGTGCCCTGGTCTGACGTACGGTATACCAAAATAAGGGGGCATACCTTAGATAGAAAGTGGGTGATAAATGAAATGAATATGAATGGAGTGAAATGAGTACTCTCATGAGGAGTATGATGCTTGAGAAATGCCCTGAAAAAGGGGATGGGTGGGTGGGTATCGCGCACCGGAACCGACGAGGAAGACAGGCGAACGGGCTGGTTATATACTCCACCGGGCTCCTCCCATAATTTCAGGCCACCATACTGGCCTTTCT
This sequence comes from Lithobates pipiens, assembly GCF_037356315.1. Classification (NCBI taxonomy): domain Eukaryota; kingdom Metazoa; phylum Chordata; class Amphibia; order Anura; family Ranidae; genus Lithobates; species Lithobates pipiens. The sequence continues at coordinate 295,690,838 of NW_027507764.1, forward strand.
ATTTATGGTGTGGAGCCCTCTGACCGATACGGTTAAGGATGACAAACAAGGTTAACATAAACTCGCTTACTTGAAATGGACCTGAAAGTGTGCCCTGGTCTGACGTACGGTATACCAAAATAAGGGGGCAAAAACATTCAGGTAGGGGTTGCATTTTATTGATCCAAGTTTGTTTACTGGGTGAGCTCGACAAAGGCCTGGGTCATCTCCGCTTGCGGAATGGGTATGTAGCGGGCGAAACAGGTGGACCTCCATCTGCCCAACTTCTTGACAATGTGAGTAGGACAGAGGTGAAGGATACCCGGGAGTATCCTGACACGTTCCACCGGGCAGCGTTTCAGAGGTTTAGTGAGAAATGGCAGAAGAGGACTAACTCCTGGTTGATCAGCCAAAAAAGGGGCCGACAGAGAATGGCGACCGGGTACCAGCGGTTGTTGGACTTATAAAGGTGTATGTCCGAACCCGAGCCAAGCTGCTGCGTCTTGGAGACTGCTAAGTGTAAGACGAAATGGTCTTCGTATCGGACCAGGTGGTGCTCGCACAGCATGCGTGCTGTGAGGCTACAACAAGTAAAACTCGCTTGGCCGTAAGAAGCCGTAGAAGGCCAGGTGTATGGCTGCTTGTAAATGACACTAATGTGGAGACCGAAAAGGTGAAGTGGCCAGGAAATCTGACATATTTCTAAACGTCTCCTGTAACAGGCAGTCGTTTTGGTGCCGGCCATCGGCTGGCGCTTTCTGGATACCGCGCATAACAGCCCGAACGGCGTGGTAAAATAGGAAGGGTACGGTAGGGTCCTGGAGGGACGTGAAATGTTGTACACTGGTCAGGTATAGCCGGATCGTATTAAAGGATAACGCCAACTGCGAGTGGCAGTAGGCAACGAAGGCTATGACTTGCTTGACACGGGACGTCTCTGTACTGTGATACGTGATGAAGTTGGTTAAAGGCCCTCCAGGCTGATTGATAGGCTTTGAGGGTATTGCGGGAAAGGGAGTGATCAAATGAGTTGGGTAGCCGCTAGGAGGTGAGGGGCTAATCCAGGGTCAGTTGAGACCAGTCCGAGATAGCTGCCGATGTTAGTCCGGCTCCGGGTACCTGAACGAAACGAGACAAGGTTAAAAGCGGGAGAGGGCGTCCGCTGCCTGACTTTACCGGGGATAAAGGAAGAATGGATGTTGAACTGAAACAACAACAAGAGCTGGACCAGTCGACGTAGGAAGGACATAACCAACAGAGAGGGCGCCTTGGCGCAGCCAGGAATTGCCAGTAACTGGGGAGGCCAGGGAGCTGCGAGCCAGAGGTGGCCAAAAAAACAGCCGCAAGCCCGTGGAGGCCGCTGCGTCGGTCATCACCTGGGGAGAAAGGGAAGACACGGAGGGAATGAACAGGGAGACGTCATTCCCAGACGATAGGTATTCCTCCCGCATAGCAAGGACTGCTATTGCCGCGGGAACCCGGCTGAGGACTTGCTCTGGATCCTGTGAGAGGGACAGTAAGACCAATAGGCGTGACACAAAGGCGCGACCCCTGAGGGATGATGTGCATAGCGACGCTCGACATGCCGTGAAGGGACTGTAGGTGTCTTTCGGATGACTAAACTGGGGAATATGCGAGGATATTATATGTCCGTAAAGATGGCAGTTGTAATGGGCGAGCATTGGCCGATGGCTATGGGCTGATGCCTCTGGACGCCTCGTAGTGGGGATCTTGCTGTATGGGCCGTAGCAACAGATGGCTCTCCGAGCATTGTAAGGATAAGAAATGTTGAACGCTGGCTAGAAATAGCCTGGGCGTGCTACAGGAAGAAGCCAGTCGCGTGTGTCAACATGATCCTGGTGCGGACGGAAGTAGAACTCAACTGTCCTAAGGAAGAGACGGATAGACAGACAACAGTGAATGGTTTGTAAGAAAGCCACGGGAGACGAGAGGCCAATTAAGTGCTGCTGAAAATGACGTGTAGCCAGTTTGTGTGCCACTGAGAACGTGCTTGCCAATGAATGATTGCAAGAAGTTATGCTAAGTCACAAGCCTTGGCGTGACTAAAAGTTGTGTTTAAACATGTGCTTGCGACAATTGCCCGGGAGTTTGTCACTGGAGATGTATACGTAGTGACTGTGAGCCATTCGTGTTACCGCATGTGCACTGCGAAGACTACAGGAGTTGTGCTTGAATGCATGTTTGGATGCGTGCTTGCGATGATTGCAAGATGTTACCCAGGATGCGTGCTTGCCATGACTGCAAGATGTTATGCTAGGATGCGTGCCTGCAACTAATGCAAGGAGTTGTGCCAGGACTCGTGCCTGCAACGACTGCAAGGAATTATGGTAGGCTTCATGGGTAGCCAGGCCGGAAAAGACAGAAGTCCATCCGGTCCAACCAAATCAAAATAAATAAGGTATCACACAACCCGACACCCAATTCTACGCCCGCAGCTGATCCAGAGGAAGGCAAAAAACCCCCAACAGAGCATAGGCCAATTTGCTACAGCCGGGGAAAATTCCTTCCTGACCCCTCGAGAGGCAATCGGATTTTTCCCTGGATCAACTATACCTATAAATATAAGTACCCCGTAATACAACGTACATTTAGGAAGGTATCCAGGTCTTCCCTAAAGCAATCTATTGAGCAAGCCAGAAGTGCCTGCCAGCAATGATCGCAACAAGTTGTGCCTGGACACCTGCTTGCAACGATTGCAAGAGGTCTATGCTCAAATGCGTGCTTGCCATGATTGCAAGAGAACTATGCTCGAATGCGTGCTTGTAATGAGTGCAAGAGGTCTATGCTCGAATGCGTGCTTGCAATGATCGCCAGAGGTCTATGCTCGAATGCCTGCATGCAACGATTGCAAGAGGTCTATGCTTGAATGCATGCTTGTAATGAGTGTAAGAGGTCTATGCTCGAATGCGTAATTGTAATGACCGCGAGAGGTCTATGCTCGAATGCGTGCTTGCAGCGATTGCAAGAGGTCTATGCCCGAATGCGTGCTTGTAATGAATGCAAAAAAGGTCTATGCTCGAATGCGTGCTTGCAACGATTGCAAGAGGTCTATGCTCGAATGCGTGCTTGTAATGACCGCGAGAGGTCTATGCTTGAATGCGTACTTGCAGCGATTGCAAGAGGTCTATGCCCGAATGCGTGCTTGCAACGATTGCAAGAGGTCTATGCTCGAATGCGCGCTAGTAATAAGTGCAAGAGGTCTATGCTCGAATGCGTGCTTGTAACGATTGCGAGAAGTCTATGTCTGGATGCATGCTTGCAACGATTGCAAGAAGTCTACGCTTGGATGTGTGTTTGCAACGATTGCAAGAAGTCTGCGCTTGTATGTGGAGAAAACAGCGAGACACGCCTAAACGAAGCTGTGTTTCCCTTTTGAAGGCAATCTATAATGAAATGAGGCCGAGGAGCAAGGCCCCCCGGCAGGCATCCAAACATTGAAGAATCAACTGGACCCAAGCCGGGAAGCGGTATGTGACAGTGAAATGAGAGAACCTGCCATGACAGAGATCCGGATCGCCATGCCACAACTTGCGACCGAGCACGAAACGGATTCTGGAGCATGTACTGAAATGAGGCCATTCCTGGGGCACGCCGAGACGAATTTGGTACACCGATGTGACTATTCGTACCGGAACGTGATAGGTGAAATGAAATGAAAAAACCCATGACAAAGACAAGAATCAGAGGACGAGCCCATGAACCAAACAGATGAATCCTGTCTTTGGAGCATGTACTGAAATGAGGCGTAGCAGCTGGGCACACCAGAACGAATCGGTGCATAAGGAATGCGACAGGATTCGAATTGGCGCGTAATAAGTGACAGAAATGATATGCCATGACAGAGACAAGATTCAACGACTGGACTGATGGTTACAACAAAGAATCCGTCTCTGGAGCATGTACTGAAATGAGGCGTAGCAGCTGGGCACACCGGGACGAATCGGTGCATAAATAAACGCAACAGGATTCGAATCGGAGCGTAATAAGTGACAGAAATGATATCCCATGACAGAGACAAGATTCAACGACTGGACTGATAGTAGCAATAAAGAACCCGTCTCTGGAGCATGTACTGAAATGAGGCGTAGCAGCTGGGCACACCAGAACGAATCGGTGCATAAAAAATGCGACAGGATTTGAATTGGAGTGTAATGAGTGACAGAAATGATGTCCCATGACAGAGACAGGATTCAACGACTGGACTGTAGGTTACAAAGAATCCGTCTCTGGAGCATGTACCGAAATGAGGCGTAGCAGCTGGGCACACCAGGACGAATCGGTGCATAGAGGAATGCGACAGGATTCGAATTGGAGCGTAATAAGTGACAGAAATGGTATGCCATGACAGAGACGAGAATCAGGGACCGTGCGTGAACCTGCGAGTGATTCAGTCTCTGGAGCATGTACAGAAATGAGGCCGAACCCTGGGGCACTTCAAAGCGAATCGGTGCACCAGAGGTGCGACAAGATTCGCGCCGGAGCGCGACTAGTGACAGACATGATTTGAAACGGTAGAAATGACTGGGAGTGAAATGATTTGACATGAGATAAAATAAGATACATAACATAACTGCATGAATGAAGAGACATATATTCGAACTGGAGCAGACAAAGCGAAACGTGCGGACTGCTTGCCTTGTCGTAACAAGCAGTCGGCTGTGAGTCGAACGATTCGACCGATACTAATAGAAATGCTCGGGCAGACGAATGGTTTCGAATGCCGTACCTGCGAATGAATCGCCTGACGTGGCGTAATCGAACGTGTCGAAAAGTGATAACGACTACATCGAAAATAGAAAATAGTGACATGCGTACGAGGGCCACAGTAAAACATTCGATTTAAAAGAAGCGAGCGGGTCGAGAGTACAGGGAATGTTGATGGTACATCGAAATACATATCTGAAAAGGGGATGCCGAAGCCAAACCTGCGACAGCCGGCCCAACGTGAAACGACAAATTCGATGGGTACGACGACACTCCGACGGCGAAACCCACGGACGCTGATGTACGGGTAGACGAGTTGTCAAGACGGAAACGAATAACGCGGGAACTCACGAACAGGCTCACTGCCTCTGGTCTGGATAGTCGGCCCTTGATGTCTGACGTATCAGATATCGCGCACCGGAACCGACGAGGAAGACAGGCGAACGGGCTGGTTATATACTCCACCGGGCTCCTCCCATAATTTCAGGCCACCATACTGGCCTTTCTATATATATATATATATATATATATATATATATATATATATATATATATATATATATATATATATATATATATATATATATATATATATATATATATATATATATATATATATATATATATATATATATATAAATAAAAGCAGAAAAGGGATTGCTGCACAAACATAAGTAAATTTATTGATAAAATTTACATCACATCAGGTATAATTCAGGTATTCAGGTGACGTTTTGGGCTAAGCATGATATCGCCCTTCCTCATGACCACATAATGAGGTATGTGGTCATGATGAAGGGCGATATGCTTAGCCCGAAATTTCACCTGAATACCTGAATTATACCTGATGTGACGTAAATTTTATCAATACATTTACTTTTGTTTGTGCAGCAATCCCTTTTCTGCTTTTTTATATTGAGTCTTTGGGACAGACTCGATTGCTGGCACACCTGTTTATCTCACCTACTACTTATATATATATATATATATATATATATATATATATATATATATATATATATACACATACATACACACACACATACACACATATACATATATATATATATGTGTGTGTGTATATGTATGTGTGTGTGTATATATATATATATATATATATAGTGTGTGTGTGTGTGTGTGTGTGTGTATGTGTATATATATATATATATACATACACACACACACACACATACATACACACACACACACATACATATACATAATATATATATATATATATATATATATATATATATTGGTATTGCCAGTATGTAGTATTCAGTGGTATCTAGTAAATAAAATGAAATATGTTTTAGTAAAACATAGGACTATACTAAAGCCGGCCACACATGGATGGAAATTCAGTGTGTTCAGCAGGGACTGGTCGAGATTCAATTTATCTATGAGCAGGCCGATTGGACTCAAGTCGATCCATAAATCGACCTGGGTACAACCAACCTGTTGGATTTTTTGTGATTACTACCAGTGGCTACAACCGCTAGCAGTAATCATTGCTACTGCCAGCCAGGATGGCTCTCCACATCCACCCACCCCCCCACCCCCCCACTGTCAGAACACAATAGCACTACAGGAAGTATTCCCTCATCAACACTGACTGTTTTTGATGGGATAATCAAGCAATTGTCTTTCCTTCCGCCCATCTATGGCCTGCATTAGACAAAATGTTAAAAAATACACCCCCCCCCCCCCAAAAAAAAACACAAACCAGAAGGACAGACTCGATGAAAGCTGTACTCACAAACCTTAATTTTGGCTGGGGAGAATTATTTATGCTGACCTCTACCTTATGACACAGTGGGGTTGATTTATTAAAACTGGAGAGTGCAAAATCTGGTGCAGCTCTTCATGGAAACCAATCAGCTTCCAGTTTTTTTTTTTCAGATCAGCTACCATGCGCAATTGCACCAGATTTTGCACTCTCTAATTTTAGTAAATTGTTCACAAAATGGCCCTGTTCAACCAATAGTTAGGTAAACTATAATAACCTATGGCATGGTATGCTCATAATCTCTTGGGTGATAATGACTGAAAAAACAAGGTCACAGGTAAAAACTGAAAATTTAAGTGGAACACCAAAACGTTTTCTTTTTTGAAAAGAGTTAGTCAGGTTTTTATTATTCACTGTTTCCTCATTTTTCCATAATGTCCTTTGCAAGCAGAACAAAGAGGAGTTTCAACAACAAACTAAAACAACGCACATTTGAACAGATGTCTGAAAATAGTTTGGACGCAAAACAGGAAAAATGTAGCAAGGCAGTTGTGTTGATCTAAAATGGTTACTGATTTTGTAGAAAGGTAACGTTTCAATAGTTCAATTTTTGTTATAAGATATTGTGTTAAAAGATAATGAAAACTTAAATTTGAATTACCATCTAAAAAGTATGCTTTAAATATAATTTAAAACAAATCAACTAATTTAAAATATATACAAATTATCCTAGCTACTAAAACTGGCCAATTATGTATTATGATAACAATGTAGATTGACCTTGTAGTTTAAGAGGACTGTTCTCTTCCATGCTTAGTGTATTTCCTATAAATTTTGAATGATCATATAGAGAGAAAGATGACTGGTAATGCATTGGTGATTTTATATCCATGAGGAAAGTAGAGGTGGTTTGCATAGATATTCTATTGACATCAATGAATATAAAGAACTAGTAGATGGTAATAAAGCAGTAATCAGTGCCACACACTCTGAAAAGAATCAATAGATGTATTTAGTGTCTTAGAAACATTCCATTTAGCCTGTCATCTGATAAATACAAAGAGTTGCAATTTCCAAATCTCAAAAGGTCTAGTTTTCACTGACTAATGCTGCTTCAGCTTGTGACAAATCAAATGAGAGTGAGTGGGAGGAAGAGGGGGGATAGGGCAAAATACAAGGGAGAAGAAAATCAACATCTGATTGCGTAACAAAAAACATAAGAAACATCATAATAAATAATTGCACTAAATGATGTTAAACATATCTCTGATACATTAATTTAGTAAGCCTAGCTTACTGTACTAAAGTAAATGAATGGCTCACCACTGACAATAAGGGAAAAAAGTAACACAAAATGCATGAAACCACAACAATCCCTGGTTTGAAAGAGCTGCTAATCTAAAAACAAACATGCTTCCAAGACTACTTAACATTATGCAAGCAATCTCCATAAGACTCCCCCCCACTGTCCTTTAATCCATATGGAAATTGTTCAGCTCCTTTTGGAGAGGGTCATCCTCAAGAATCAGCATGGTCCTATTGATTTTACCTAAACATTAAACAAGGAATTGGTTTCATGGACAGTCGGACACTAAAAAAATATTGCTGGGGCTGACAAATTACCAGATTTCTAGACTGCAACATACACTTGTCTGTTAAGGATTTGTTTACATTGTAACAGGCCTTCACTACCTACCTGTTAGAGGATGCCCTTTAATCACTCCTCAATATACAACGGGTAAAATAAGTATTGAACACATCACCATTTTTCTAGGTAAATATATTTCTAAAGGTGCTATATGACATGAAATTTTCACCACGTCAGCAATAGCCCATGCAATCCATACATACAAAGGAACCAAAACAAATAAGTTCAGAAATTAAGTTATGTGTAATAAAATAGAATGACACAGGGAAAACGTATTGAACATGCTAACTGACACATTTTTTTAATACTTCTTACAAAATCTTTTGTTGGTAAAGACAGCTTCAGGACACCTCCTGTATGGAGAAAATAGTCACATGCATTGCTCTGGTGTGATTTTGGCCCATTCTCCTACACAAACGGTCTTCAAATCTTGAAGGTTCTGTGGCCCTCTTCTATGAACTCTGTTCTTTAGTTCTTTCTATAGATTTTCTATTGGATACAAGTCAGGTGATTGGTTGGGCCATTCTAGCAGCTTTTATTTTCTTTCTTTGAAACCAATTGAGAGTTTCCTTGGCTTTGTACTTGGGATAATTTTCTTGCTGAAATGTCCACCCTCATTTCATCTTCATCATCCTAGTAGATGGCAGCAGATTTGTATCAAGAATTTCTTGGTACATTTTTCTATTCATCCTTCCCTCAATCATATGACATTTGCCAGCAGTGTATGCTGAAAAACAGCCCCACACCATAGTGTTTTTGGGGTGATGTGCAGTGCCATTTGACCTCCAAACATAGTGTGTATTATGGCATCCAAAGAGTTCAATTTTGGTATTATCTGACCAGACTATATTATCCCAGTATTTCACAGGCTTGTCTAAATGTTGTGCAGCAAACTTTAAACAAGCTTCAACATGCTTTTTCTTCAGCAATGGAGTCTTGCGTGGTGAGTGTGCATGCAAGCCATGGCGGTTGAATGCATTACTTATTATTTCCTATGAAACAATTGTACCTGCTAATTCCAGGTCTTTCTGAAGCTCTCCACAAGTGGTCCTTGGCTCTTGGACAACGCTTCTGATAATTCTTTTCAGTCCTCTGTCAGAAAGCTTGAGTGGAGCACCTGGTCATTGCTGGTTTATGGTGAAGTGATGTCCTTTCCATTTCCTGATTATGGCCCCAACAGTGCTCACTGGAACATTCAGAAGTTGAGAAATACTTCTGTAACCAATGCCATCAGTATGTTTTGCGACAATAAGGTTAAAAAGGTCTTGAGACACCTCTTTTCTTTTACCCATCATGAGATGCTTCTTGTGTGACACCTTGGTAATCAGACACCCTTTTATAGGCCATCAGTTGAGACTGAACTAGCTGATATTAATTTGCACTGACAAGGGGAATGATTGTTTTCTAATTACTGATAGATTTCAGCTGGTGTCTTGGCTTTCCATGACTTTTTGTATCTCTTTGTTCATGTGTTCAATACTTTTTTCCAGTGTCATTCCATTTTATTACACACCTTTTTGAACTTGTTTGTTTTGGTTTCTTTGTATGTATTGATTTCATAGGTTGTTACCTAAATGTGGTGCCACCCTGTTTCCTACCCACAGGTTCCCACAGGAACCATTTTTAGTGTGTTGGAGTGGAGATAGATAGGGCAGGGCTCAGTTTGCTACTAATAAACTAGTGTGTTCACTTATTGTATATATTTTTTTTATATCTATACCAAAATGTTTTGCATTTCATTTCTATTTTAAACTGAATGGGTTGTTTAAAAGGTGATCGTTTACAATCACTGTAAGTAATTTTCACTGATATTTAGTGTTGGGTGAATGGTTCGGGCTAAGCAACAGTTTGGCCTGAGCATCACCTGTTTACCTGTTTGATGAACACCCGAATTTGCAGGATGTTCGCTCTCCAAGTGTCCCACAATGCACTTCCCACTTCGCAGTGCATTCTAGAGCCCTAATTTGATGAAACCCTGCACCTGTCTGTTTTTTTTTTTTGGGGGGGGGGGGGGGGGTTGTCTTTTTTTTGTCTCCTGCCTGTCTGCTTTTTTTTTTTTATTGTCAGCTACAGTTTTTATGACTACGACACTGGTGTTGCCCCTTTTTTATTTTTATTTTTTATAGTTTTTACATTTCTGTCCATGTCAGTCCTCAATTTAAACAAAAAGAGAGAAAGTTTGGTCAGCGGGACTTTGAATGAGGCCAATCACTATATAGAGAAAGCATGCGGGATATAAAACACAGTATTGCTTATATGGGTTCCGACAAAAAGGAGGGATTTTTTTGGGGACTTTGAATGAGAGATATATACCAAAGAGCAGTCTTGGCAAAGAACATTTTATTATACTTGTGAAATCATGTACAGCATACTGAATGACACAAAAAAGGCATGCACAGACTTGCATAAACGCGGGGCATGCTAAAAACCACATATAAATATTGACGCCATGGTACCTAGCATATCATGAGGTAAAGACAAGTCTTGCACAACATGGGCCACTGGAAGGGCTGGATGGTGTTGTAAAATCTAGAGTAAAACAATATAAGCAACATAAAATCATATGTATGGACATCATGCATCTATGTAAGCCAGACGCATTTTGTAGGGGTATACCAAATCTTCAGGGGCAAATGCAATGGTGATCTATAAGGAAACATAACCATCTTGTATAATATTGTAGCTGAAAAATAGGAATAAGTAATGGGTGTAAGGGACAGGATGACATCCCTATAAATACTCACGTCAACTGCATAGATGTGAACAGAGGATCAGAGCTGTTGCCTGAAGGATCTGGCATGGGAGCCGAGGTAGAGACACGTGGACAATGTGCAAACGTAGGTGACAGTGAGCCAACACTTCTGTGGATTGAGATCAGTAGTACATATTGAATGTATAATATTATTGATGAGAAGTGTGAAAAGCCCATACACCAGGTCAGATGAAGGGAAGAACTGAGAATAGGTGAAAAAACAGATACTCAAAAAAACACCAAATATGAAAGTGGAAGAAAGAAAACAAGAGAAAAGAAAAAAAAGGAAAAAAAAAAGAAAAGAAAATTATATCCTGGGTGATATAGTAAGGAAATAAAGAGACAGATGAACAAAGTGCTGAAAGTATAGGTGAAACCTATGGTGATTTACCTTGTTGGTTCACATGGAAATTGGGAACCAAAATCACAAGTGAATGCTTGCATATGAGGTGTTGCCAAACAGACACATAGACACCAAGTGAGGCGAATTTAAATGCTCCCAGCTGATACAGCATGTCCCACCCAGCATCACGTGGGCATGACAACAAGAAAGGGGAGGCATCCATGTCAGAGAAATCCACCCAATTTTTCCATACCTGTTACGTCTATCCAAAGTCTGCGAAAGAGACACCAGAATTTATCCAAAAAAATCTCTAATCTTGTTCCGAGTACACTAAATTGTGGCCTCATCATACAGACTGGCTCTCCAAGCCATTGTTTACTAACTAAAAAAAGCTTGCAGGGGCTTTAAAATAATTTTAAATCTCAATTTGTTTTCTTTATAAATTACAGTTTTGCTGCAGCAGTTTATATACACAGTACAGATGCGCCATTTTAGATTTTAGTGGCATACTAAGGGGACCCCCCATGCACTATATTTAAAGGAATTTTTCATTTTAATTATTTCACTTTAAGCATAATTAAAATCCCTGTTCCTTTAAAAACAATCTTTTTTAAACTTTTTTTTGCATTGGTACATTTCCCCCAGGGCAGTACCCAGGCCCCCATACAATTTTTATGGCCTAAAACGTGCATATAAGCCTTCAAAATGGAAACTTTTAATTTTTCAAGTTCGGGTCCCATAGACTTTAATAGGGTTCGTGGATCAGGTCCGAACTTTTTGTTTGAGAGTTCTGGTGCGAACCAAACCAGGGAGTGTTTGGCCCATCTCTAAGGACAAGGAATAAAACAGATTTTTGATGGATATGCAACTACTGACAAAGGGAAGACAATAATAGCAGGGGGACTGCCCGCCCAAGGGAAAAGGGAAGAGGGTCTCTGTGAGATCACCGCCTCTTACCTTATTCCCCCTCCCTTCATTTTTTACCTGTCACCCTCCCATTTCCCCATTCCTCCCTCTGTCTCCCTCCCCCCCTCAACTTCCTTAGCCTCCCTTTTAGTGAAGCTTTCCCCTCGCCTTATTTTATTCCGATGGTGATCTTTTTTTTTTAAACCTTTGAGTTATCCTCAGCTATATCGAAAATAACCATCGGTGCCTTAGCATCTCTCAGATAGCAGATAGGGGCGTAATCCCCTAGGTTAGTGCTATACTTGTAGTTAGCTACAGTACAATTCTTTGAATTATTCTCCTATTGCCTGCAAAGGAATGATAGCAAGGAGACTGATGCATCCTGTCTATTATCAATTGAGACTATCACTTCACTCAGGCACACAATAGTTCTGGATGACAGTTCAAACAAATGTGAGTACCAAACCACCTGACCTATACAGAGTGTATGGTCCCTTCCCTGTTTCAATGTGTACACATTTCTATAGTGACATACTCTGTAATAGCCTCGTCAATAACAGATAATAACTGAGTCCGATTTTGAAGAGATTACAAGATAATAGCCATTGTGCTAAATATGACCATTTTCCCCCGGTATTGCAAATATTTAAAATTGCCATAGTAAATGGTCAAATCTCTTTCTATTATATTCATTAAAAAAAACAACTGTTAGTAGTAGAGAGATTATTTTGTTTATCTCCATTCAGACTTCAAAAAAATGTATTGTTTCCAACAGGCTGCAATGACGTTATATATCCCCGGCAGCTACAAAGAGAGCAGGACAACTATTTGCATTTGTGTCATGCACAGTTATCATATGGCTATGGGCAGTGCCAGCTGTGGTCAGTGACCAGGCATAGTGATAATGGTAACATTATACCTTCCCCAAGTCAGTAGAACATATTTCCAAGATCTGGGGCACTTGCTGGAAGTCCTAAATGGCCAGCCTGGATGTGTCATGCCATATAATTTTTTTTTGTTTAAGCACACATGTGACTGTGGTCTTTTTCAAAATGAATGAATGTGTTCCTTGTCATTCTCACACACAGTGAAATGCTCAGACAAGAGAAATTAAAATAGGATGCATTGTGTTGCCCTGCATTGTGAAAAAAAATCCTGTATGCTGCATTTCATATTTGTTGACCTGGATTTTGCCATTTAAATCAATTAACTCAAACACATTATGCTATCTACGGTATGTATAAAAAATGTGCATTGCAAATGTCTCAGCATTTGCGCAAAAATAAAATACAATACCTGTAAGGTTTGTAATATATGTGAAATATCAGTTTATTTTGCTTTTCACAGACAACATATAACACATTTTAGAGAGGAGCATGGTGCATTTTCTCTGCTGCTTTTTGATACATTTGTGGCGCGTTTCTAAAACATATGGCGAAGTGTGCATTTTCAGCACAGTTTGCATTTTGCTCAGAATTGCACAGATGTGATTGGAGCCTCTTTGTTCTTGGTAAACACACCAAATTCACTTTCTGGCCCCATTCACACCTAGCGTAGGGGGAGCACACTTTTTCGGCACGTTTTTCCCATGACACATTAGAGCTACACATGGCAAAGTAACTCTTGGGAAATTTTTGCACGTTCTTTGCTGTACTTTTTACTGCATTTGTTACTTATTTATACACATGGCAAAATGTGTGTTTGCTTCTGTGTTTGGTGTGCTGTTAACAATCAATGTCACTGACAGCGCAACTAGTTATTTTAGGTGTATAAAGGTGGCTATACATTATACAATCTGATTGTATGATCTCTTTTAGATTTACTAAAACTATATAATAAGACACAACATCTATCCAATTACTCTGAAAACCAGACAGGCCCTTGCAATACATAGTTAATGGTAGATCTAAAGGAGATTGTACAATCAGATTGTATAGTATATGGTGGGCTTTACAGAACACAAGACATACTTCTGTTTTTAATATTTCAGCTCTATTCACATAGGCTATTATCTGAATGCTCAGCTCCAAATTAATGATCACTTGGTGTGTATTTAGTGAGAACGGTATTCAATGATTGCATAGGAAAAATATGTAACCGATAAGGGGTGGTAGTGATCTGCTGGAGTAGCAGGGTAGATGATGCAGGGTGTGTGCTAATGAGGTCAGCTGCTAAACTCCTTCCTGTGTCACATCCCAAGGTCTACCCTACATACTAGTGGTAGTATGTAGGGGAGAAGTAATTAAAAAAAAAAACGTATCCTTTATACACACACACACAAATAAAGCCACAGTTATGTTAAAAGTTTGGATAGAGTAGGGAATGTTTTTGTCCCCCATCAGAGAGATGTTCTCTTTAAAATGAGTGGAAATCTCCTCTTATACTGCTGTCCCTGCAACATGTGTCTGCATTGGAATCTTTCCCCTCATATCCTTTTCTTATAAGAAATATAAAACTTAAAATTTCCTATTACTAAAACGTAAAATATGGTCAACCAGGACAAATAGAAAGGGTTGTAACATATCCACACTTCGAAAAAAAAAAAAGGTATGCCCCATTCTATTAGATGAACAGCAGTAGTGATCTGTAAAATTCAAAGTGATCAGTATACAGTTTAAATGATTCATCAAAATGCATAAAGATTAGAACGTTGGTTAAAATTGGCTCCTAGTTTGGCAATTTCTCAAGATCAAAGGTTTAAAATGAAAGGTCAAATAGGAGAATCAATTGATTTACTGTTCATCCTACTATAGTATTTACCACAAGTCACTCGAGTATGACTTTAAAATTCTGAGCCACATTTGCTTTACTGATGAGCTTTAAAAGATTGTTCAGTTTAAGAAAGCCATTTGCAGCCCAAGTCCTAGATCTAGTCCAAATACAGCAATACGAATGAATGTTATACAGTATTACTTATTCAAAAAGCGTTTCTGAGATCAAGCACTATATGACAACAAACATTTTTGACAGGCAGATAAACCATATGGCATGTATTTGTCATTACAGTACTGCAGTTTATGACCTTGAACATTTTTACCATAAAGCTATTTTATCTAGTCTTGTAATATATTTTCTTATACAGTGCCATGCAAAAGTATTCACCCCCTTGGCATCATGTTTTGTTGCCTCACAACCTGGAATTAACATGGATTGTTTGAGGATTTGCATCATTTAATTTACAGAACATGTCCACAACTTTGAAGATTTTTTATTTATTTTGAAGCAAACAACAAATAGGACAAAATAACAGAAAAAGTCAATGTGCATAACTATTCACCCCCCTAAAGTTAATACTTTGTAGAGCCACCTTTTTACGGCTATCACAGCTCCAAGTCACTTTGGATAAGTCTCTATGAGCTTGCCACATTTTACCACTAAGATTGTTGCCAATAGCTCCTTGCAAAACTGCTCCAGCTCCTTCAAGCTGGATCGTTTGCACTTGTGAACCGCAATCTGACCACATATTTTCCATTGGATTGAGGTCTGGGCTTTGACTAGGCCATTCCAACACATTTACATGTTTCCCCTTAAACCACTCAAGTGTTGCTTTAGCAGTGTGTTTGGGGTCATTGTCCTGCTGGAAGGTGAAACCCCATCCTAGCCTCAAATCACACACAGCGTGGTACAGGTTTTGCTAAAGAATATTCCTGTATTTAGCACCATCCATCTTTCCCTCAACTCTGAAAAGTTTCCCAGTCCGACTGCTGAAAAACATCTCGTTGCAAATAATTCAAGAACTCTGGATGGCCGCACTCCAAGATAAATTCAAATGCCTTTTATTCGTGAAGCAGAATCACACAAAAGTGGGTCACAGCAAAGCAACAATAGCTAGCGTGTTTCACACTATCAAGAAGGCTTACTCATAGCTGAAAAACATCTCCACAGCATGATGCTGCCACCACATTTCACTGTGGGGATGGTGTTCTTTGGGTGATGTGTTGGGTTTGCACCGGACATAGCGTTTTCTTTGATGGCCAAAAGGTTACATTTTAATCTCATCAGACCAGAGCACCTTCCTCCATACATTTTGCAAACATTTTGTTTTTTGCTGAAAGTAATGACTTTATTCTGGCCACTCTGCCATAAAGCCCAACTCTATGAAGCGTATGGCTTATTGTTGTCCTATGTACAGATACCCCAGTCTCTGCTGTGGAACTCTAAAGCTCCTCCAGTGTTACCTTAGATCTCATTAATGCCCTCCTTGCAGGATCTGGGAGTTTTGGTGTGCAGCCATCTCTTGGCAGGTTTGCTGTTGTACCATGTTCTTTCAATTTGGTTATGATAGATTTGATGATGCTCCTAGGGATCATCAAAGATTTGGATTTTTTTATAACCTAACCCTAACTTGTACTTCTCAACAATATTGTCCCTTACTTGTTTGGAGAGTTCCTTGGTCTTCATGGCAGTGTTTGTTAGTGGTGCCTCTTGCGTAGGTGTTGCAGCCTCTGGGGCCTTTCAAAAGGGTGTGTATATGTAAAGACAGATCGTGTGACACTAATTATGTGACTTCTGAAGGTAATTGGTTGCACCAGAGCTTTTTATGGGCTTCATAACAAAGGGTGTGAATATATGCACACATGCCAATTATCAGTTTTTTATTTCTGAAAAATAGTTTTATGTACATATTTTTCTAATTTTACTTCACCAAATTAGACTGTTGTGTTTTGATTAATCACATATAATTCAGATAAAAAAAAAAAAATTGAACTAAAGGCTGTAGTGTAACAAAATAGGTAAAAAGCCAAGGGGGAGAATATTTTTGCAAAGCACTGTATACTGCAGCATTTAATAAAGATTTTTTGAAGAAATGCAAAACTACTGAAACTACCATATTGTAATATATAGAAAAACAAGTGGGATTGCTGCACTTAAAAGATTTATTGTAGAAAAGACATCAATTCATATTGTAATCAGTGTCAAATGCATGATGGTTTCGGCTATATAGATAACACCCTTCTTCAGAGCAGAACACATTAATGGTAATCTTTACAATTATATTTATACACACACTTTTCTTAAGCATATAGGATCAATTAATTCATCATTCAATATCAATAAAGTCAATTAACTAATGAGTGAATGCATGTGGACATATGTAGAATCATGGCTCATCAGGTGCTACCGTTTTTCTCATTACATTTGGTATGTGCTAGAGAAAAACAAACACATACCGTAAACATGCATACAAAACCAACAATATTACAAAAATAATAAATATTATTTTATAAGCCAGAGCAGAGAAAAATAATTCTACGAAATAAATATAAATCAAAATCTGAGTTTAATCCATTGGCAATAATGTATTCAAATGATGTATTCACTGGGCTTCCTGTTTTTTTAATGGTTAATTCTCTATTTCCTCTGCGTCTATTAGATATGCCATCTATAACTATAAATTTTAATTGAGAAACCGTATGTCCCTTTTCCAGAAAATGCATGGCTAAGGGGAGCTTATCCAATTTGTCTCTAATAGAATACTTATGCCTGGCAATCCTATCTTTAATTTTCTGAATGGTTTCTCCTACGTATAATAACCCGCAAGGGCATTTGATAATGTATATTACATAAGAAGATTGGCAGGTATAAAGACTTTTAATATTAAGGTTGTATCCTTTATGCGGTTGGGAAAAAGATTTCCCTTTTAACACACTGTTACACTGAATGCAACAGTGACAGGGAAAAGAGCCAAAATTGCGTGGTCCCAGAAAGGTGGTGACAGTTGAGGGAGGAATGTTATCGATCAGATTTGACCAGTCTGTCATATATGGTCCGACCTCGACGATAAGAAGGTAAAGGGGGAGACTGGAATTCCTGTACTGACAGATAGCCATCATAAAAATAGGCCAGTGTTTTTTGCTAATATTATAGACCCTAGTGGAATAAGGATGAAATTTGCGAGATGAATGGGAGACGGGTATTAGTGTACTTTGGTCTATAAAAAAAAAAGTGGCCACTGACCCCTCCTATAATAGGTCTTTGTAGCAAGGAGCACTGGAATGGCAATGTATGTAAAACAAATATAAAGAGATTTCCAAGCTCAAACTTACCAACCAGCCAGCTACCAACTACATTGACCTTTCTAACAATATGCGTTAAGAACAGGGGTTTAGTTTCACACATCTGCAAATACATGCGAAAGCTGCAGGCCCCAACAAGGCACCCTGTTTCCTGCAGTCCTTAACTACTGAAAGTCTCCATCTTGGAAGCACATGCATTTATAATGGATAGGTAGGGAATAGGTAAGCCTGGAAGGAGCCACCCCTCCTTAAAGATATAGTGTCACACTGAACTCCCAGCACATAGCACTATGGCAGCAAGGACATTGTCTGACCAACATATTCGTGGTACAAAAAAGTGGCCACTGCCCTACCTATAACTGAGCATTGTAGCAAGGAGCACTGGAATGGAAAGGTATGTGAAACAAATATATTTATTAGTAGCACACTTTAGTCTATGACAGAACACATCATCCCATTCTTTCTTAACGATTTTTTTTCCGGATAACCTCTTTGTCGTAGTCTCCCCTCCATCTCGTCTAATCTAACATCTAGTAGATCATGATAATTTACAGTCCTGCAAACACAAACCAATTGGCTGCGGGAATAGATTCAAAAACACCAGATGGATGAAAACTCGAGTATAGTATTAATTGATTACGATCTGTTGGCTTGATATATAAATCACTGACGATATTTTGTTCTTTTATACTTAATAAGGTATCCAAAAATAGTATTTTAGTTTTACTAACTATCATGTTGGACTTTATACCAGGGATCAAGGAATTAAGATATAAATTGAACATATTTAAGGACTGTAAGTTGCCAACCATATCACAAAGGCATCATCTAGCAATCTGTACCAGCAGGTAAACAAGCTACAGTGATAAATTAAAGCATTATCTATCATGTCCATAAATGCATTGGCGTATGGTGGAAGGGGGGGCAACATTAGAGCCCATAGCAACCCCACTGTAAATAGTATTTTTCCTTAAAGAGAAACACATTTTCTTCCAAAATGATAGAGAATAACTGTATCAAAAATGTAATATGAGTGCAACTGTACTTTTTTTAATAAATCAATAGTCAACAACATGCTTCTCTTCTCAAATCATGAGGGATGAGGTGTATAAATTTGCTACATCCCAGGTAACGAGTATAGACTCTGGGGCTATAACTATACTCTGCGTTTTGTGTAAAAAGTGTTGGGTGTCTTGTTGTAATCATATTATATATATATATATATATATATATATATATATATATATATATATATATATATATATTGTGACATTGGGGTGTTTAGCTCAAGTGGTTAGATGCATTTTCAGTCCACATCAGGCAGGCATTTATAGTTAAGGGCCTGGTAGCCCACGTTTATTAAAGGAAAAACAAAGCAATAGTCCATCCAGGAATCCCACACAGGGGTTTAACTTCATTCAGCACACAAATGAAAACATACCAAGCCACCTGGCTCTCAATTGTCAGCAGTTCCTCTGCTTGCTCCCAACAGATTTATCAATTCTTTCAAGCCCCCTGGACTCACCGGCTTCCTTAGTCTTCCTTCCAGTCCCTTACACGGACTACAGGCTCCCCACAGGGCAGACCACTCTTCAAACAGCAGCAGCAAGCTACTCACACTCCACCATCCTCCACACTCTATTCCCAACAGCCCTTCGTTATATGGGCTGTGTGCAGCTGGGCACACACCCTGCTCGCTATCATCAAGACCCAGACACAGGGTTGGAGATCCCGTCCCACCCATGACTCTCAGGCATCTCCAAACTCCAGAATCCCATTTGGAGCTAGCAAAACCTGGAGAAAACTGACAGAGCAGTTCTCTCCATTTAAACGCTACACTCTGTAGTCTTGCAGTCCGTAGATATGCAAACTCTGTGTCTGTGTCTCTTTTTCCTCCAATTTCATAAGGACAGAGCCTTGCTCTGTCACATAATACACACACACACACACACACACACACACACACACACACACACATACACACACACACACACACACACTTTTGTAGCACTACCCCTGTGGGGCCCAATAGGTAGATTGCCCAAATTCTGTTCCCATTCTGTTCCCAGCAATTTAGTTGCAGCAAACACACAGTTCCAGTCGCTCTTCTGGATCATTGACCTGTCTAGGGCCGGGGTATGCTTTTTCTAATGTTTTATTAAGAACTTGAATAGGTAGCGGCAGGGGCGGCTCTAGGCATTGTGAGGCCTTAGGCAAAACTTAGACATGAGGCCCCACTGATGCCCTTAAAATACGCAGAAGGCATTCCCAGATTGAGATCCTCCTGCGGTGGATGGGAGAAGTGATGTGCGGGGACAAAACATCACTCCTCATTGGCTGGCAGGCAGAACATCAGGAGTCTTAGGTTAGGCGAGAGGTGAGTGTAACAGGGCTCTTAACGTTGCCTGCACACAGCAGCATTAAAATGTCTTGTAATGTTTTTAAAGTGCTGCAAATCAGATGTTCGGCATGCTTAGGGCCCTTTCACACCGAGCCACCTAGGGTGTCAGTGGTAAAGTGGCACTATTTTTAGCGCCGCTTTACTGTCGTTTTAGCTGCACTATTGGGCCGTTAGTGGGGGGGTTTTAACTAGCTAGCGGCCAAAAAGGGGTTAAATCCACCTGCAAAATGCTGCTGGAGTAGCGTTTTGGCAGCGGTATCACAGCGCTGCCCCATTGATTTCAATTGGGAGCAGCGGTGAGTTCACAGCTCCAAAGAAGTTGCTGGCAGGAGTTTTTCTGACGCCCTGCCAGCGCACTGCTCCAGTGTGAAAGCCCTTAGGCTTTCACACTGGAGTGCATGGAGCAGCTGTTTTAGGGCATTTTGCAGGCGCTATTTTTAACGCTATTACGCCTGCAAAACGCCCTCAGTGTGAAAGGGGTCTTAAGTGAGACAGGGCTCCTAACGCTGCCTGAGCACAGCAGTGTTAAGGTAAGGTGACCAGATTTTTAAAATGAAATCTGGGGACATTTTTTTTTACTAGTAATGGCAGCAATCAGCGACTCATAGCGGGACTGCGATATTGCGGTGGACAAATCGGACACTAAGTGACACTTTTGACACTTTGTGGAAACCAGTGACATTAATACAGTGATCAGTGCTAAAAATATGTACAGTCACTGTACTAATGACACTGGCTGGGAAGGGGATAACATCTAGGGAAATCAATGGGTTAAATGTGTGCCTAACAAGTGTTTTCGCACTGTGGGGGAGGTGCTTTTACTAAGGGAAGACATGGATCACTGTACCTGCTTTGCAGGAACACAGAATCAATGTCTTCCATACTGACAGAATGGTGAACTGCCTTGTTTACATAGGATGCAATGTAGTCTATTCACAGACACCCCCAAAGCACACCTGTGTTGAAGTCTTGAAGGCACTGGCAGCCCCACGATTGGATCTGCTTCCCCTCTATTCCTGCTGCTGGACATCATCAACTGAGCTCAGCTGCCTCTCTCTGCCCGTCGCCTCCGCCACCTGCCTCACAGCCTCTCAGGTCTCCCTCTCTGGGCCCCGGCTACTACTGGGTGGGGAGCAGAGGAAAATGACTGGCTGGGATTTTAGCCAAGGCAGAAGAACATGTGTGCGGAGCTGAATGGGTATATCCTGGAAACTGAAGAAATATTCCATCTGCTCCGACCAGCACATCATCATCAGAAAGGGACACAGATAATGGAAAAAAATACACCCCCCTAAGCCTCCGGCCCAACCTCCTACAGGAGAGAAAAAATAAAGGCAGCGGGCAGCAGCTGCCGGCTGTTTTCACCATAGGTTAGGGTGGCCTAGGGGGAAATTGCCACTGTGACCCCTGGCCCAGCCAGCCCCTGAAATCATACATCACACTTCCCAGTCTGTGTACAGGAGGGTGGCTAAGTGGACGAAGGTCTCAGTGCCACCCACCATAAAAGCAGCGGGCCCGCAGGTGAGACAGTGATGCCCGGTAAACACGGTGAAGGGGGTTGCACATCGTGGCAGTTGTGGAAATGATAGGTGGCTTCACAGCCACTTGTAACACTTCCACATGAAAGGTCACAGTTGGCTTTACTAAAGTACACATACTCCTAGCTACTATAGTGGCTTGGTGTGTAAAAAACAAAAAAACAAAAAAAAAACACATTCAGCACTGTAAAAATCTGAATCCCCAGCAAGTGGCTGGGGATTAGCATTTTACTGCCCCCCTATCCTGGCCCCTGAGGTGGCGGCTTAAGCCGTCATATGGTAGTGCGGGCCACTGTTATAGGGACGTTTTTAGGCTTGGTTCACACCAATTTTTCACACTGCAGTGCAAATCACATGTGAAGGACCCTTTTTTGGACCGCACCAGAATTGGATTGCATGGGTGTTCACACCCATGTGATCTGATTCATGTCTGAATTGACAGTTTGCACTGCAATGCGGGAACCCACAGTGGATTCGCAGGATTCTCGCATCACACCTGCAAACCCACTGTGGGTTCCCGCATCACATGTCACCCGATGGCACAAACTGCTGGGAGTGTTAAATAAAAGTTAATGACACTCCCAAATCAGTTCACATATTGCAGTGCAAACTGCAAATTCGGACAGGAATCTGATTGCATGGGTGTGAAAACCCATGCGTTACGATTCTGCTGCGGATCAGAAAAGGGGTCCTGTGCAAGTTTGGTCTGAATGCAATGTGAATTCAGCCATACTAGCTGTATGGCTGAAATCACATTGCACAGAAATTGCATGCGATTTGCACTGCAGTGTGGTACAAATCGCATTCATTGTCGGACATTGTTGCAGTGTAAACTAGCACTAAGTCTGAAATCTTCATCTCTAATCATTGGTGCATGTTGCAGCTGCGAATAGGGCCTGCAGGCAGTATAAGACCCCTTTCACACTGAAGCGTTTTTCAGGCGCTTTTGGGCTAAAAATAGCACCTGTAAAGCACCTGAAAAATGGGTCCCCTGCAGTCTCAGTGTAAAAGCCAGAGTGCTTTCACACTGAGGTGCTGCGCTTGCAGGATGTTATAAAAACTCCTGCAAGCAGCATCTTTGGAGTGGTGAAGGAGCGGTGTATACACCACTCCTCCACTGCTCCTGCCCATGGAAATTAATGGCCAGCGCTGCTGAACTACCGGCAAAGCGGTGCTTTGCAGGTGGTTTTAACAATTTTTTTGTCCGCTACTGGGGGTTAAAAACACCCAGCTAGCGGCTGAAAACCTTTGCAAAAACTACAGTAAATAGCCGCTAAAATTAGCGGTGCTTTACTGCTGACGCCCCAGTCTGAAAGCACCCTTCGGGCCAAAGAATAACAGGGTGGGCAGTTCCTATAGATGGCAGTAGATAATGGCCGAATGACCCTCTTACCATACCTGGGGATACAGCTCATTCTGGGTTGCCTGTGGCGATTCCACTGGGTAGCACCCAGATCTGTATTCTGGACATAACTTCATGCCTTTCTTCACAAGGGATGGTGCTGGCTGTGTGGCTTTCCCTGGTGGTGCAGTGCAATGAGATTCTCTCTCTCTCTCGCTGGAGTTCTGGGTGCACTTCCCCAAAAGCTCTCCTGAGCTCCTGGCTCTCTTTCCCTCCTCTTCAGCTGGACACGCTGAGGGCTGCAGTTTCTTCCAATGGAGTTCCAATGTCCAGACCTCGGGACTACAATTCCCACAATTCTCCTCTCTGCTTCAGTTTAGTGGTTTTTTTTTTTCTTGCACAATAAGAAGGAGGGGGAAGAAACATAGTCAGCACAGCTCCCGACTACAGTGATGAGAGGAGGAGAGGGGAGAAGAGCCCACAGCTGCTGCTGCTGCTGCTCTCTCTGTCCACACAGACACAGCCGCTCCGATCTTCTGCTGCTCTGGAGGGGGAATGGGCAGGAAGCACAGAGAACCCTCCAGTCTTTCAGCGGTGGCTCAAGCAGGGGGGTGAAGGAGGTCTCCTTCTCGGACTGCACCTGTCATTTGCCGGCGGCTGGCGGGGAGAGCAAGGGATGGGGATCCTGGCACTCCACATATCGGGCAAATTCAGCGATGGCGAGGCCCCTGCGATCGTGAGGCCCAAGGCGATCGCCTAATTTGCCTAATTGGAGAGCCGCCTCTGGGTAGCGGATTAGTGGTAGGTTACTCCAGTAATAATTTGAGGAAACTGAACTCTCACTTGTAAAGCTGTGAGACAAGTCCTTGCATGAATAAATGATAGACTAAGCTATGTAGTTTCAAATTGAGAAGATTAATCTTCCTCTCTGGACAGTCCACATGAAGTCCTTTTACTGGGGATTAAATAGACTAAGCTCTTCAGGACACAGGACACAGGACACAATTGTCCCCTTTAACCGATTCAGCCCCGAAAGGTTTACCCCCCTTCATGTCCAAGCCATTTTTTGTGATACGGCACTGCGTTATTTTAACTGACGGTTCCACGGCCGTGCAACACTGTACCTAAATAAAATGTATTTGCTTTTTTCACACAAATAGAGTTTTCTATTGGTGGTATTTGATCATCTCTGTGGTTTTTATTTTTTACGCTATAAACAAAAAATGATTGACCATTTTGAAGAAAAACAATATTTTTTACTTTCTGCTATAAAGCATAATTTAATCATCAATTTAGGCCAATATGTATTCTGCTACATATGTTTGGTAAAAAAAAATATCCCAATAAGCGTATATTGATTGGTCTGCACAAAAGTTATACAAACTATGGGATAAATTTATGGAATTTTTATTTATTTTTATTTTTTTACTAGTAATGGCAGTGATCAGTGATTTATAGTGGAACTGCGACATTGCGGTGGACAAATCAGACACTAAATTACATCTTTTTGGGGACCAGTGACACCAATACAGTGATCAGAGCTTAAAATATGCACTGTCACTGTACTAATGAATCTGGCAGGCAGGGAGGGGGTTAACATCAGGGGTGATCAAAGGGTTAAATGTGTGCCTATTAGTGCTTCCTAACTGTGGGTAATGTGTTTTTTCTGTGGGAAGGCAGAGATCCGTGCTTCTGCTTAGCACAGCCACAAGATCTTCCCTACTGACAGAAGTTCTATCTACCGTATTTACATAGGCAGACCATTGTTCTGCCTCCTTTGGGAATGATCGTGGATCCCTGTAGACATAGAGTTCATCGAACCCGCTGATTGGCTTCTGCTGTGTCCAATCACAGTGGGAGTGGGTCGCCGGCAGTGCGCATGCGTGCCCCAGACCTGGAAGTGCAAAATTACAAAACTGTATGTGATTTTGCACAGGAGAGCCGCCTTGCTAACGTATATGTACTGTATATGGTCAGCAAGAGGTTAAACCACTTTCATATTGGGCCTATACTGTCACTCCTCTCCTACATGTAAAAATCATAATTTTTTCACTAAAAAATTACTCAGAACCCCCAAACATTATATATGTTTTTTTTTTTTTTATCGGAGACCCTAGGGAATTAAATGGCGGTCATTGCAACATTTTATGTCACACAGTATTTGCGCAGCAATTTTTCAAACATGTTATGAATTAACAAAAACAAAACACTAAAGTTTAGCCCATTTATTTTGTATAATGTGAAAGATGATGTTAGATGATGATACTAAATAGACACCCAACATGTCACGTCTTAAAACTGCACACACACTTGTGGAATGGCACCAAACTTCAGTACCTAAAAATCTCCAAAAACTACACTTTAATATTTTTTTACAGGTTACCAGTTTAGAGTTACACAAGAATTGTTGCTCTCACTCTAACGTTTGGTGATACCTCACATGTAGGGTTTGAACACCATTTACAAATGTGGGTGCGATGTACGTATGTGTTCCCTTACGCAGGGACTGGGTGCTTTAAAAAAAAAAGTATTATTATTATTATTATAATTATATATGTGTGTGTATATATATTTTTTTTAACTTTCCATTTAAATCATTTTTTTTATCACTTGTATTCCTATTGCAAGGAATGTAAACATCCCTTGCAATAGGAATAGGGCAAGATAGATTCTCTTTATGGAGAAATGTTGGGTTCATAAGACCCCACATCTCTCCTATAGGCAGAAAAGACTGAGATAAAAAAACAAAAACAAAAAACAAACAAACAATCTCAGTCTTTCCAGCTAAGTACACGGCAGTATTTACATCTGCCAGGCCAGAAGTGACATCATAACATCACACCCCAGGCCTCCGAAGGTCATAGAGACTGCTGGGGACGATCTGTCTGTGGTTTTCTCTATTTTCTCTCCAATCACACGGACAAGCCAGCAGAAGCACCGGAGGGTGGCGGGAGGAGAGGGGACATCTCTTCCCGCCGCCTGTAAATACAATCAAGTGGCTATGATTGTTTTTATGGTGCAGGGAATCGCTCACTGAAAATAATGATATCTGAATGATATCTCCACTTAAAGTCCAGGACGTCATATGATGGCCTTGGGCTGGAAATGGTTAAACCTGTTGATTCTTTTTTTTTGCCACCTCAGTAAGTTCAATTTATTACCAAAGGACCCAAATCAGCTTGACGCTCAGAATCCCTCTTCTCCAACTTCACATCATTGTGGCAGTTTATCATCCTTTTTTTTTTTTTCCTTGTAAATCCCAGTCCTTAATTTAATATCTCCCATACAATATCTATAAAAATATATCAAATCCGTCTTATAAAGTAAATTTATTCTACTTCCTCCCCCTCCCCTTACCCTCCCCCCGTTTCACCCCGTAGACCACCCCGTTCTAAGCTATTACGAAACCCCTATGAGCCTTATCTCCTTAGCCTTTCCGTTGTGTACCATTTTATTTTAAAATCGCGCCAACTCTTCCATTTCTGCATAATATTTTTATTACTCTTCTCCTCAAGATTGCACCTAGGCACTCCATCTTATAAGTTTCTTCGACAGCATCCACCTATTCCCACATTGTAGGGGCTTCCATCTCCTTCCAATTTTTAGGAATTTATTTTTTTCCAGCATTTAATAAGTGGGGGACTAGTGATGCCTTATACTGTTTGGTTCTACCCTGTATACCGTGGAATAATACTACCCAGGGCTCTGCTACCACCTCGGTTTTAGTTATCTCCTTGATATAGGATAGAATTTTTTCCCAAAACGTTTTAATTTTCGGACAGCCCCACCACAGGTGAGCCATCGTACCTACTTCATTACAGCCCCGCCAACACTTCCCACTGCCACCTGAGTGGAATTTACGGCTCTGATCTGGGGTATAATACCACCTTGCCATGCACTTATAACTCGTCTCAGCCGTCTTGGAATCAACCGTCGATTCATGGACCAGTTTGAACATTTTACCTAACGTTTCAATATCTATATGTGTACCCAGTTCCCTTTCCCACGCTTTGACGAATGGTGGGACACCCGGCCCCTCTCCCGCCAGCAACAACTTATACCACCTTGAGACTATCCCCTTTGGGTTCTGTGTTCTAGTTAGCTGCTCCAAAGGTGTTAATTCCTTCCGAATCGGTTGGGGTAATTTTTTTATGAAGAGAGAGAGCTGGGTGTATCTCCACTCGTCAATTGCCATCATTTTTTATTTTTTGCTTTAAATCATGAAACGGTGCCAAACCTCCAACCGTGATTATGTCTCTTAACTGTGCCTCTGTCTTCACCCAGTTACCTCAAATCTCCTTACACCCATAAACCCGTTGATTCTATCACACGAGGGATGGCCTCAGCATTCAGTCTCTAGGATCTCTCTCACCAGGCTGTACTCACAAATGCCCTTGGAAAATTGATTCCCTCCTTTCAAAAACCTTGCAACACTTTTGCCCCATACACACGATCGGATTTTCTGACAACAAATGTTGGATGTGAGCTTGTTGGCTGAAAGTCCAACCATGTGTATGCTCCATTGAATATTTGCTGTAGGACTTTCCGCCAACAAATGTTGGCCATCAGGTTCTCAAATTTTCTGCCAACAAAACTTTGTTGTCAGAATTTCCAATCGTGTGTACACAAGTCCAACAAGCAAAAGTTTACACATGCTCGGAATCAAGCAGAAGGAGCAGCACTGGCTTCTGAACTTCCTTTTTTTCGGCTCGTCATATGTCTTGTACATCACCAGGTTCCCACGTTTGTAATTGTTGGCCAACATTTGTGTGACCGTGTGTATGCAAGACAAGTTGGAGCCAACATCCTTCGAACAAAACTCCATGGTTTTGTTATTGGAAAGTCCGATCGTGTGTAAGGGGCATTTCACCCTGTGATATTAGACTAGATGTTCACAGACAGTCTCTGTCAACTTTCAATGACTTTGAGCAAAGCAGGTCTCCAGGTAGTCCACCTAAGGCCTGGGCAACCTGCACATGGCCAGATGGCCTATAAGGACAGGTAGGCCCCGCTTTAAGCTGTGATCTCTTCTCAGGAAAAAAAAAACTGGCTGCTCTCTGTCTCAGAGTATTTAGACAGACTCCCATTCACCATCTGAGCATCTAACCCCAGGGATTGCCCAGGGCTATAAGAATATTCACCTGCTGATTAGGCACTTCCTGTCCACTAACTTGCAGACTTTTCTGGGCCAAGGGAAAGCAGTCAATCCTGCAGCCACTGAAACACCGAAAACATCAGAACAATTAACACAGCCATACTGGTTACAATGAACTGTAGCTCCATTGGATATAGTGAGCCAAACTAAATTTCCCTAATCCTAGCATCTATCTGAGAGAGTAATACACAGTACATACAATATATATATATATATATATATATATATATATATATATATATATATATATATATATACATATATATATATACATACATATACATATATACACACACACACACACACACACACACACATATATATATATATATATATTAACCTGGGGGACAGGTAGCAGGTACAAAGCTCCCTGGGATGAGCAGTTACTCAGGCACAGATACCAAATCCAGTGATGTAGTGACAAACAGTGCTGTGTTTATTTGTGTTATATACAAGTCCATACACAGGTGCTGTACAGTGTTCCAGAAAGCAAATAAAGGACAAACAATAGCAAAACACTAATCCTAGCCATGTCTCGGCTCTAACTATACAATATGCAAGCCCTCACTACCAGGCTGAACAAGCCTAACGCTTGTCAGTCTCTACAAAAACTGCTTAACAGCTTTTACCAACCTTACTCTCTTCACAGACCGACTTTGTGTGTATGTCCCAGGCAGAGAGCAAAGGCTGTCTGCTCAGGTGAGCTTAAATTAGCCTGGGGAAGAGGACCAAGACCCAAACTGGATCATGGATCAGAGATTTCTAAATGTGTACGAGAGGAGCCTGGGAGACGTATAAACCCTGAACAGGACTTTTCCTGGCTCTCTCTGGGACGCTCTGCTACAATATATATATATATATATATATATATATATATATATATATATATATATATATATATATATATATATATATATATATATATACTGTTTATTGCTAGGTATTTAGTTACACCAAAATATACATGGAAATACTTCAGCTATCCATTAGCTATCGATAACTGTGACCTTTTAACCTTAAACTTGTACGAGAGTCTGGTTAGTTTTGCTTCAACAGACTGCTTCAATCCAGAAGAAAAAGATGTACCAAAACAAAAATTCACATTCAGCCAGCATGTTGATTGGTTACTGGAGGGGGAATGCCAGGCCAATGTTCTGTCAAATTCTCCAACCCATCAAAAACTCCAACCATGTCACGTCCGGTTTATTTAAACCATCAGTAATTGGAGATTTGGACAAATTTTGAGTTTGAGTTGTGTAATTTTTCTCCTTCATTGAAATGCACTGATGAGGCAGCGCTGGTAGGCACTGATAAGCGGCGCTGGTGAGCACTGATAGGCGGTGCTGGTGGGCACTGATAGGCACAGTTAAGGCGGCACTAATAGGCACAGATAAGGTGGCACCGATAGGCACAAATAAGGCAGTACTGATGGGCACAGATAAGGCGGAACTGATGGGCAAAGATGGGCACAGATAAGATGGCATGGATGGGTGGCACGGATGGGCACTGATAGGTACCACTGATAGATGGGACTGATGGGCATTGATAGGTGGCACTAATAGGTGACTCTGATAGGTGGCACTGCTGGGCACTGATGGGCGTCACTGATGGGCACTGATGGGCACTGGTACATGACACTGATGGGCACGGATATGTGGCACTGAGGTGCAGCACTGTGTGTGTGCGAGGCAGATTGTGGGCACTGATAGGTGGCACTGTGGGCACTGATGGGTGGCACTATGGGCACTGATGGGTGGCACTTTTTGTCATAGTTTAGGTGGCACTGGCAGGGGGCAGGTGGGCACTGATGAGCTGTCCCCAGCTCTCCGTGATCGGGACTGATGTCCCGATCACGGCCGCCGGTGATTGGCTTTTTTTTGCTCCTCGCGCTGTCAGCGCGAGTAGGAAAAATAGCCGATTACCGGCTCTGTTGTGATCACATGATCAGCTGTCATTGGCTGACAGCTGATCATGTGGTAGGGGGTCGGGATCGACCCCTTACTCCGATCTGTGATCGGGAGAGTCTCATAGACTCGCTGATCACAGAGCGCGCAGGCCGCTCGTGCACGGGACAACGTCAATAGACATGTCCCGTCAAAGCAGGTCCGCGCTGTAGCCATCATTCGGCTATAGCGCGGATCTCAAGAAGTTAATTAACCCCAAATAGTTCTTATTAATTCCTTTCTCCCTTCTTCAGTTATCTTTTCTTTTTTGCTGATTTTGTTTTCACTGTTCAGATGTTGTTTTTGTCCATGTTGTTTGCATTTTTAGAGCCGCATAAACATTATTTCATTAGTAAATAACTACACCTTGCTTTGGTTCAGAAACATAATGGTTAGCACATGTTAAGACAGAGAAGTTGAAGAACACAGTTTGCACATGATGAGTTACACATTGACACAGTATTTAAATCACACTAGTGTGTGTCCATTCCTTTTATTCTTCCAGGACAGTGGCCTGGAAGTTCTGGTGCTGACAACATTAGGCAAACCAGTGGTGGAACCAAAGTGAAAGGATCTTCTCTTTTGAGTTAACTACACTGACACCAGTATTTTGTGACCACCAGTGAATAGTAGCATTCTTCTCCTACTGTTCACCAAGGACCAACTAGGGAGGATTGTTTTCCACTGACCCCTGATAAACTAGGGGTGTTATTCTTCCACTGACAATCAATGTAATAAATGATTTATCCTGTCAATGACAACCACTATTTAGCCCCATACATCAGATTTTCTTCTGATTTTTGTCTTCAGATTTACCAAAACCATGTAGTATAAGGGCCTGCCTGATTGCATACAAATTGAAACTCCTAAGGTTTGACCTCATATTATATGGTTTTGGTAAATCTGAAGACAAAAATCTGCATAAAATCTGATAGTGTGTATGGGGCTTAAGGGGGCATGTTTTTTTCTACAGACTACCAATATAAGCGGGTATTCTACCTTCCTCTGACTACCATTGTAAGATAGCTTCCTTATTTCCTCTGCAATGCAAATTAACATTTTCTTCCCACTGACTACCATTGTAAGCAGGTGTTTGGATTCCCAATAACTATCAGTGCAAGGGATACATTTTTTCTCACATTGACCAGCAATAATAGGGCACTTCTTCACTAACTAACAATATAAAAAGACACTACAGTGACTATGAATGTAACTGGGGATCTTTCCTAACAACCAAAATAACAGGGGATGTTTACAATAGTCACCAATTTACACTTAGGTTGCATTTACACTAGTCACCAATGTAAAGCCACTTCTGTTAGGGCATCCTTCTATTTTACATGCTACAAATGTACATGTGGATTTTATTGGTGGGTGCCGTCCACTGACCATCTATCTAAAAGGGGTATAATTGGAGGGATGTGTAGGCCAACAAGATGACCAGTATAAAGGATAAACTGTTACATAGCTACATAAATATTTATGCTTTATAGAACAATGGCCACCAGTAAAAAATGTGGTTATTATTATGGATGAAAAGTGCTGGGAGTCACAGAGATTTCAATAGAAAGTGTTATAATTTTTGCTATGTGATTTGTAGTTATGCCCTTGGTGGGGAAGCGTTTTTATCACCATGTGTCTTCTCACATGGGAAGTATACTCTTGGTTTGCGACTTGTGACACTTGGTTACTTGCGGAGAGTTGGAGTGCTTAGAAGAAGCGGCAATAGAAATCTAGCAAAGGTTCAAACCATTCACTATTTTCCACTTAACTAAAAACTGTGTTTTTATTACCTCTGTGTTTCTGGGCTTTTTTTTATATATGCAAACGATAAGGTTCCTACATACACATTATTCCCTTCAGTCATATCAAAGCACAACTATTCCTTTGTAGAGATTCTTTTAATCATACTTGGTCCATGATGTGGATTTCCCACAAGTATCCAAATAGCCCAGGCACACTTTGCTTTTAATTTCCCAGAGGAAATCAACTGACTGCCATCTGTGTCAATATTACTAATATAACCTAAATGAGTGGCACTTTTCATTGATACATAGAATAATCTGTCTTTACAGCTCACAGTCCTACAAATGAGTACTTAATTTTTTTTTGTGTGTGTCACACAGAACAACGTTGTATTGTTAGTTACAATTAGATGAAAGCCACTCCAATCCTTGCACTACTGTTTGTAAGCTTAAAGGACTAAAAGCAGCAGAATGGCTTCTAAGGGGAACCTGTCATAAAAGAAATATCTGGGCATGAAAATACTAACTGCCTGGGGCTTAAGGAGATACCGTGAACTCAATGCTTTCTAAGTTAATAGCTTCTAACTTGTATGGAGATTGGGCTTTCTGCATTCACTCTGACTTCACTTGCTATTTGCTTGGTCTCAGTCAATGATTTACAAAGTATTGAAGCCAGAGAATGCCAATAAGCATTTTAAAAAGAAGCTCTGCAAGGGTATATTTCCTACATGAGAGGTTTAAGAACTTATAATGTTTTTTTTATTACTTGAATTTTGCTAAAAATGAGCTTGGATTATAAAGTGCCTTTATAATACAGTATTTGGCATTCATTCTGGCCTTTCTAAAAAGAAAGGCCAGAAGTAGCTGTTCTTTTTATAAAAAATCAACAAACAGACCCAAGGTGCTTAACAGGGGACCGGGGGGGATCTCTCTCTCTCTGTCAAATTTGACAAAGAAGCCAGGAGCTTTGAAACGCATTATATGATTGGAAGGAGAGCCCCCCTGGTCCCTCCTTCTGCTGACATTGGCCACCGGTGTGGCCACGTCATCTCTCATGCCCTGCCGCATTATTGTCTCTATCATGTGAGCGGCCATCTTCTTGGTTGGCTCCAGCCTTACTACACATCACACTGATGTGTGCCCTTCCTGCAGTACACCAACACCAAGCGAGCCTTCTGGCTGGTATGTAGACCTTAAGCCTTTTCCATCACAAGTGCTGGACCCTCCATTTAGTGTTTAAGGTTGGATGAGAATTGGGCTTTTACCTTTTAAAATCAGAATGTAGTTCACACATGACTGTGTTTTTATCTGGACTGGGTGCTCTATGGCCATACAATAAATGTTAATTCATGGTTTATATGGAAGCAATTTTTTTTTTTATTATTCATCATCCTTCAGTGTTTCTACTTGTTTCTCATGGATACCTTGACTATACCAGTTCGCAGCATACAGCCTTTGCATTGCTCTTCTTTTTATGATTATTTCTGTTCAAACTGAAAAACACAGCTACATAAGGTGTCCTTCCTCTATTTAAATTGGTAGTGTGTGTTTTGTTAATAGCAGATTTAATTGTAGCCTATTAACAACATAACAATTGCTAAATACCAAGACAAACTCAATTTCACCACCTGCTGGCAATAAGTGGTAGAAATTAAATATATATGAAGTATTTTATATGTGTCTCTCTAAATAGACCTCTATAGTAATTTTAAAGTGTTAATTGTTATACATAAAGAAAAAACATTATACACAAAAAACAATTTGTTTAAAAAGGTAACTTGGTTTTCGTATGGCAT
Organism: Lithobates pipiens; assembly: GCF_037356315.1. Classification (NCBI taxonomy): domain Eukaryota; kingdom Metazoa; phylum Chordata; class Amphibia; order Anura; family Ranidae; genus Lithobates; species Lithobates pipiens. The sequence continues at coordinate 295,724,857 of NW_027507764.1, forward strand.
GATGCTCTTAGCATTATAATTAAGTTGCAATACAAGTGTTCTGGATCCTTAGGGCTAAGTTTTTAGAATTTCTCCACAGTAAAATGTTGCATCGTGTTAGCCATAGATAGCAGCAGGAAATTAAAAATGTAGATGATACTCTTTGTGTGGCTAACTGAATATATCCTGAGGAACAGGCTTTCATAAAATCTTAGTTCCCTTTTTCAGGCATAGTTTCATATAAAAAGTGCAGAAGACATCAAAGAACACAGCTTTATTGAACCCACATCAAACAGGGATCAATCATCAATCCACATCAATCTATAGGTGGGGTCAAAGGTACAAGTCAGCAGGGTAAGAATGTTATTTACAAATGAGTCCATTCGATAATTTCAAACCTCAGGGCAGTATCCTTGACTCTTTATGGGATGGTAGAAATTGGGCGCTATTCACTTAAAAACATTTGAGAGGATTTATTAAAGCACAATAAACGCAATGATAGCAGGTGAGGGCACAGGATACCCAAAAAGCAATAACATGTAACTCCAGACTTCTAATCATGGGCAGTACAAGAGTTAAGGGCCTTTAAGCCAAAACCAGCAATCTGTACTCTTCAAACTGTAGAATGCCATCAGGCAGCACAGGTTCCTTTACAATGAGAAACCCTCACTTCCCACAATGTCCACTGGCTATTGCCCTGCTCCACTCCTCCTGAATGTACTCACAAGCATGGCACTGTATACCCTATAACACAGATCCACTCTTACCTTCACCCTCTACAGGCAACAGGCATGGGAGGTAGAGACCTCCATCACAGCTTCTGCTCTTGACCCAGGAGGCAAGGTCCTTTTTGGAAGGTCATCCCAAACATTTATATCATCCCTCAGTATGCACCACTGACAGTGGTAACTAGGAACACTCCCCTATAACAGGTGCAGAAGTAAACAGTAGTCTATGCTTAGAGGAAAAAACCCAACGAAAGGAGAACTATAACAATTCACGTTCATGCTGACTACAGCCTAGCTGCAACATTAAATTCAGGCTAAGGACACTCCTGTTTAAGGCAGGGTCCCTACAGATTATTTTGTATACAATCTCCATTTGTAGGTGGTAGGTGACCGCCAGTGAGTGGTGGTCACCAATTATGATCTAATAAGTAAGATTTCTCTACTTAATATACAAGAATGAATTAATTAGATCATTGCTATATAAGCCTAATTACTTGATAATTCTCCGTTAAATCTAATTCCTGCTCAGTATAGTGCATAACTACATTTATACAGTATCTCACAAAAGTGAGTACACGCCTCACATTTTTGTAAATATTTTATTATATCTTTTCATGTGACAACACTGAAGAAATGACACTTTGCTACAATGTAAAGTAGTGAGTGTACAGCTTGTATAACAGTGTCAGTTTGCTATCCCCTATAACTCAACACACAGCCATTCAAGTCTAAACAGCTGGCAACAAAAGTGAGTATACCCCTAAGTGAAAATGTTCAAATTGGGCCCAAAGTGTCAACATTTTGTGTGACCACCATTATTTTCTAGCACTGCCTTAACCCTCTTGGACATGGAGTTCACCAGAGCTTCACAGGTTGCTACTGGAGTTCTCTTCCACTCCTCCATGGCGACATCACGGAGCTGGTGGATGTTAGAGACCTTGCGATCCAGCGCCTTCCATTTGAGGATACCCTACAGATGCTCAATAGGGTTTAGAACCCCAGAATTTTAACTTTTCAGTGAAGTTACGCTTTAAATGCTACTTAAAAACCTCCTTAAACATGTTTAACTAGTTGCCGCCCGCCCACCATCAAATGACGGCGGGGCGGTGCGGCTCTTGTTCAGGGACACTGCCATATGACAGTGTGTGCCACCAGTGCCACAAATCAGTGCCAGTGAGGGGTGGCCACCAATGTCAGCAATCAGTGCCCACCACTGCCCACAAGTGGCAGCAATCAGTGCCTATTAGTGATGCCAGTCCATGCTGGCTATCAGTCCTGCCTATCAGTGCTGCCAAACAATGCCCATCAGTGTCACCCATCAGTGCCACCCATCAATGTCCATTAATATCGCCTATCTGTGCCACCTATCAGTGCCCACCAATGCCACCTATCCGTGCCCACCAGTGCCACCTGTTAGTGCCCATCAGTGCCACCTATCAATGCTCATCAGTGCCACCTGTAAGTGCAGCATAGTAGTGCCTCCTCATCAGTGCCACCTAATCAGTGCCCATAAGTGCCACCCCACCAGTTCAGCCTATCAGCAACCATTAGTGCAGCCTCATCAGCGCACATCAGTGAAGGAGAAAAATTACTTATTTACAAAATTAACTGACAGAAACTAAGTAAAAATATTTTTTTTTTCTAATCTTTTGGTCTTTTTTTTTTGTAAAAAATAAAAAACCCAGCAGTGATTAAATACCACCAAAAGAAAGCTCTATGTGTGTGAAGAAAATTATAAAAATTTCACCTGGGTACAGTGTAGCATGACCGCGCAATTGTCATTCAAAGTGCGGCAATGCTGAAAGCTGAAAAATGGCCTGGGCAGGAAGGAGATGGAAGTGCTCTGTAGGCAAGTGGTTAATTGATAGCAAAATAAAAACATTTATAAGAAAACTTACTTTATAACGTAATGTATTTCCTTTTTTTTAGGCACTGGTGATGTAGTTCTTTCATAACATATGTAAACATATAAAGAACAATCCACGCAAACAATAGGTTAAACTAAACAGAGCTGAACACTACAGGTGTTTCCTTCAATGGGTATACAAAATAGAGTAATTAGTACAGCGCAATATGAATAAGAGAAAGTCCATCCATAAATGTAAAAGAACTACAAGTCCCAGAATGGAAGATGAGACCACTCTTGAGAGAATGGAAAATCCAATCCACTGGTGATTCTAAAGGCCCGTACACACGGTCGGACTTTTTGACAACAAACATGCAAATTAGCTGTTTTGGAGCAACATCCGACTGTGTGTACGCTCCATCGGACAAACTTTTTCTGTTTTCATCGGACTTTTGTTGGCTGTGCGAACGGACAAACTTTCTGGCAACAAAAGTCCAATGGAGCAAAGTCCGACCGTGTGTACGCAAAAGCATCGGACTTTTGTACAAGGTACAAACACGCATGCTCAGAACCTATGCAAACGATCAGACTACAATACAGAAGTTGACCAAAGGTGGCGCTGGAGTCATTGAACGTCCTCTTTTGAAGTGGCGTCCGTACGTTGTGACGTCACCACGTTCGTGTTTGTTGTCAAAAAGACCGACCGTGTGTATGCAATACAAACTTGTGGACCACGCCCTTTGTACAAAAGTCCACGGAAAAGTTTGTACAAGTCCGACCGTGTGTATGAGGCTTAAGTGACAAGCCCTCCACTGCAAAACCAATGTTCTTACAAGAAAAGATGGACCCCTGATGAGACAGAAACTCAATCACGCTTCTATCCACAGTGGGATGATGGTATTCTCCAGCATGGCAGTGGAACCGGAACATCCAGGGCAAGTGTAAAAAGACAAGGGGACACATTCTAAGTGCTCTTCGTTGGTTTATTTTAAAAAGATCCATAAAATGGCATATGGTGATGGAGCCAATATCACACTACACGTGAAACCGATAAGCCAGTGTACAACTGAAAGCATAGGATCCAAAGATCCAGAGATCGCAGCGGGTGATGTCCGCAAGATAGCTCCTCCCCTGTACACTACGGGACTTCATAAGCGAGGGCAGGGATATCATGTCACCTGGAAGTTTAAATAGACGGCTGGTCTCCACGGAGAGCGTGGCAGACTGGAAGTCAGAATGGCTAAAACGGTCACACATTTCCATGGGGACAAATACTATATGAATATGATATTTAATATGTGCATAGCGATTACTAAGTGTAAGCCTAAATTACTAAATGTAAGCCTACACTTAAGCCCCATATAACGATCAGAAATTCTGCCAGAAAAAGTCAGATGTGAGCTTTTAGTCAGAAATTCCGATCGTGTGTATGCTCCAAAGGACTTTTGCTGGCAGAATTCCAGCCAGCAAAAGATTGAGAGCAAGTTCTCTATTTTTAGGTCGGAAAAAGTTCAGATCGGAAATTCCGATCGTCTGTACAAATTCACGCAAAATTCCTACACATGCTTGGAAACAATTTGATGCATGCTCGGAAGCATCGAACTTAATTTTTGTACGTCACCGTGTTCTTGATGGTCGAAAGTTCAGAAAACTTTTGTGTGACTGTGTGTATGCAATCCAAGCTTGAGCGGAATTCCGTCTGAAAAACCCTCCAAGTTTTTTCCAATGGAAAATCCGCTTGTGTGTACGGGGCATAATAGTTAAAGGAAAAGAAGAATATAAGAAGATAACAAAAGGACCTGTAAATCCACATCCATCTCTTCACATGATGAAGACTTATTTATTTATGTAGCAAAACACTTAAAATACCTTACAGCAAAATACTTCTAAAAAACGTTGAAAAGACATCTGAAAAAAATATTTATTTATCTGATATGAAATAGTTTAAGTTAAATTCAACGTTTAACCCTCTTGGAACCGAAACCTGTGTCTCATGGATCCAGAAGGATTCTCGCTAACGCATAAAATTTCCTCCTCTCCAGTGCTTATTTAACTTCTCCAACCTCCAGAATCTGAGACATCTTGGGTCCCTATTGTGAAAATTTCTAAAATGTTTAGAAACATTGTGTGTTCTCAAGCCTTTTTTAATATTATTCACATGTTCGCCTATGCGAACACCCATAGCTCTTGATGTCCACCCCACATACTGCAGTCTACAATCACACTCCAGCATGTACACGACCCCCACTGTATCACACATGATGAGATTTTTTTATGGGGTACTTTCTGTTAGTGGCTGAGGCGACAAAATCCTTGCATTTTTTAAGGTTATGTTTACATTGCCTGCATGCAGGGTATTTTAAAATCCAGACAAAAAGGCAAACAATCTATTTTCCTTAACAACAGGGGGGTCTACTACACTCAAGGCCAAAGCGTCTCAGAAGGTAGGAGATTAGTGATGGCCGAACGGTTCGCCCGGCGGTCGCTTCGCGGCGAATTTGGCTGTTCACGGTCCGCCCGTTCGGCGGACTATTGGCGCCGTTCACCCGGCGGACTTCCGTGTTTACTGTGTAAAAGAACTTTGACCTATGATGACACATCCATCATGGGGTACAGGACAGCCAATTGAGACATTACAGCACATGGACACTGCGACATTCCCCCAACTTATTAATAGACTCGATCCAGCGGCCATTTTACATTCTTTCTTCTGTCACTATAGGGAGAGGTTGCTGTGTGGAGCAGGGAGAGATTGCAGTGACCCAAATCGCTAGCTATTTGGTACACAAAAGTTCTTTTCAGGACTGGTATAGGTGTTAGGTGTAGTTCAGGATATAGGTTTGCTGTGCTACTGATTGTTGCAGCAGCCTGAGTGTCTTTTGTCAGTTTAGAGAAAGGGACAGGACAGTGTGTCTACTGTAGGGACAGTCAGTTTAGTCATTAGCTGTTACTATCAGGTCCACAAAAGTGCTATTCCAGTTATTGTTCCAGTAGCCTCTGTTTTGTCAGTTTATATAGGGACAGGCAGGAAGCAGTGTGTGAGGCAGTGAGGGTCAGTTTAATCAGTAGCTGTTACTATATTAGGTCCACAAAGGTTCTTTTCAGGACTGGTATCAGTGGTATGGTAATAGGCTTGTACACGTATAATATTCTTTCTTCCAAATATAGAAAGAATATTATACTTGACTGCTGCCCTTCTGCTGCAGTCTGCTAATCATTCACAACCTTCTTGTTCCACAAAGGTCCTTATAAGGACTGGTAATAACCTGGTGTAGGGTGCTATAGTACATAGGGTTGAGTGAGGTACAATCTGCTATTCTATAAGGACTGGTATAGGTCCACAATACATAGGGTTGAGGTGCACTACTGCTGACCATTGCCCTATACTGCAGCAGTCCTTCATCGGTATAGGGACTGACGTACAGTCTGCTAATCAGTCACACACAACCTACTTGTTCCACAAAGGTCCTTATAAGGACTGGTAACTTGGTCTGTCTAGGGTGCTACAGTACATAGGGTTGAGTGAGGTACAGTCTGCCATTCTATAAAGACTGGCATAGGTCCACAATACATAGGGTTGAGGTGCACTACTGCTGACCGCTGCCCTATACTGCAGCAGTCCTTCATCGGTATAGGGACTGACATACAGTCTGCTAATCAGTCACACACAACCTACTTGTTCAACAAAGGTCCTTATAAGGACTGGTAACTTGGTCTGTCTAGGGTGCTACAGTACATAGGGTTGAGTGAGGTACAGTCTGCCATTCTATAAGGACTGGTATAGGTTCACAATACATAGGGTTGAGGTGCACTACTGCTGACCGCTGCCCTATATTGCAGCAGTCCTTCATCGGTATAGGGACTGACGTACAGTCTGCTAATCAGTCACACACAACCTACTTGTTCCACAAAGGTCCTTATAAGGACTGGTAACTTGGTCTGTCTAGGGTGCTACAGTACATAGGGTTGAGTGAGGTACAGTCTGCCATTCTATAAGGACTGGTATAGGTCCACAATACATAGGGTTGAGGTGCACTACTGCTGACCGCTGCCCTATACTGCAGCAGTCCTTCATCGGTATAGGGACTGACGTACAGTCTGCTAATCAGTCACACACAACCTACTTGTTCCACAAAGGTCCTTATAAGGACTGGTAACTTGGTCTGTCTAGGGTGCTACAGTACATAGGGTTGAGTGAGGTACAGTCTGCCATTCTATAAGGACTGGTATAGGTCCACAATACATAGGGTTGAGGTGCACTACTGCTGACCGCTGCCCTATACTGCAGCAGTCCTTCATCGGAATAGGGACTGACGTACAGTCTGCTAATCAGTCACACACAACCTACTTGTTCAACAAAGGTCCTTATAAGGACTGGTAACTTGGTCTGTCTAGGGTGCTACAGTACATAGGGTTGAGTGAGGTACAGTCTGCCATTCTATAAGGACTGGTATAGGTCCACAATACATAGGGTTGAGGTGCACTACTGCTGACCGCTGCCCTATACTGCAGCAGTCCTTCATCGGTATAGGGACTGATGTACAGTCCGCTAATCAGTCACACACAACCTACTTGTTCCACAAAGGTCCTTATAAGGACTGGTAAGGTATAGGGTAATACAGTACATAGGGTTGAGTGAGGTACAGTCTGCTATTCTATAAGGATTGGTATAGGTCCACAATACATAGGGTTGAGGTGCACTACTGCTGACCGCTGCCCTATACTGCAACAGTCCTTCATCGGTATAGGGACTGACGTACAGTCTGCTAATCAGTCACACACAACCTACTTGTTCAACAAAGGTCCTTATAAGGACTGGTAACTTGGTCTGTCTAGGGTGCTACAGTACATAGAGTTGAGTGAGGTAAAGTCTGCCATTCTATAAGGACTGGTATAGGTCCACAATACATAGGGTTGAGGTGCACTACTGCTGACCGCTGCCCTATACTGCAGCAGTCCTTCATCAGTATAGGGACTGACGTACAGTCTGCTAATCAGTCACACACAACCTACTTGTTCCACAAAGGTCCTTATAAGGACTGGTAACTTGGTCTGTCTAGGGTGCTACAGTACATAGGGTTGAGTGAGGTACAGTCTGCCATTCTATAAGGACTGGTATAGGTCCACAATACATAGGGTTGAGGTGCACTACTGCTGACCGCTGCCCTATACTGCAGCAGTCCTTCATCGGAATAGGGACTGACGTACAGTCTGCTAATCAGTCACACACAACCTACTTGTTCAACAAAGGTCCTTATAAGGACTGGTAACTTGGTCTGTCTAGGGTGCTACAGTACATAGGGTTGAGTGAGGTACAGTCTGCCATTCTATAAGGACTGGTATAGGTCCACAATACATAGGGTTGAGGTGCACTACTGCTGACCGCTGCCCTATACTGCAGCAGTCCTTCATCGATATAGGGACTGATGTACAGTCCGCTAATCAGTCACACACAACCTACTTGTTCCACAAAGGTCCTTATAAGGACTGGTAAGGTATAGGGTAATACAGTACATAGGGTTGAGTGAGGTACAGTCTGCTATTCTATAAGGATTGGTATAGGTCCACAATACATAGGGTTGAGGTGCACTACTGCTGACCGCTGCCCTATACTGCAGCAGTCCTTCATCGGTATAGGGACTGACGTACAGTCTGCTAATCAGTCACACACAACCTACTTGTTCAACAAAGGTCCTTATAAGGACTGGTAACTTGGTCTGTCTAGGGTGCTACAGTACATAGAGTTGAGTGAGGTAAAGTCTGCCATTCTATAAGGACTGGTATAGGTCCACAATACATAGGGTTGAGGTGCACTACTGCTGACCGCTGCCCTATACTGCAGCAGTCCTTCATCGGTATAGGGACTGACGTACAGTCTGCTAATCAGTCACACACAACCTACTTGTTCAACAAAGGTCCTTATAAGGACTGGTAACTTGGTCTGTCTAGGGTGCTACAGTACATACGGTTGAGTGAGGTACAGTCTGCCATTCTATAAGGACCGGTATAGGTCCACAATACATAGGGTTGAGGTGCACTACTGCTGACCGCTGCCCTATACTGCAGCAGTCCTTCATCGGTATAGGGACTGAGAGTTTTGTCACAGGGTCATTTAAAAAATGACAGGCAGAGGAAGAGGCAGGCCCTTCCGCAGGGGTGGTAGGGGTAGGGCAGGAGCAACAGGCTTGAGCCAAAGTGGGAAGTTGCAGAAGGTGCGTTCAATTACTTTAAAGGACGCACCAGACTTGGTTGAGTGGCTCACTCAGCCTTACTCTTCTGCACCCTCCTCATCCTCTCGATCTGCGCCCTCTTCACTCTCTGCTATGTGCACCCCCAAAGACACTACCACCAACAACACCACCACCACCACATACCTTCCGCTTGAGTCACAGGAATTATTTTCCGATCCATATCAAGACATTTCTGATGCGCAGCCACTCTTGGTATTGGATCAGGAAGAGGAGGTAGCAACAAGCACCACTCAGCAGTCTGACGACAGTACCCAGATCAGCCCAAAGAGGAGGTTGGTCCCCGGTGTTGCTGCCTACTCCGAGATCTCTACTTATAGCAGTGGGGAAGGTGACGTCGATGATGACGTGTCTAGTGATGTCACGTGGGTGCCCACAAGAGAGGAAGAGGAGGGGAGTTCAGAGGGAGATATGGACCAGCAGATAGGGAGGAGAAGCAGGAATAACTTACATTGCACAGGAGGGACAAAGCAGACTGCAAATGTATCAGGAGCGAGTCATCGACCACATACGGTCACATCTGGCGTTCCCAGGACACCGGCACATGGCTCCGCAGTGTGGGCTTTTTTTAACGTGTCCGCTGCTGACAATAGCGTTGCCATCTGCAATCTTGGCAGTCAACGCATTAGTCACGGTAAGCCCAACACTCACCTAGGAACGACCGCCTTAAGAAGGCACATGAGCAGCCATCACCGAGCCCAGTGGGAGCAACGGAACACACAAAGCCACACTCCAGGCTCTCACCATCCAGCCTCGTCTTCTACTTCTCCTTCTCCTCTCTCCTCACAATTGTCCTCCACTCCACCTTCCATCACGCCAAGCTCATGTTTTTATGCAAAAAGGCAGGCTTCCGTGGGCCTAATGTTCGAGCGTAAAAAAATGATGACGCCGGATAACCCTCTTGCCCAACGGTTGACGGCTGGCTTGTCAGAACTCATAGCCCGCCAACTACTGGCATTTAAACTGGTGGACTCGGAGGCCTTTCGCAAATTTGTGGCCATTGGAACACCACAATGGAAGGTCCCAGGAAGGAAGTATTTCTCACAGAAGGGCATCCCAGAGCTATATGGCCATGTTCAGCGGCAAGTGCATGTATCTCTGGCACACAGTGTCGGTGCCAAGATACATATGACCACAGACACGTGGTCTAGCAAACACGAGCAGGGAAGGTATATCACTTTTACTGCCCACTGGGTGAACCTTCTGACGGCCGTCAAGCATGTAACCCGTGGCACCCGTGTAGATTTGGTTTTACCGCCACGGATTGCATGCAGGCCTGACTCTTTTTCTTCTCCTCCTCCTCCTACTCCATCCTCCTCCCTCTCCTCCTCAGTTGACTCCTCCTTTTCCGCTGCTAGCGTCTCTTCCGCTGCGCCGCCCAAGCTCCCCAGAACCTATTCGACATGCCAGGTGAGACATTGCCATGCCGTGCTGCGTCTGTTGTGCCTGGAAGCCAAGAGCCACACTGGCCTGGCACTCCTTTCAGCTTTGCGTTCACAGGCAGATCAGTGGCTAACACCGCTCAATTTGACAGTTGGTAAAGTGGTGTGTGACAACGGTGCCAATCTGCGTAGCGCATTGAAACAGGGCAAAATCACGCACGTGCCATGCATGGCACGCGTCTTAAACTTGGTCGTGCAGCGATTCCTTGTCAAATACCCTGGGGTCCAGGACATCTTGCGGCAGGCAAGGAAAATCTCGGCCCATTTCAGAAGATCTTACACGGCCATGGCTCGCCTTGCTGACATTCAGCGGCGACACAATCTGCCGGTCAGATGTCTTATTTGCGATTGCCCAACGCGATGGAACTCAACCTTCTATATGCTTGATAGGCTGCTCCAGCAGAAACGTGCAGTTAACGTCTACCTGTATGAACTCTGCGGCAGCACAGGTTCTGGGGAGCTGGTTTTTTTTTCAGTGGCTGCTCATGCGTGACGCATGCAGACTTCTGCGGCCATTTGAGGAGATCACCAAACTGGTCAGTCGCAGCCATGGCGCCATCAGTGACATGGTACCTTATGCCTTCTTTATGGAGTGTGCATTGCATCGTGTCATTGATCAAGCTGTGGAGGAGCAGGAGCGGGAAGATGAGGAAGTCGCAATGCTGGATGAATTCCCAGGGGGGGGCTACTCTATCTGAGACAAGTCAACAACAGGAGTCTGAAGAGGAGTCAGAGGAGGATGGTGCCGGGGCGGATGAGGAGGAGCAAGAAGAGCATGCTTTAAACCTTTCTGGGACCCCTGTTGTTGTGCGTGGATGGGGAGAGGAGAATGAAGAGGACGACATTATCCTCGATGATGAGCAGGAGCCAGGCCACCACACCGCTTCCACTTTAGTGCAAATGGGGGCCTTCATGCTCCAGTGTTTTAATAGGGACCCCCATATAAAAAGCATAAGGGTCAAGGATCAGTACTGGGTGGCAACGTACTTAGACCCCCGGTACAAACACAAAATGGCGGAAATGTTACCGCCGTCACAGAGGGCTGGCAGAATGGAGCACTTCCAGGCCTTGCTTCGAGAAATGCTGCATTCTGCCTTTGCGTGCGCTGGCAGAGGAGCAATTCCCACTCCCAGAGAAGGAGTTGCGGGTACCAATCCAACAGCGCCTGCAAGAAGAGGCCGGTTTGAAGATGTGTTGGTGACTTCGGATATGAGGTCATTCTTTCAGCCGACCCATCGACAGGTGTCATCTGGATCCAGCATCAGGGAACGCCTAGACCGTCAGGTGTCCGACTACATCGGGTTAACGGCCGATGTGGATGCTCTGAGGAGTGATGAACCCCTGGACTACTGGGTGGGCAGGCTTGACCTCTGGCCAGAGCTTGCCCAATTTGCAATCGAACTGTTGGCTTGCCCCTCATCCAGTGTCCTGTCCGAAAGGACGTTCAGCACAGCAGGGGGGATCGTGACCGATAAGCGTACTCGCCTAGCTCACGACAGTGTTAATTACCTCACATTTCTAAAAATGAATGAGGCATGGATCTCGGAGGAATTCAACACATGTGACCAGTAGACCATGTATATGTCTATAAACAATTTTTTTAAACGAGCACAGAGACCTTCTTTCTTCATTTGGGTCACTTCCTTGTCCAAAAAAAGCACACCGTACTATATGCCCGTACCCTCCTCTTTGAAGAGGTTGAGCGGTGTCATATTTCTACTGGGGCTGCTTATTATGAGGGGCTCCCACCATCCCTGTGCTGTGCTGACATCCTCCTGGGGCTGTACCTCTGCTGTGCATATTATGAGGGGCTCCCACCATCCCTGTGCTGTGCTGACTTCCTCCTGGGGCTGTACCTCTGCTGTGCATATTTTGAGGTGCTTCCACCATCCCTGTGCTATGCTCATTATGAGGGGCTCCCACCATCCCTGTGCTGCGCTGACTTCCTCCTGGGGCTGCTTATTATGAGGGGCTCCCACCATCCCTGTGCTATTCTGACATCCTCCTGGGGCTGCTTATTATGAGGGGCTCCCACCATCCCTGTGCTATGCTGACATCCTCCTGGGGCTGCTTATTATGAGGGGCTCCCACCATCCCTGTGCTATGCTCATTATGAGGGGCTCCCACCATCCCTGTGCTATGCTTATTATGAGGGGCTCCCACCATCCCTGTGCTATGCTGACTTCCTCCTGGGGCTGCTTACGGTGCAGGTGTCAGTGCTGTATATCACGGTGCTGATGTCAGTACTCTCTATCACGGTGCTGCTGTCAGTGCTGTATATCACGGTGCTGGTGTTAGTGCTTTATGTCACGCTGCTGTAAGCTAACAAGATATCCATACCCATACCATGATCACATAGTCTGTGTATCTTTGGTACCAAACCAGCTGTGCAGGTCAATCACAGAAAATTGTTTCGTCTTCCCATAGCACCATAAATAGGTTTGCTACCTAGAGCAAACCGATCGCCCATAGCAATATCGAGAATCTGAAGGAAAATTTTTCCATCATACCAGAAATGATTTCTGGCCAAATAGAACTCTAGTGATTTCATTAGGAAGATTTTATGCAAGTGAGGAAAATCTGATTTATCTAGGGCCCACTTTACAGACATCAGTGCATCCTGGTGACCAATAATGGTGTCCAGCTGACGTCTGCCATCACCAAAAGACTATTCTCATTACAGGGTATGGTTTCCATAATCTGAATAAAGTGTTTCATGTCCTTCAAGTATGCTCTGGTAGTTGACACTAAGGGTTTTAGAAAATAATCAATATATTGGCCTAACCATGCTGACACAGAGTCAATAACGTTAACTATAGTGCCGTGTACACACAATCGGAATTCTCGTCGGAAAAAGCTCTGATGATTTTCCCGTCGGAATTCCAACGGAATTACACTCAAACTGTCTTGCCTACACATGGTCACACCAAATTCCGACCGCCAAGAACGCTGTGGCGTACAACACATACGATGGGACTAGAAAAAGGAAGTTCAATACCTATTAGCCAATAGTAGCCAATAGCTTCCATCTTGTCACTAGTCACCATATTCTTAAAGACTTCAATATGTCTATCATCATTTTTGGGTGGGTCGAATACTGATTTATTGGCCAGATTGGAATGAACCCCAGAAGAAACTCCAGGTCCAGGTTGAGAAAGTCTCTCACCAGGTTTGGAAAGGAAGTATCTTTTAATATTAAGAATTCTAATAACTTCTGAAGACTAATATACGTTTGGAATTTATTAAAATTGTGCACTGGGGCAAACATTAGTCCTTTATCAATACCTTCAGTTCGTCCTCAGATAGCGCTGGACCACTGATGTTATAAATGCCGGCTACTAATGGGACCTTTTCCTTTTTTGTTCTTCTTCCTGCTCTTCTCCCTCTCTTTCTCTTCTTTTGCCCCTTTGTTTATTTCCAGTAGGTGTTTGACCCCAAGGTTCTTGCCAGTGGGGTTGAGGGTTCCCCAAAAAAACCTACCCCTTGTAGTGCTTCATCATGAAATAGGGGTGTGAACCTGTTATGAAACAGTATTGGGGCTCTATCATAATGGTATTCATTTCCCCTAGGATATTGTCTGTGATTAATGTAATGGTGATTACCCCTGTTAAATTAATTATTTGGGGTCCTAGCTCTGTGAGGACATGGGGGGCCCCAATTATCTTCCCAATATCCTTGATTCTGGGGAGGTGCATAATAATGATGGTTTCCTTTACTTTTCCCACCTCTGTTGAAATTCCCTCTGCCTCTATTGTTGGGATGGGTGCAACCCCTGTTATTGATGCCCTGAGAGGTAGGGGCATTATAAATATTAACTGGGTTAGAGGGACGGGGTCTTTGGGACATCTGATTCATTGCTACATTAATTAGCACAGGTTCCAAGATTTGAACCTTAGATTGCCATTTAAATACCACCCCCCAAGAAAAGTCACCAGAATCTCTAATATAGTTGTTCTTTTTCTTTTCCTGGACCTCCTTATCCCATTTAACCATTTAATTTTTTCATTCACTGGGAAGTTTTGGGAAATCCAGTGAATCCTGAAATGGTTCTATCTTATTTTTGAGATCAACAATTTGTTAATTCAACATTTTCATTTTTGTCTGTTTCCTAAGTAATAAAAAAATCCATCAGTTCCTGGCCCTTTTTATCAAAAAAATCATGCCATTCCTGTATAGACTCATCAACAGTTAGACCATCATTGGGTGGGAGATCCCACCTCAGTCTTCTGGGTACTAATTTGCATTTTGTGTACTGTTCAAATGATGCAATGTCCCACCAAGCTTTCATTTTCTTTTCAAAACTATAACCCAGCTTCTTAAAGCAAATAGACAGATCATCCAAGCTATTTGAAGGCTGGGTATCAGAAAAGACTTCATTAAGCCTAACCTCTCTGTGTTCTAAGAATTGAAACACATCCATGAATGCTGCTGAGAGGAATGTGATAAGAAACAATGTAAATATATAAAGAACAATCACCGCAAACAATAGGTTAAATTAAACAGAAAAAGCAAGCTGAACACTACAGGTTAATCATATCGCCTTTAATGAGATTACAAAATAGAGTAATTAGTGCAGCGCAATATGAATAAGAGAAAATCCATCCATAAATGTAAAAGAACTACAAGTCCCAGAATGGAAGAAGAGACCCTTCGTGAGAGAATGGACAATCTAATCCACTAGTGATTCTAGGTGACAAGCCCTAGAAACTTTACACCTATTCCTGTTAAGAGAAACTTAAGCAGACAGGGTAACTATGGCAGGAACCACAGCAGCTGGTTCTAGAGCAATGGTGGTGACACACTTGATCCAATCCACCTGTATCACCCGCGGGGGGAAGGCCGGTGAGACTACGACTAAAAGAGGTTACCCACAGTGCCCGCAGGTGATCCAGGGTAGGACATTAGTAGTTAGTTCAGAGCACTTCAGAGCACTTTGGACATAGCAGCCCAATTGCTTCATAGCCTCCCACCTCCAGAGGCCTAGTGGTGACCCCCACAGTAAGGGAGGGCTGACATTCCCCCTCAGAGTGCAGGTTACTAGACATGGTGAGTGTAGTGCAAGGTGGGGATATGGGTGCCAGTCACTTTTAAAAATGAACAAGTGTTTTATTTCTCTTAACAGGAACAGTGGGAGAGAGGGTTGGGGCACAGGACATCCTTAGGCAGACTCCTTAGACGAAAATAGAACTAGGCAGACAGCAATTCAGAAAAGGGCCTTTAAGCTGAATGTAGCAATCAGAATCTCGAAGCAACTACTGTCTCCTATAGCAACAACTTTACTCACAGTATCCCACTGTAGATCCTCAAGCTCAGCTGACAGCTACCCACTGGACTCTTCAAGCTTCACTCAGAGCTATCCACTGTATTCTTCAAGCTTTACCCACAGCTACCCACTGGATCCCCCAAGCTTTACTTACAGCTACCTGCTTTACTCCTTCAAACTTCACTCACAACTACCTGCTATACTTTGTGGATGAGTTCTCTTCATAATCTTTCCCAGCTACTTCACAGTCCCCAGCTGATGAGGAATTTCCTCCGGTACTCCTTCAGAACTCCATCCCTCAATACCTGCCTTCGGCAACAAGAGTGGTTGACCCTAAACAAAACTTTCTCGCCCTTGCCTCCTGGCAGGGATCAGGCTCCCCTCAGGCTGAGCCCCTTTACACATGGTTAGGCTCCAGGCTCCAGGCCTACACCTCGGCTGCTGCTTCACACACACCCACCCAGGCTGCAGCCTGGGTGGAAAGAACCCCGATCACCTAACTCTCTCCAAATAAGTAGACTATCCCAGCAGCCTCAGCAGGCAAAGAAACTCCTGCTGATTGGCTGAGAAAAGCATATTCACACATAATCTGAATCCACTGTAATCTTTCATTCTAATGCCAAATGTAACAGTGCCACCTATTGACAAAAGAGAGAAATCACAGTTAAACCCAAGATTAAGAGAAACCCATTTGATCAAAGACTACAAATTAGCCAGGCTTAGTTACCATCTAGCACAACTAAATTTACTAGCAGCCCTGTTTAGGACAAGGATGCTACAATAGCAAATGAAGAAAGCTGTCATATATAGTAGCAAAAAACATGCCAGTATACAGCATCTACAGCTCCTGAAGAATAGGCTGAAATGCCAGCATTTGGATAGACACCCAAAAAAGTAAAGTTAAAGAATATGTAGACCCCCACCTTGTAAAACAATTAATTCAATTTAAAATGTGTAGGTGGCTGCAGCTTTCTTGTCTGGTTTTGACGTTAACATTTTTTTTACAACAAGAAAACTTTTTATTTATGAAGATAATGGCAGTTTTCAGCATATAATCCGTAGTGACAGCAGGAGCCATACATTCAACAAGATGGGGAATCTTAATGGCATCTGTCAAAGTTGCGCAAAACACACATTAATAAAGCAGACGGATCAAATATGTACAGACATAAACACAATATATCAGCTATCCTGCGAGGTAAGGCAGGAAGGAGGGGCAGAGGGCCTAGACAAACCCACCAGTCTTATGTAGAAATGGCATTGCATGTGGCAGCATTATTAAGCCAGGGGTCCCATATCTTGCCATATTTGGATGGGCAGCCTCTATGGGCATAGATTTATTTTTTGAAGGGGAGAACCCTTTTGACAGCGGATCTCCACTCCTGGATAGTTGGGGACATAGGTTGTAGCCACCTTCTGGCCACAAGGAGCCTAGCAACGAAGAGCGATTCCTGGAGGAATGTTTTGTGGAACTTTTCGGAGTCAGGGTCAGGGAATATCCCCAGTGGGCACTGTTTTGGGCAAACTGTCAAGGGGGGTCCCATTTCATCGTGGATAAATTTTACGATCTGAGTCCAATAATCCTGTATATCCGGACATGACCAAAGGAGGTGGAAAAATGTGCTGTCAGGTCTGATGCATCTGGGACATAGTGGGTTGTGGGTAGGCTTGTATTTAACCAGGCAGAGTGGAGCCAGATAGGTCCTATGTAGGATATATAATTGTGGGAGGCGGTCCGATAGCTTGGTAGATACTTTTTTGCAGGCCTCCAGTGCCTCTTCCCATTCATCGTCCTCCAGCCTGCCCACGTCGCCGGACCAGCGATCTTTCAGCCTGTAGGCAAGTATTGCCGCTGATGGACGAAGAAGGGAATTGTAAAAGACCGATATAAGTTTCCAGGGTTCAGGTCCTGTCATGCTACCTATAAGATCTAAACACTCAGTGTGGGGAGGGGCACCAGGAAATTGTGTCTGGAGGGCATGACGGAGCTGTAGGTATCGGAAGTGCATAGAGTTAGGAAGGGCGAAATCGTCTTAAAGTTGTTGGAATGATTTAAGGATACTATCGCTGTACAAATCCGAAAGGTACCTCACCCCTCTACGTATCCATACAGCATGGTCCGGTATAGATAGCAGTTCCCGCAGTCCCAGGTTGTCCCACAAGGGTGTGTGAGAGTGCGTAGTCGGCAGTGTCAGTCTGCGTCTTACCACCTCCCACACCCTGCAGTGGTGGTATAACAACTCTGTTCGGTTCCCCAGCCCGCCGGCGTCCGTGAAAGTTTTAAAAATAATTTGAAAAGGGTGCGATAATCCCAGGGTGAGGGGAGGACAAGCTAAGTGCTGTGCCCCCCAGCTCAGTGGGATTTTTCAAAGCATGCCAGGGCACTTTATGTCTGGCTGGTCCCCAAACAAAGGAGTTAAGGAGCGCCTCTATGGTCTTAAAGATACTGAGGGGTAAATAAACCGGGGAATGCCATAATACATATAAAAAGCCGGGGAGGATGACCATTTTGATTAGATTTATTCAGCCCATCACTCCAATGGGCAGAGGCTCTATATTAAGCCTAACGAAATCCCCTGGAAACCCAGTAATAATGATTCCAAGGTATTTCATGGAGCTGACTCTAAGGAGCGGAAGGGAGGCCTGTCTTGCTGAAGGGACATCAAAGTCAATAGGCAAAATTTGGGACTTACTCCAATTTATTCTGAGCCCGGAATATTGCCCCGTAGGCCTGGATGGTCTCAAGAGCTGCATGTAGGGACAGGCCAGTGTCAGCCAAATGTAGCAGCATATCGTCTGCATAGAGGCAGATTTTTTTTTCCAGGTCTCCACAGTGCAGACCTTGTATGTCAGGGTGTGTTCAAATGGCAGATGCGAGGGGTTCTACCGCTAGGGCATATAGAAGGGGGGATAGGGGCATCCCTGGTGCATACCTCTAGAGAGGGGAAAGGGGTCAGATTTTCTGCCATTGACCAAGATCCTGGCGCAGGGGCATTGGTATAAAAGACGAACCGACCTGATATAACGAGGCCCGAATCCGAATCTAGTCAGGCATTCCCAGAGGTATATCCACTCAACTGTGTCGAACACCTTGGCGATACAACTGCTCTAGTACCCAGGTAGATTCATGTGAAGTCTGCGCAAATTATGCACCGTGTTTTTAGCTGGCATAAACCCCACCTGATCTGGGTGGATTAAGGTGAGTCATCACGGTATTTAGGCGCAGCGCCAGGATCTTGGCCAGGATCTTAATGTCAAGTTGGAGCAGGGAAATGGGACAATAAGATTCGGGGAGTTATAAATTCTTGCCGGGTTTAGGAATTTGTACTATATGGGCTTCCCTCATAGACGGGGCAGGGAACCTGATTCAAATATATATGTGAACAACTCATAAAGCTTGGGGACTAGAGTGTCGGTGTATGCAGTGTAAAATTCCATGGGAAGGCCGTCTGAACCAGGGGCCTTAGACGGGTTGAGCTTTGATAGCGCCTGCTCTATCTCATCCCTAGTAATAGGGGCTTCTAACATCTCGACCTGAGGTGGCGAAAGTCTGGGCAGATCAGTCTTGTTAAGTAAGGCAGTTATCCCATCCCTTTGACCGGTAGCAGTTGACCTATATAAGTCAGCAAAGAACACCCTGAACTCCCTAGCCACCTCCTCAGGGTCAGTAACCAGAGACCCATCTGAAGCTCGGAGAGCAACCACCGAAGGGAGTCTGTGTTCCATGTGGGCCAAATAAGCCAGCAGGCGCCCAGCATGCTCCCCGCATTCGTAAGCTCTCTGGTTGTTCTAAAATGTCTTTCTCTCAGCCTTTTCAAAATGGAGGTTAGACACTACCCTGGATTGTAATTTCAGCCGATCTGCCGTGGAAGGCGAGGAGTTATCTGCAAATTCTTGTTCCGCGTATGTTAGGAACTGCTCTGCCTGCCCCACTACCTGGGAGGAGGTTTTCCGGTACCTGGAAATATGTTGAGACAGGTACATTCGGGCGTGTGATTTGAAGGAATCCCACATTACCCCAAATGGTGCGGTGTCTTTATTAATTTGGAAATAGAACCCCCATTCGCTGCCTGCTGTCTCTAGGTCGGGGACTACCTTTAGCCAGAATGGATTGAGCTTCCAGGAGCATGGCATATGTGGCTTGTCAATTTGAAGCTCTACCCATTACAGGGAATGGTCGGAAAGGATAAGAGGGTTAAAGCCTACCTTGCCTAGGTGTGGAAGGAGGGTTCTAGAGATCAGTATCAGGTCGATAAGTGACATGGCATTATGGGTGGCAGAAAAACAAGAGAATTTATTTTCCAAGGGGTGCCGGTGCCGCCATGTATCAACTAGGGTGACATCGGTGAGAAACCTGCCAAACCTAGTGTGTGAACAGGAGGCACTATCGGGGGGGGGGGTGGGGGGGGTGGGTAGTCCCAAGTCTATCTAGATCCTTGTTTGCAAAATTATTTAAATCCCCTAACCATATGGCAGGAACAGTGTGGAATTGGGCCATGTATGCTAACCCCTCGTTTAGCACTGTAAATTGGAAGGGAGGGGGAATATAGATCCCTAAAATCAGCACCTCTAGACCATGTAGTTTAGCATGTGCAAATAGGTATCTGCCCTGCGGGTCAGTCTTCAACAGCAGCAGGGTAAAGTGCTCTGTCTTAGCCACCAGGAGGGCAACCCCTCTGGAATGGGTAGTGAACGGGGCCTGGTATACCCATCCCATCCACGGTTTCTTAAGTGTCAGCATCACTTGGCCTGTAAGATGGGTCTCCACCAACACCATAAGGTCTGCATTCTGCATTTTAAGATAGGAGAGGACTGCATTTCTCTTGGGTTTAGCCCTGAGTCCACGCACGTTCCATGTTATACATTTCAAGTTAAACATTGCACCCACACACAAGTATGACTGTTTCCTGATTGCTTGCCTCGTGTACAACCATCACGGGAGGGTCTAACAAGGGGGACAGCCCATGATTGCAGCCTCGCCCCCCCCTAAGAAATAGGGGGAGCAAGAGGGATATGAGGTGCGCCGCAATCGTCCAGCCGGCGATGGTATGCAGTAGTGCTGCACCCTATATGATACCCGAAACAGCAATAGGAAATGATTACTCCGTCTTAAAAAGTTTGCCATATCTGTAAAACCACAAAAAGAACAAACAGAACAAAAAGAACTCTTAAAGTCTATAATGCAACTGAACGCTCTGGAATGGCCCCTCCGGTGGGAGTATTGCACAACACACCAGAGCAGGACAAACCAGGGAAACCAAGCTTGTGTGCTGCTAAAAACAGCGCAGCTTCCAGTCAGTGAAACCTGGCTGTCAGTGAGCCACAGAGCTAGGGGGACGATTAGTCGCTGTAAAACTAGCAACAGTGCAAGGGGTGCGAACCCCGGGATTACCTGAGCAGGATAGTTCACAGGGGGAGCCTGGTAGGGAAGAAAATGGTTTGTAGGCATTCCCGGGTTTCATTAAGTTCGCCGCCGCCAGCCATAGCAGAGTTCAATATAGGGCTGCAACATCTGATCGGCGTTCGGGATAAGCCTGACAACAAGGAAGCCGAGTACAAGAGAACGGGTAAAGGGGGGTGAACACTATGGACAAGGAGCAATGGAGCAGTTACAGGTTGTGGGGGAAAAGGACAGCCAGCGAACAGTGCAACTGACAGGTAAAAGGGGTAGTCACAGTACCTGTTAGAGTCTCAAAATCATCCCCCGGGAGTTCCGACAACCAGGGATCCAGAGCGTCAGGGCTGAGTACCCTCCGGAAGGGGGTGTATGTTGTCCTAGGCGGGTTCACGGGCCAGGGCTGCTTGGCTCTCCATCCAGGCAAACACAGCCTCTGGTGTGTCAAAGAAATGTGCCCTGTCCTCCCCAGCAACCCGAAGGCGAGCCGGGAAAAGCATGGCGTAGGAGTAGTTGCGGATCCTCAGCTGACGCTTGGCCTCAGTGAAGAGAGCTCTCTTCTTCTGAACCTCCGCCGAGAAATCCGGAAAGACTCTAATTTCAACGTTCTTGTAGGGGATGTTTCCCTTCAGCCTGATGAGACGGAGGATGGCAATAAATGTCCTCGGTGGCGCCCCCGAGGGGGAGGCTTTCCTGCAAGTCTGTGAGCTCTTTCCACTATAAATGAGGTAGAGAATTCTGCGCGGCCAAAGGTGGAGACAAGAAGTTTCTCCAAAAACGAGGGGGGGGGGGTCCTCTCCATCCTCACCCTCGGACAGGCCAACATAGCGCAGATTGCATCTCCTTAGGTGATTCTCCATATCGTTTGTTTAGCCATCACAGAGGAGAGCTGATGTTGTAGGCACTCGGCGGTAATCTGTAGCGGCGGTATCTCATCCTCCACGTGGCCGATGTGGTTCTCTGCCTCGGTCACTCGATCTCTAAGTTTCTGAAGGTCCTCTCGCAGGAGGGAGACATCCACCTTCACCTCCTCAATCTTTCCCATCAAAGTGCTTTGCAGTCTAATATGGCCTCCAGCACTCTGGCGTTTGGATCTGCCGAGGAGTTGGGGCCGGCACCATTTTCCTCCTCAGGCCCCCTCTCGGCATGGCGATACCTCGCCAGCTTCGCGGCTGGATCCTGCTTAGATTTTGGTGGCGACATGGTCCCGGTAGCAGCGCAGAAGCGGTGGTGTCAAAAGGCTGTGGTCTGCTAATCGTTAAATTCCGACGGACAAAGTGCCACGCATGCTCAGAATAAATTACGAGACGAAAGCTATTGGCTACTGTCCCGTTTATAGTCCCATTGTACGTGTTCTACTTCACCATGTTCTGAATGATCAGATTTTCCAACAACTTTGTGCAACTGTGTGTATGCTAGACAAGTTTGGGCCAAAATCCGTCTGAAAAAATCTGTCCGACCGTGTGTACAGGTCATAGCTCCTCCCGCGTATGGCGATACCACATGTGTGAGACTTTTACACAGCCTGGCCACATACAGATGCCCAATGCAGGGAGCACCATCAGGTGTAGGGACATAAATTACACATTTAGTTTCTTGACCACCTCTTACACTTTTGAAGGCCCTGGAGCACCGGGACAATGGAAACGCCCAAAACATGACCCCATTTTGGAAAGTAAACACCCCAACATATATTCTATGAGGCATAATGAGTCTTTTGAGCATCTGTTTTTGTTCCACAAGTTTTGGGAAATGTTGTCTCTTTATAAGATGTCTGTTTATAAGATATTTCTAAAACATAGCATGGACATAGCAAAAATTACACCCCAGAATACTTTCTGCTACTCCTCCTGAATATGGCAATGTCACATGTGTGAGACTTTTCCACAGCCTGGCTACATACAGAGGCCCAACATGCAGGGAGCACCATAAGGTGTTTTAGGGACATACTTTTCAAAACTAATTTGATTACCTATTACATTTTTGTGACGTACTGCAGTGGCACTGGTAGGCACTGTGGTGGCATGGATGTGACACAGATGAGCACTGATATTGCATGGATGTGGCACGGATGAGAATTAATGTGGCATGGGTGAGCACTGATGTGGCATGGATGTGGCATAGATGAACACTGATGTGGCATGGATGTGGCATGGATGTGGCATGAATGAATATTGATGTAACATGGATGTGGCACAGATGAGCACTGATGTGGCATGGATGTGGCACAGGTGAAGACTGATGTGGCATGGATGTGGCATGGATGAGAACTCATAATGAATGAGCACTGATGTGGTACAGATGAGCACTGATATTGCATGGATGTGGCACAGGTGAGTACTGATGTGGCATGGATGAACACTAATGTGGCACAGATGAACAGTGATGTGGCATGGATGAGGACTGATGTGGCATGAATGTGGGATGGGTGAGCACTGATGTGGCATGGATATGGCATGAATGAGCACTGATGTGGCATGGATGTGGCATAAATGAGCACTGATGTGGCAAGGATGTAGCACATATGAGCCCTCATATGGCACATATGAGCACTGATATTGCATGGATGAGACACAGATGAGCACTGATGTGACATGGATGGGCACTGATGTGGCATGGGTGGGCACAGGTGAGTACTGATGTGGCATGGGTGGGCAAGGATTGGCACTTATGTGGCATGGGTTGGCATGGATGAGCACTGCTTTTGCATGGGTGAGAAAGGATCAGGCATGGATGGGCATGGATGAGGCCTGGATGGCCATGGATGAGCATGAAGGAGCCATGGATGAGCATGAATGAGGCTTGGATGAATCATGGATGAGCATGGATGGAGCATGAATGAGGCATGAATGGGGCATGAATGACCCATGGATGGGCATGGATGAGCCATGGATGGGCTTATATGAGCATGAATGTGCCATGGATGGGCATTACTGAGCCATGGATGGGCATGAATGAGTTATGGATGGGCATAAGTGAGGCACGGATGCGGTATGAATGGGCACACATTAGCGCTGTGGGCACTTCAGATCCAGCCCACATTGCTGTATCGCCCCTGTTCGCTCCTCGAACACTGAAACTGTATCGGTGTGAGGAGAGGGGTGGAGCTGAACCGGACATGCACCGGTATGTTGACAAGTAATCGCTCCTTCATTGAAAGGAGCGATCATGTGGAAAAGGGCAACTCTCATTGACCCTTTACCTCGATCCGTGATGTGCCGGGTCCGGAAAACCTGGCCATCACAGACACTTCCAGATGCGTGCCCCAGGGGGCGCACAAAAATCGCAAGTTTGGGAGGACGTCCCTGGAGGCCCTCCCAGAACCAGCTGTCATGCGGCTATAGCCCGGTTGCCAAGTGGTTAATGCTGTTAGGAAGGCAAAGGGTGGTCAAACCAAATTTGGATTTCTCTTCTGTTAACTTACTTTTCATTTTGTTAATTGATAAAAATAAACTATTACCACTTCTATTTCTGAAAGCATTTTTAATTTACAGCATTTTTTTTCACACCTGCCTAAAACTCTTGCACAGTACTATATATATATATATATATATATATATATATATATATATATATATATATATATACATACACACACATTGTATACCTTTTGGTCCAATGGGGTAATTCATATAACCGTCATATCACCACTTTTCTATGTATATAAGCACTTCTGCTTTCACTGTTATATGTTTATAAATGTTACTTCGATACAGTGGTGAATGGGGGCATGTTCTTGCTCTTTTCAAACTTGCTTCCACAGGAGATGACAGATTGAGTCTATGGATTCACAAAACATACTGTATATGTCAGTTAAATAGATCAAAGTATAATTTATTACTATACATCAATGAAAGCATACCAAAGTACAAATCCTTAATTGGTAGTCTTCACCCCATGATAGACACTTCAGGGCAGTCACCTACGCAAACATCCCCCCCGCAGCAAAGAGCCACCTGGGATACCAAAAAAACAACCTATTATACTACATTGTACCTACTTAATGTTTAGCAAAGAAATAGCATCAGAGATTTTATCCATGACAGGTATGAAGAAGAAAACAAAATGGTCGTAGACTGGAGTCAAACAAATGCTTGATAGGAAATATTTATTGTCAGATGCCAGACAAATATACAGGAATTACAGTTGATGAGTTTTACACAAGTGTACCATGCTTGTCTATCCATGACAACCTCTGAGTGCTTTTAGGAGATCCCTATATTTTTCAATGAGCAATATATCTATTTTTAATTAATCATGGGCATTTCTCTATTTCCCTAAAACAATTATGACTAAGGCCTTGTGTACACTGCTGCTGGTAAATGGATGTTTAAAAGCAGTTGGGCATTTTTTTCAACTGTTCCTGAACTCTCCTCTATGTTATCTTATCAGTACATGTACACAGGTTAATTTATAGTAATTTCTAGGCAGTTGTGTTTAGAGGCTTTCTTTGGAACCCAAAAAAATGCGTTCAAAAGTTGTGTTTAGAGGCAATTCAAACGCCAAAAGTGGCTAAACGCTCGTTTAGCCACATTTTGTTTACAGGCATTTTTAATTTTTGCTTTTAATATTAAACCAATAAAAGGGACTTCAAAAAGAAAATCATACTATCCCATATACACAGTCATACCCACAACTGATTCAGAAGGAGGCAAAAAAAAACAGAAACACATGATCCAATTTGCTCCAGCAGGGTAAAAGAATTCCTTCCTGATTCCCCAAGAGGTAATCAGATATTCCCTGGATCAACTTTACCTATAAATGTTGGTATCCAGTTATATTATGTACATTTAGAAAATACAGACCTCTTTTAAAGCAATCTACTGAGCTGGCCAGAACCAGCTCTTGAGGGCGTCTATTCCACATTTTCACAGCTCTTAGCCCTTGTACACATGGTCGGAGATTCCGACGGAATGCTTACGATCGGACCGTTTTCCAACAAAATGCTCTGATCGGACATACTCCGATCATGTGTAGCCTACTCCGATGGACAAGGTGCCACGCATGCTCACAATCAAATTCGGACACGGAACCGCTCGCTCAGGTAAAACTACTGCTCGTAATCGATATAGCACATTCGTCATGCTGCAATGTTAAAAATGTCTTCAGTCTTTTTTATTCATTTCAGCAATACAATATTTTAAATCGTCACATCTACACATTATTTTTTCTTTTTTTTTCTTTTTTTTTGGGGGGGGGGGGGGATTTTGTGTTTGTTTTTTTCATAAACATCTCCTTTTTAAAAAAAAAGTAAATATAACCTGACAACTTCACTATGTCAAATCACTATCACCTTGTGGCGCTAAATAGGTAAGAGTGTGTGGCGGAAGTGTGTGTGCCTCTAGCACGAGGAACAGGACTGGAGAGAGAGTGTCATTGAGAATCTGGCTGTAGGGTACCATACAGCAGAAGGAGGGGTGAGAGATATTATTGACACTGCTAACTGTGACCAGTATCCACTGTAACCACCAATGCCTTAGAGTGAAGTTTTGCTGATGTGAAGGATTGCAGTGACTTTGAAGTGCTTGTTCCAAGTTTTTTACATGTGAGTGCATTACTGAGTGGCTTTTAAAGTGTGCTATTAAAGATATTTTATAGTATTACACCATGGGAAGCCTCTGTTTTTCTCTTTGAGGAACTTGGGGAGATAACCTTATTGGAATCTGCAAAGAGGAGTTAATACTTTCTGAATGCTGTGTGCCGGACTTCTATGATCCTCAATTGAATCACTTAAAACGCCTGTTGAGCCTGGTGCGAGAGTGCTAGGCAGTATAGCTGGTGAGTGCTCCATCTAAAGGGGGTCACTGTTGGTGTGGTGAAGGATTTTCATCGTTTGGGGACACTGATAAGAAAACACACAGGAGAAGGATGTGCTGATTTTCTATATATCACCACTAGTCGTTCTTTTTTGGGACACTGTTATTGAGGACTTGTTCCTTTGTTCCTTTTTTTTCTTTTTTTCTATATATTATTTTTTTTTTTTCTTTTTATGTTGAAAACACATATGAAGTTGTGGTATACACATTTGCATTTTCTGTTGAATGTACTGTGTTCCTTAAAGGAAAGGATATATATATATATATATACATTTTGATTTGCTATGAAAATATCTTTTCACCTTTGCACATATAATCATTGGGTGAATTAAGGTTACTCGATATTCAATTTATATGTTTATTTTTATATTTGTACACATATATAATTTTTTGAGGTGAATAGAATAAGGGTTGGAGAGTCCCTTCTGTATACTATCATTATACACCTTTGGAAGGGTATACAGGGGGACTGGTCTTACCTATTTAGCGCCACAAGGTGATAGTGATTTGACATAGTGAAGTTGTCAGGTTATATTTACTTTTTTTGATTAAGTGATATATATACAAGTGGCAGCTGGGGGAGGTTGGGTACTGGCGCAGTGTTGACACACGTAGGTGGCGGTATTTGAGGTGTGTATTGACTGTGGCATCTCCTTTTTTTACAGTTTGCTCATTTTTGCATTTTTTGGGGTGTGTTTTGTGTGTCAACTTACCACAACAACATTATTATCTTTTTTGTATTTTCTTTTTCTTTTTTAATCTACAGGAGGTTGTTTAGTGTTTTTGAAATGTACCTGCCTGCTCACAAATAAACTGGCCCTTTTGAAGTAAAACACACACGCAAGTATTTCTTCAAACAAAAAAAACCTTTATTTAGGTGTCAGTAACAGATAAAGAGGGAGGCAGCGATGGAGAACCTGGTGGAGATTAGCGAAGCCTTTGGCCCCCAGGGCACACATCAACTATTTAAACGCAAAAATTGGTGGCCTGAGGAGTACATGTCTGAGGGAGAGAAGTCTGGTCCTGAAGTCCAAGAAACCCGGAACAGCAGCAGATGACATCTATGTTCCCAGGCTGTGGTACTACAAGAGGCTGCATCTTCTGTCAGACCAGACTGAACCCAGGTCATCGCACTCTGGTCTTCCTTCCACACTTCCTTCCAGGCTGTGGCTGTGGTGCTGGAGGTGAGGCAGAAGGAGGAGGAGGAGGAGGAGGAGGGGCATGGTCCAAATCACACAAGTGTGTTGTTTGTGTGATTTGGCCCAAAAGACCCTTGTTGATGGTGTGTATAATTATCTCCTCACACAAGAGCTGTTGCCCCTCCTCCATTTTCGCCAGTTTGCACGCAGCCAAGGCGGCAAAGACCTCTTGATAGGTGGGAGTGGCTTGGAGGGCCGCAGAAGCCTCCCCGATCAGCCTCAGAGCCGACTCCTCCACATTCCCCTCCTTTCTCGCCCTTCTGCGTGGAACGCGGAGGGGAGGGACCAAGCATTCTGTCAGGCTCCCCCGCCCGCCCACCGCCTAGCTGCCGCTTACCCCTGCCTCCTCCTGGCTGCCACTTTCCACAGCCACCTCCTGGCTGCTGCATTCCACACCCTCCTCCTGGCTGATGTATTCCTGTGTATGAAAAAGGGACATAGTTTTAGTTTTTGGTTCATCAAACAAACACAATTTTCACATCAAGACTGTTGCAAATTGTTAACCAATAGAAAAAACTATCATTCTGAGCCCAGCATTTTTCTTTCTTGTCCCAAAGGTTTTGGCCACTACTGTCTATTGATATGTGAAACACTTTCTAAAATCAGCAATTAGTGAGCACAAAACAAGTTAACATCATTAATTTTTACTCCCAAAATATGTACAACAATACTATACCTGGCTCAAGCTGGGCTCCCCCAATTTTTCCTGAGTGGAAGGCCCAGGTTGGGCGTCGGAAGACTCAGCGGGTATGGAATGTAGCATAGGACGCGTGGAAGGAAGAGTAGAGAATGATTCTCTGACCTCAGCCTGGTCTGACAGAAACTGCATCCTGTTATAACACCACAGCCTGGGGACATAAATGTCATCTGCTGAAGCTCCAGATTGCATGGACTGCAGCACCTTCTTCCTCTACTTCAGATATGTACTCCTCAGGCCACCGATTTTCACTTTTAAATAGTGGATGTCTGCCCTGGGGACCACCTGCTTCACAAACTCAACCAGGTTTCTCCATTGCTGCCTGCCTCTTTAGTCTGTTACTATAATGAGGGTGCGTCGCTTGCCACAGGCAGGGCAGCTACCTGTATTTATCAATGAACAGAGGAAGTAAACTATGATCATTGAAACCATCCATAATGTCTGCAAGACACAACACAAGACAAACCTTAATGTCAGGCTAAACTCCACTAATGCAGGCCTCAATCTAGAAGCAGTCTAGTCTAGTGATGTACCAAGTTCAAAATTTTACCTTCATTTGCTTCTCCCTCTGTTCACAGATTGTACGTACGACACACGCGCGTTGCGTTTTATATACAGTGCGCATGCGTGAAACTCCGCCCGCCCCTGATGTTCTTTCTAGACTATTCCCCACCCCTTCGCTTTCGGTGCAGTGGGGACAGCACATGGCGGAGAGAACGCAGGTGCGCAATCAGAGTTCCACTAACGAGGAGGAGGGCGAGGAAAGCCCGGAGCCTGAATCGTCCCGATCCTGGAAGAGAAGTTTTAAGGCCTCAAATATGTCTTTTGGAGAGATGTTGGAGATGGTGGACATATTGAAGAGGACCGACTATGATGGGAAGTATGGATCTTACCCAAACCCAAATATCAGAAAGGCCAAGATCATGACTAAAGTTGTGAAGAGTCTTCAGAAGAATTTTGGGGTATGACGATCCAAGGATCAACTGAGAAAACGCTGGTCAGACCTGAAACTGAGGGAGCATGATCAGTACAGAAGGATCAAGCGTGTTCTTCAAAAAAGTAAGTAGTTGTCGTGTGTTCCTATGATTATTCTTGCTTGCATACTGCTCCATTTGATTTCATGTTGTGCAGTTTAAAATGGCCACTTTCAAGTTCATGGTTTCATTCGTTCGTAAGAAACATCATTCTGCAGATAAGTATTCCAGCTTTAGAAAGTGTCCACAATAATGTTCTCACCTTTGAACTCGGCCAAAAAACACAATTGTACAACACTTCCAAGCAATGTTTCATATTCCTATTTCTGCCCTCTGTGTGCTAATTATTCCTTTTTTACATTCTCAGGGGAGAGAAGACTAGGGAAGTCTGAGGACACCAGGGACCCCACTCCTCCCAAAGAAGGCCAAATTCCAACACCAGAAGCAGAGGAGCAGGAGGAGGAGGAAGGAGAGATTGTTGAAGTTGGACAAATTGTCACCACAGCAGGTGAGTGTCGGAGACCACAGCTTCGGATAAGCTCATCAATGTATGTCAGCATATTTATAATACATGGTGTGTTTTTTTGCTTTGTTTTGTAGGTGATGTGGAAGAAGAATCACATTTTACCAGTGAAAGTGCCCAGATCCTGATTGGGGAGATAATGGGGTGCAATCGGGATTTAGAAAATATACAGCAAAACATCAATGATGTTAAAAATAAAATGAAGAACATCATTGATGTTTTGGGGAGAGTGTGAAACACCCCAAACTAGCTAGGGTTTTATTTTTTTGCTTTTAAGCAACAACTTTTGTATTTTACAAAAAGCCAAATTTGGAAGATGCACACCGTGTGTCAACATGCGCTATCTCCCATCATGGGGGATCAATGTACGTGTTTTGTGGAAAGTGGCTGAGATGAAGGGGTAGCACATGTTGACACACTGTGTGCATCTTCCAAATTTGGATTTTCCTGGGGTGACACCCCATGTGATGAAGGCAATATCAGCCCAGTTTGTACATACTCATGTCTGATATTGTCTTCACTTTTCAAAGTTTAACTTCGTAAGTTCCTGTGTTCTGTATGTTACTCTTTGATACATGCCTGTTTACACCAAAACACCAAGTTACCTAAAAATGACCTTAAATAATGTTTTTGATACACCCAATATGTTGGTTTGTTGTAAAACCCTTTTCTAAATGCACATGTGAATGTGCTTTGATTAAAAAGTTAAATTATCAACAATGTGTGGCTTCCTTTTTCAATGCGCAAAAGCAGTATTTGGAGTAAAATTGTTGTTTTCGGTGACAATGGGTGTTATTTACTAAAGGCAACTCCACTTTGCACTCCAAGTGCAGTTTCAGGTGCACTTTTGCAGTGCACTTGTGGTGCATAGTGGATGTGCCTTTAGTAAATAACACCCACAGTGATGTGTTAATTTTCACAATCATGCCATTTTCCTGAGCCCACATATTTCTGTCATGGTGCTGAAAATGAGCAAGATTTTGGTCAATAATGCACTACATACATTAGTTAACAAAAACAAGGTGTGTGTGTAGCAGACCCACAACATAATAAGATTATCTGAAGAAGAGACTGTCCCCTCATCTCGCTCACAACTTGGGTTTGCACTGTTGTAGAAAAAGGCACAACAGCAAAAAACATAAATTTACCTAGGAGACACCTAAAACCAAGCCAAGCAGTAAATGAAAACAAAGATTATTGGAGTTTCAAAGGAAAATTTAAAAAAAAAATGTCGCTCAGACATTGTCTGGCATATCAATGGCCCCCCTACCCACAAAGTACTCCATGTATTGGGTTCGGACCTCACGGGCGCTTTGGGGGGGGGGCAAGCCAGAACGAGCAGCTTCAAGGCCCGTGAGGTTCTCATTTTCAAGCAAGTCTGCATCTTGGACAACTGAGACCGCATAGTTTGCTGAATGTCTTTTTAAGAAATTGTGCAGAACACAGCAGGCCAGCACAATGTGATTTATTTTATATTCCGCCATGTGGATAGGCGTTAAAAAAAGGCAGAACCGGCTGGCCAGTATTCCAAAAGTGTTCTCCACCACTCTTCTGGCTCTGGCCAGCCGGAAATTAAAAATCCTCTGGTCCGGGGTCAGGGTCCTCATCTGGAAAGGCCGCATCAGATTGTTTGCCAGGGCAAACGCCTCATCCGCAACGAAGATTAACGGGAGTACTTCCTGATTCTCTTCTGGGGGTGGCAAGCCCAAACTGCCACTCTGGAGACGCCAGTAGAACTCCGTCCGTGCGAACACTCCACCATCCGAAATCCAACCATTTTGCCCCACATCCACATACAAGAAGTCATAGGTCGCAGACACCACCGCCAACATCACAATACTATTAAACCCCTTGTAGTTAAAAGAGTACGACCCCCGAGTTGGGTGGTGGGACGATGTGGACGTGTTTCCCATCAATTGCACCTCCACAATTGGGAAAGTCCCAACGACTGGCAAAGTGGGAGGCCACAGTCTGCCATTCCTGTGGCGTTGAAGGAAACTGTGGAGTGAAACAAGACAAAAAATTAGTAATTTTGCAAATCCACATTGCAAGCAGATTAGACACCAACATTTTTGGCCAAGATCAGTATAACATTTTGGGAACTGAGTATTTAAAGCCTAAAGTATAAGGTCCCCTTATCAGAGTCACCAGCCCCCCATCCCCCCCCCCCCCCCCGCCATCTGATGGGCCCTTGCTAAAAATGAAGGGGGGGGATGTTTTGGACAGGTAACCCTCTCCACTTGATTGAAAGCTGAATGTCTAAATAATGTGTGATACTTTAGGAAGCCCCTCCTTACTTACACTATTGGCAGCCCACCGGACAGGTAAGAAGTGTCATAATACCAAAAATTGTAAAAAATGGAAGCACATTTTGACATTCTGCTATTACATATCAAGATAATAATAGGGCAAAAAAAAAAAATGATAGCATTTGAAAATGCTTTGGTGAACTCGTCCATAAATGCGACCATCAAAAAGGTAGGTAGAGTGGGTATTGGGTTTGGTAAAGTCAGCAGATAGAGGATTGCTATCAGCTGACCTAGCAGTTGGGGGGAGGGGGGTTACTAATGAGTTTGGCACAGCCAAAAAAAAAGTCATTCTGCATGAATTGAAGCACACATATAACATTTGTAGACATTTTAGGGGGTGTTTAGGGGAAAGCAATACTATGAAGCTGACAAAAGACATTGCTAAGTGACTAGAGTATAGTTTTATGGGCCAAGAAGAGCATAGTGGGGAAGTTAGTGAGGCAAATATGCATGAGGACAAAGGGACAGACCATATGAATCAGAGCATATTGCAATCATGGTAATTAGGGAATGAGGAAAGAAATGCAATACATTAGCAATCATTAAATACATAGAATGTGATGTTAAAGGATAAAACTTACCTTCATATAGTCCTTCTGCAGGACCTGAATGATGGCAGAACAGGTCTCTGGAATAATGATCCCCAGAGCCTGGGGGGAGATGCCTGTGGAGAATTCGAGGTCCTAAAGGCTTCTCCCTGTCGCCAAGTAGCGCAATGTGGCAATGAGCCTTTGCTCCGGAGTGATGGCTTGCCGCATGCAGGTATCCTGCCTGGTGATATAAGTGGTCAGCAAAGCCAGCAGATTGTGAAAAATGGGGTCCGTCATCCGGAGATAATTCCTGAAATCATCAGGATTATTCTCCCGGATCTCACGGAGCAAAGGCATGTGCGAGAACTGGTCACGCTGGCGCAACCAATTCTTGGTCCACAAACGCCTCCCCTCCCTGTTCATGGACCGGGCTTGTGTCAAAGTAAGAACCCCAACATGAAGCCCCTGCACAGCACAAACTCTGTGACGAGTACGTAGATGAAACATGGTTTGAAAATGGTCGGCTGGTCAGAATGGACAACAGAAAGCACTGATAAACAGCAATGCCTGAAAGAACGACCTGAATAGCAGAAGCAAGCAGACAATAAGCAATGCAAATCAAAGCGTACTATACCAAGATATAGTCCACAATGAGAAACGAATGCTTACTGACTACACGCACTGATTATCAGATACGCAAAGACAAGCAGAAACTGAAGAGCAGTAGCAAACTGAATCACAAATCTGAAAAGCGCGAATCGTCTCTCACCAAACTTCTACTAACACGTGATACACACGAGATCAGCAGAAGGAGCCCAAAGGGTGCCGGACGTGGTGCTGAACTTCCTTTTTCTAGTGCCACCATACGCGGCTTACGTCACCGCGTTCTTGGCAACTGGAAATTCCGACAACTTGGTCCGACCGTGTGTATGCAACATCACTTCCAGACCTCTTCCGGAAATAAACCGTCGGAATTACTCCAACGGATTTGGTTGACGGAATCTCCGACCATGTGTACAAGGGCTTACAGTAAGAAACCTTTCCAAATTTGGAGATTAAATCTCTTTAACTCCAGACATATAGAGTGCCCCCTTGTCCTATATGATGACCTTAAAGTGAATAACTCAACACCACGTTCACTAAATGGACCAACTATATTTTTATACATGTTGATTATATCCCTCCTTAATCTCTTTTTCTCAATAGAGGCTACATTCAGTTCATCTAATCTTTCCTCACAGCTGAGCTCCTCCATGTTTTTATCAGTTTGATGGCCCTTCTCTGCACTTTCTCCAGTTCCCCTGATATCCTTTTTGAGAACTGGTGCCCAAAACTGGACTGCATATTCTAGATGAGGTATTTTTTTCAATCAAATAGTTTTTTTAATAAATTTTTCATAATACAACAACAAAGAAAAACACACATAACATATCCCACATATTCCCCCACCCAAATGCAACATCCACAGGAAAAAATAAATAAAAAATAGAATTTCCTTATTTGCTCTCACCAGTTTACATTTACATTTTCATGACTCACTGAACCTTACCCTTTCACCCCTCACCACTCCATTGGTGGTCTCGGCGATTGATGGCACTGTTCTTCCAGGGTGCCCTATCCACTTCCAGACCCTCCCTGTTAAGATGTTGGTAGGGATACTCCACCAGGAGTGTATATCCTTCCTTATCTTACCTAAAGTCTAAACCCCTATCGCATTGGGGCTTCCTTGGTTGCAGCTCCACTCTCCACATGTTGACTGGACTTTTGGGCAGATACTGGCTTGGGGTCCCTCCTATTTCTCATCCTGCCTACTCAAGGTGGCCCCTAATGGGAGACTTCCGGTGGCCACCACCTCAGTATCCTCTGCTCTTCCCGCTGCATATAGCGATTTCCAGGATGTGTTCTGTAAAAAGTCAGCTGTAGTGCTTCCTCCTAACAGGTCCTTTGACTGTGCCCCTGACCTTGTTCCTGGAGCAACTCTGCCCAGGGGTCATACCTATTCCCTGTCCATCCCGGAGACCCAGGCCATGTCAGAGTATGTTGGGGAAAATCTAGAAAAAATAATTCATGTGGAAATCCTCAACGCCTGCAGGAGCAGGGTTCTTTTTTTTTTTTTTTTTGCCAAAAAGGATGGTACCTTAGACCCTGGTTTGACTATTGGGGCCTGTGACAGACCTAGCCGGGACAGAAGCTGTTGGAGGGGACAGAATGCGAGCCTCTTGCCCTGCGGTTATGGGCCCTGGCCTTCGGGGGAACGGTGCTCTTTGTGAGCTGTATGCCTGGGGACCCCTGAGGTGGTGTTGGATTCAGATCCATGTCCCCCCCAAGACACACAGATTCTGGAAATGTATTTGCCATATTAGCAATAGACTGAATCACACTGTTGGGACACAAACATCAACTCCAGTCACCTGTCTGTTGTGTAAATGAGTCTAGTCTGACTTGTAAGGATATTCCACACGTTGTTATTTGTGCTAATTAACCCTGTGTTTATGTTTATGGTAATGTGCATTGAATAGTCAATCAGTGAGCTAGGAGACAAAGTCTTACCCTGAAAAGTCCTATCTCTCAGACAACTAGTCTGGGTCAATGATTAGATAATTAGCTCATGCTAATTAGGTTAGGTTTTAGTCTTCTACTGTATTATAAATACTTGGCATTTGGGTTCTAATAAAGGAGTCCATGTTGAGCAGCTAAGCAAGTGTCGTTTTGTTTTGTGCTTGTGAGCGATTGGAATATCTGATATCTATATTCAGACTTAGGAAGCGGTATACTGACGGAAGCACTCAATCGGAGTGTGGGATCGGTTCCGTCACAAGGCCTAAACGCAGCAACAATCAAAAATCAATACCCCCTACCTTTAATATCGGAACTCTTCGGCTGGTTGAAAGGTGCCTCCATTTTTACTAAATTGGATCTCAGGAGTGCATACAATCTGATCCAAATACTGGAGGGTGATGAATGGAAAACTGCGTTTAAGAGATGGGCATTATGGATACTTGGTCATGCCCTTTGGTTTTTTTAATGCCCCAGGGGTGTTCCAAAACTTTGTTAACTAAATCTTCAGGGATCTGCTTTACCAATATGTTGTCATCTACCAGGATGACATTCTCATCTTTTCGGATAATCTGTTTGTTCACAGAGACGTCCAATGTCTGCATTGTACTTCAGCGTCTTCGAAAAAAATAATCTGTACACCAAGCTGATGAAATGTTTATTTGAATGTTCTGAGGTCCTGTTTCTGGGATGCTTTGTCTCTAACTTTGGTCTTTGTATGGATCCTTGAAAGGTCTCGGCCATTGCCAACTGGCGTCTTCCCGCTGGCCTCAAGGCCACACAGCGCTTTCTTGGGTTCACTAATTATTGCAGGCAGTTCATTAGGAATTACTCCTCTTTTGCTGCACCTATAAATGCCTTGACCAAGAAGGGTGCTAATGCCAAGGAGTGGCTCCATGAAGCCATGTCTTCCTTTCATGATTTGAAACAGGCCTTTATGTCTGGACCTTTGTTGAGGCAACCTGACCCTGGGTTTTTTATTGAAGTGGACGCTTCCTCAACTGGGATGGGAGCTGTGCTTTTTCAATCCTTTGAGGAAAAACATCAATCGTGTGTTTTTCTCCAAAGAAATTTCTCAGGCGAAGAAGAATTACGCTATTGGTGTTGGAGGAGTGGTGTCATCTCTTGGAGGGTTCTCCACATTTCATAACAATTTTCACTGACCATAAAAATCGACGAGACTTACAGAATACCAAACAAATCCCAGACAAGCCAGATGGAGTCTCTTCTTTTCCCGTTATAAATTCATCATTACGCTCAAACCTGGTTCCTGCAACAGTCGGACTGATGCACTCTCTAGGTCTTTTGACATTCAGGATGAGGAACCTACCCCTGAACCAGAGCCGATCATCCCTACCTCATGCATCCTTGCTCATTCTACCACCCTGGAGTCAAAAGTAACTCCTGGCAAGACCTTCGTTCCCATTGAGCTAAGAGCTAAGATCTTTTGGTGGGGACATGACTCTAAGGTGGCAGGTCATGCTGGGTTCCTTTGATCCTTCCTCCTCATCAGTCGCCACGACTGGTGGCCTACTCTCCATTCGGATGTCAAAGGCTTGCCATGTCTATGCCCAGTCTAAATCCTCCACGTAGGCTCCCGCTGATCTTCTCATGCCCTTGCCCAATCCCGAAGAGCCCTGGTCTAACATAGCCATGGACTTTATCACTGACCTTCCACCACCTGAGAATACGGTAATTTTGGTGGTAATCGATCAGTTCTCCAAGATGGCTCATTTTGTTCCTCTTCCTGGTCTCCCTTCTGCTCCTACTTTGGTTCACATTTTTGTTCAAGATTTCATCCGCCTCCATGGGGTTCCTTCCCATATTGTTTCTGACAGGGGTGTTTAATTTACATCTAGTTTTTGGAGAGCCTTCTGTAAATCCCTCAATATTGTCTTGGATTTTTCCTCTTCGTACCATCCTCAATCCAATGGACAGACTGAGAGGGTTAATCAGAGGTTAGAGATCTTTCTCTGCACCTTAGTTTCTGCTTATCATGAAGATTGACCCTCTCTACTTCTGTGGGCAGAATTCTCTCACAACAATCATCTGAACATCAGTTCTCAGAAGACACCCTTTTTCACCATTTATGGAAGACACCCTGAGCTCCCTCTTCCTATGACCTGTTAACCGGATTATCCAGCTTTGTCTACGATTCACCAATCACTCAATTCTATTTGGGGTAATGTTCATGATTCCCTCTGGGCAGCTCATGATAAACTGAAAGGTTTTGCCAACCGTCGTAGGCTTAAGCCGCCTTCTCTACAGCCTGGAGACAAGGTCTGGCTTTCCACCAGGAAAATCAAGCTCCGGGTTCCTTCTCTGAATTTTGTCCAAAGATTCATTGGCCTGTACACTATAATTTCTAAGTTAAATCTTGTTTGTTTTAAATGTCAAATTCCTAAAAGCCTCAAGATCTCAAACTCTTTTCACATTTCCCCCCTGAAGCCTTTAGTCCTCAATAAGTTCTCTCATCCTCTCCCTACATCAGTTCCAGTCTCTGAGGATGATCAGGAGTATGAGGTTAGTAAAATTCTGGATTCCCGGCTCTGTAAAGGCAGTCTTCAGTGCCTCGTGCATTGGAAAGGTTTTGGTCCTGAGGAGAGGTCTTGGATCCCCGCATCTGATGTCTTTGCACCTCGTCTTTTGAGGAGGTTTCATTTGAGGTTCTCCTCCAAGCCTTGGCCCAAGCGAGGGAGGAGGTGGTCTCGCAAGAGATGGGTACTGTCATGAATCTGCAGTAATACTTTCATGCCCTGTCTATCTGCTTACCTCTGGTCTGTGTATCAGCCTTAGGGCCTGCACTCTCACACCTGCATGGTTACGTAATCTTCCCTCAGCTTAGCTCCACCCTAGCCTCAACAGGAACCACTATTTAACACTGTGTTCTCCAAACCTGCCTGGCCTAGCAATATTGTGTGTTTGGTTTCCTGTGTGCTTCTTGCCATGGGCTCTATGTCTGTTTCTGTTTACAGATCTTGGCTTGTTCTTTGACTATCCCTGCCTGCTTGTTACCCTGACCTTTGGTGTGTTCTCTGTTTACCCGTGTCTGCTAGTTCCCCCAACCTTTGGCTTATCTCCTGACTATCCCTTGTTGTCCTGGACTGCTGCTTCCTCTCTATCCTCCAGTAGCCTACTGTAAGCTTGAGCTGGGAGATCCTGGGGGCTGCGACCTGAAGCCAGTTGCAGAGCAGTCCATCCTCACCACTAGAGGCTCTGGTGAATACCTGCTGACTCTTAGACTCCCTGGGGAATCTTATGCTCTAGCTCCCAGTGGAATCCATGTTGGTGCTCCAGTGGACCTGCCTTCTTGAATCACCCAGATTTCCATCCGCAGCAGTCAGCCGTAGAGTCTACTAACTTAGCGGTGCACTCCTGACTCCAACGGTGTGTATCTGTCACCTAGACTCAGGTGACCTGACAGTTCTCAACCACATCACATGCATTTCAACTGCAAGGGTATCTTTTGATATAATCCCTAACATTTTTGCGATTTTTGGATCAAAATGAACCCGGGTGGAGCTTAAGGAATTTAAGGTATCAAATACACACTCCCAGTAACAATGCGGTTTGGGACATTGCCACAACATATGTATACGTGTACCTGTATTAGTAGTGCATCTTGGACAATTTGATGTAACTGCTTTACCCCAGGAATATAACTTTAAAGGAGTATAATGGGCTCTATGAATGATAAATAGCTGAGTCATGAATTGTGAGGAGGATAAGGATACCTCAAATAAATTCTTCAAGGCTTGCTTCCACTCATCACTAAGTATCTCCAAGTCTCTACACCACCGCCCAAAACTACCCTCTTGTGGCTTAATTCCAACTGTTGTTTGTATAGAAGAGTATATACTTCCTATAAGTCCCTATTTAGAGTGTTTTACAGTTACTGTTGAAGCACTTACCCCCAAAGGAGCGGCTGGATTTTTCTGGGCTTACCAATTACCTCCACCAGGTCATAACTTGTTGGCCTTGTCTAGGGGTTCCCAGGGTTGATGACACAGTAACTGTAGAGACTGACACTTGAATTCCTTGCTAGGATTTTTATTTTGCATAAAACAGTTGTACAAACTCAGTCTCAAAGTTGGGAATAGAGGGTATCAGGATAAAGTTTAGCTCAGGTGCTTGGAACTGCTGACTTCAAAAAAAATTGTCTCTCTCTGTGCATAATCCAGGGAATAGCCACTCGCAACTGGATTCCCCAACTGTTGGATAAATCCCTGACCTTGGATCTAGCAGCCAACACGTAATTCTAGCCTTGCAAAGTCTATCACACAGACTTGGTTGAAAAACGTAGTTGTAACCGGAAGGATAGAAGTAGGAACTTTTCTTACTGTAACAGAATCTTGCAGCCGGTGATACCTTAAGAAATGTGGATTTAATCAATGTCCATGGCAGCTCAGCTTCCAGGCTCTTACCAAGCAGCCAGCATCGTGAGTGGCCCTCTTACTGAAGAGTCTTCCCCTGGTTGCATGTAGAGTTGCTGGGCCTCTCCAAACCCGAGATGGCACCGAAACACCTTAGAATCCTCCTTCCAGTTACTTTGCCTCGAACTAGCCAGTTCCGAGGCTCGGAAACGGATGGATCCACACCCCAGGCCATGAGGGCCTCTGGGGGCTGGTCAGGAGGACCTGGACCACGGAGTCAGCAATAAATTCTGGACCAGAACCCAGAACCACGTGACTTCAGCACCTTAAGTACCCTCTCCCGGAATATACAGCGAGACAAAAGCCCACTGATTGGCTCAGAGAGAGATTGGTACCCAATGCGTCCAACCAGACTGCATTCTAATGACTCTCACAGGTGCAAACCGCACCTGTGACCAGGCAGAACATCAATACAGCCCAGCCAAACTGATGCCAAAGCATCATTTAGAACAATTAACCCCAAAAACTAACTATAGTTTTGGGCAAAAACTAAATTTACAGACATAGCGCATACTCATTAGAAGTACCGGCGCTACACTGTCAAGGCTAAAATTGGCAAAGGATTATATTTTAATAGGAAAGTTCTTAAATGACTCTGCAAAGCATGACGTAGCTAAAATTGAAAAAATAATTTATTAGGCAAATGGTTACTCTCTGCCAACTTATCATATGGATGCAAAACCTCATTATCAAAAAGTTAACACAGAAGCTGAATGCCAGCCCTCTTCCATAAATCAAAATCTAGAAGCTTTGCCACCTCAGGTAATTGCAGATTATTCCATATAGGCATATATTGAGTGTATCCCTCATATTGAGTGTCTTTTCAGATAGTTGTCCAAATCTTATGCATTAAATTAAATGTAGGATAGCTACGCTTACTGTGAAAATGATAAGATACTATTAGCTGCACCAGTGCATCAATAGACATTTGGGAAAATATAATTTTCTGTATGGTATCCTCACAAGCTATAACATTCCATCCATATAATTGCTGAGGTTGGGATGCCAGATAATACAATCTAGCATTAGGAACAGCCAAGCCTCCTTCATCTTTAGGCAACTGCAAAATGACCAGTCTAATTGGAGGATGTTTATATCTCCAAATAAGATCTCTAAACAAAGTATCTATTTGTTTAAAACAATTCCGAGAAAGCCATGCAGGGCAATTATGCAGCAAATATAACAATAGTGGCATCCATATCATCTTTATCAGATTAGCTCTACCTATTATCATTAAAGGCAGTTTACTGCAAATTTTCCCCACTTGCTTAAACCGCTTAAATAGTGAGGTTAAATTTCACTCAACATATGTATTCACTTGTGATTTAACTTGTACACCCAAATATTTAAATCTAGAAACTACAAATATCTGAAAGACAGATATTGGCAGATTGGTCATCAGGGAGTCTACAAGTAATAGAACCAATTAATCCCAATTGATTTTGAAACCTGAGAAAGAGCCATAAATGTTAATTAACCACTTGCTTACTGGGCACTTAAACCCCCCTCCTGCCCAAGCCAATTTTCAGCTTTCATCGCTGTCACACTTTGAATTACAATTACGCAGTCATGCAACACTGTACCCATATGAATTTTTTATAATTTTTTTCACACAAATAGAACTTTCCCGACCAGCGCACGCCGATGTACATCGGCACAATGGCATGGGCAGACATATTGGCGTACAGGTACGTCCAATCTTTAATGCCGCCCTGCCATCGCGAGCGCGCCGCCAGTGGCACACTCGCATGCTGGTCGGGCCCCCCTTGAGTCCGGTCACGGGTCCCGCGGACTCAATCGCCACGGGCATACCCGCGATCATCTCACGGGGCGGCTGAACGGAGAGATGCCGTTGTAAACAGCATCTCCCCGTTCTGCCTAGCACTAAGTGACGCTGATCTCTGCTCCATGTGATTGGAGCAGAGATCAGTGTTCACTAAATGAAAGCCCAGCCCCCAACAGTTAGTAACACACCCCTAGAAACACTTAACCCCTACACTGCCACCCACTGGTTAACCCCTTCACTGCCAGTGTCATTTACATAGGAATCACTGCATTTGTATAACAGTGATTGCTGTATAAATGACAACGGTCCCAAAAATGTGTCAAAAATGTCCGATGTGTCCGCCATAATGTCACAGTCACAATAAAAATTGCTGATCGCTGCCATTACTAGTAAAAAAAAAATATTAATAAAAATGCCATAAAACTGTAAACGCTATAACTTTTGTGCAAACCAATCAATAATCGCTTATTGTGATTTTTTTACCAAAAATATGTAGAAGAATACGTATCGGCCTAAACTGAGGGAAAAAAAATGTTTTTTTTATATATTTTGGGGGATATTTATTATAACAAAAAGTAAAAAATAATGCTTTTTTTTCAAAATTGTCGCTCTATTTTTGTTTATAGCGCAAAAAATAAAAACCGCAGGGGTGATCAAATACCACCAAAAGAAAGCTCTTTGTGGGAAAAAAAGGATGTCAACTTTGTTTGGGAGCCACGTCGCATGACCTCACAATTGTCAGTTAAAGTGACGCAGTGCGAATTGCAAAAAGTGGTCTGGTCTTTGGCCAGCAAAATGGTTGTGGGCTGAAGTGGTTAATTACCACTGGGGTTTTTTATTTTTTCCTAAAAAAACAAAACAAAAAAAGACAGTAAATTAAAAAACAAAACAAAAACAAAACATGTTTCA
Source organism: Lithobates pipiens (assembly GCF_037356315.1). Lineage (NCBI taxonomy): Eukaryota > Metazoa > Chordata > Amphibia > Anura > Ranidae > Lithobates > Lithobates pipiens. The sequence goes on from NW_027507764.1 coordinate 295,767,490, forward strand.
TAGTTTGTTAGAAAATTTTGCAAACAGGTAATTTTACTCCTTCATTGATATGCGCCGTTGAGGCTGACTGATAGGCACAGATAAGGCGGCACTGATAGGTACAGATTAGACAGCACTGATGGCCACTGATGGGTGGTAGTGGTGGGCACTGAAGGTCACTCTGATAGGTGTCACTGATAGATGGCACTGATGGACACTGATAGGTGGCCCTAATCGTGGTACTGATGAGCACTGGTAGGTGTCATTAATAGGCAGCACTGGGGATAAGGCACTGATTGGTGACATTTATAGATGGCACTGTGGGCACTGATAGGGGGAACTGTGGGCACTGATAGGTGACACTGTGGGCACTGATGGATGGTACTGTGGTCACTGGTAGGTAGCACTGGTGGGCACTGGTAGGCGGCACTTTTGTGCACTGGTTGTGCACTGGTAGGTGGCACTGGCAGGTGGCACAGGTGGGCACAGATGACTCTGCAGAGGCTCTCCACGATCAGACTGATGTCCCTCTGACAGCCGCTATTAGCGTGAGGAGGAAAAATAGCCAATTATCCGCTCTGTTTACATCACATGATTAGCTGTCATTGGCTGACAGCTGATCACACGGTAAAGGGTCAAGATCAACCCCTTATTCCACTCTGTGATCAGCTGTGTCTCATAGACTCACTGATCACAGGGCGCCTATTGACGTCCTCCCAGCAAAGTAGGTCCGTGCTGTAGCCATCATTCAGCTAAAGCACAGACAAGAAGGGGTTAAAGACATCACTGCCTTTAGAGAAGATAATGTATCTCCCAAAAATAACAGTGTATCATCAGCATATAAGGCAATCTTATCCTCTCCTAAAGATCTGCGAAACCCAACAATATTAGAAGAACAGATGCAGCTAACGGCTTCAAAACTAAAGGAAAAAGCAAAGATGATAATGGGCATCCTTGTCTTGTTCCTCTTAGCAAAAAGGCACCAATATATGTTCATTTACCTGCACCCGTGTCACCAAATTTTTCTAAGCAATTCCATAAATAGTCCCATTCTATGCTATCAAAAGGTTTAGCCACATCAAGCGGCAATATACAATGCTGTGAAAAAGCATTTGCCTCCTTTCTGATTTTTTTTTATTTTTGCATATTTGTCACACGTAAATGTTATTATTACACAAAGATACAGTAAGAGTAAATACAAAATGCAGTTTTTAAATGATGGTTTCATTTATTAGGGCAAAAAAGCTGTCCAAATCTGCCTAGCTTCATGTGAAAAAGTAATTGCCCCCTAAAAAACCTAATAACTGGTTATGCGGCAACAACTGTAATCAAGCGTTTGTGATAACTAGCAATGAGTCTTTCACATTGCTGTGTAGCAATTTTGTCCCTCTCTTCTTTGCAGAATTGTTTTAATTCAGTCACAATGGAGAATTTTCTAGCATGAGCGGGCCTATGTAAGGTCATGATACAGCATTTCAATTAGATTTAAGTCAAGGCTCTGACTAGGCCACTCCAAAATTATGAATAATAGTTCTCCCAGTGGTTCACTGGAGTTCCAAACCCTTCCTAGACTGATACATGTACATTACTTTGTTTCTAATCTTTTCTTGAATTTGTTTAGATTGTGGAATTATGTGTGGCTTTTTGTGATCTATGTGCTTCACTTTGTCAGACAGCTTCTATTTATATGATTTCTTGATTCAACAGGTCTGGCAGTAATCAGGCCTTGGTGTGGCAAGTGAAATTTCCAAAAAATTGTGGTTAATCACAGTTCAATCATGATTCAGCATGGGAAGGGGCAATTACTTTTTCACATAGGGCCAGGCAAGTTTGAACACCCTTTTTCCCATAATAAATTAAATAATAATTAAAAAACTACATCTTGAATTTACTCGGGTTATCTTTGTGCAATATTAAAATTTGTTTGATGATCTGATTCATTTAGGTGTGAGAAATATGCAAAAAAATTAAAAATAAGAAAGGGGCAAATACTTTTTCACAGCACTGTAGCTCTATCATCCAAGTTTTCAGATGGAACTTGCAAGTTAAGAAGTAGGCGCCTTAAATTCACTGCCATAGATCTATTTGGAATGAAACCAGATTGATCTATATGCGCTATCTTAGATATTACTTTTTTTAATCTAATTGCTAACACCTTCCAATAACTTCACTTCCAATGTTATGCCCCGTACACACGGAGTCCGGACCAGAGTCCGCCAGACAATCCGCCCGTGTGTATGCTCCGGCAGACTTTTTTCCCCAAAAGTCCGGCGGACTTAGAAAGAAGTTTTGACTCAAAATTGTCCGCTGGACTCGGCAATCCGGTGGCCAATCCAGCCGTCTGTGTGCTAGTCCGCCGGACTTTTGAAATGAATGGACTTGCACGCACTCAGAGAAAAGTCATTTCATTTTGGAAGTGGGTCCAGGTAGCTGGGACTAGTGAAGGAGGTCAATGTCGCCGCCTCCATCAGCGAGATTGACACCTTGCTGGTCCCGTCACCTGGTACGGACTTAAAGGGGAAGCCCTACTCCGAAGAAACAGCGTGGGGGTCCCCCCAAGGCCCATATCAGACCCTTATCCGAGCACGCAGCCCGGCCAGTCAGGAAAGGGGGTGAGGACGAGTGAGCGGCCTCCCTCCTGAGCCGTACCAGGCCGTGTGCCCTCAACATGGGGGGGTGCTTTGGGGAAGGGGGTCCTGCGCCCCCCCACCCCAAAGCACATTGCCCCCATGTTGATGAGGACAAGGGCCTCTTCCCGACAACCCTGGCTGTTGGTTGTCAGGGTCTGCGGGCGGGGGGCTTATCGGGAATCCAGGAGCCCCCTGTAATAAGGGGGGCCCAGATACCAGCCCCCCACCCTATGTGAATGAGTATGGGGTACAATGTACCCCTACCCATTCACCTGGTGAAAAAAGTGTAAAAAAACCACAACACATGTTTTTAAAATAATTTATTGCACAGCTCCAGGGGTCTTCTTCCGTCTTGGGGGGTCTTCTCGCCGGACTCCTCCGCTATCTTCTGATAGCTCTTTTCTAGCGGAGGAGCCCGGCTTTCTTCTTCGTCGCCGCCCGGGGGTCTTCTTCCGACTTCGGGGGTCTTGTCCCCCACTTCGGTTCTTCTTGCCAGGCCTCTGCCTTCTTCTCCCAGCTATTTTACTAGCGGTGGCCCGGTCTTCTGTCGCTGCCGCCTCCTCTTCTGACTTCGGGGGTCTTGCCCCCCTCTTTGGTTCTTCTTGCTGGGCCTCCGCTTCCTTCTTCCAGCTCTTTTACTAGCGGTGGCCCGCTCTTCTGTCGTCGCCACCTCAGCCACCGCCACCACCGCCACCTTCTCTTCCTTTGCTAGTCCCGTCTACCTGGAGCCAAGTTCAAAATGAATGGACTTTCCTCCATGTGTGGGCAAGTCTGTTCATTTCAAAAGTCCGGTCATGTGTGGGCAGGTCCGCTCGTTCGGATAGTCCGATCGTGTGTACGTGGCATAAGTAGTGATACTGGGTGATATGATTCAGGATTATTAGGAGTTTTATCTGGTTTTAACAAAACTATAATAATTGCTTCATTCATAGAAGGTGGGAGATGACCACATTCCAATGCTGTATTAAATACCTCCAATAATTCTGGCAGCTAATCAGCTCCATAAACCTTATAGACTTTCCCCGGTAACCCATCTGCACCTTGGGCTTTATTATTAGGTAAGCTGGCAGAGGCAAACTGGAGTACCTCTAATGTCAAAGGCTGAGCCAACATCTCTCTGTCAGCCACCGATAAGTCTGTTAATGTGATAGAATTAAGAAATAATTGAAATTAAGTTTCCTTTTAGGATACTTTACTACTATAGTTATTATAGAAATCAAAAAACACTGTTGAGATCACCAAAGTAGTTTGTACAGTTTCAGTTGGTGAGATTTGTAATACTACTACTTGTGTCATTGGTTTCTGAGCTTTTACTATTGCTGTTAAAAGATGACCTGTGTTTTCCCCATCCTCAAAATAAGGTTGCTGAAGGAAAAAACGTTTCTGCTTTCTTTTTTTACAGGATACACTATCTCACAAAAGTGAGTACACCCCTCACATTTTTGTAAATACTTTATTATATATTTTCATGTGACAACACTGAAGAAATTATACTTTGCTACAATGTAAAGTAGTGAGTGTACAGCTTGTATAACAGTGTAAATTTGCTGTCCCCTCAAAATAACTCAACACACAGCCATTAATGTCTAAACCGCTGGCAACTAACGTAAGTACACGTGACAGTGGTAATGTCAAAATTGGGTCCAAAGTGTCAATATTTTGTGTGGCCACCATTATTTTCTAGCACTGCCTTAACCCTCTTGGGCGTAGAGTTCACCAGAGCTTCACAGGTTACCACTGGAGTCCTCTTCCACTCCTCCATGATGACATCACAGAGCTGGTGGATGTTAGAGACCTTGCGCTCCTCCACCTTATGATTGAGGATGCCCCACAGAAGCTTAATAGGGTTTAGGTCTGGAGACATGCTTGGCCAGTCCACCACCTTTACCCTTAGCTTCTTTGGCTAGGCAGTGGTCATCTTGGAGGTGTGTTTGGGGTCATTATCATGTTGGAATACTGCCCTGCTGCTCAGTCTCCGAAGGGAGGGGATCATGCTCGGCTTCAGTATGTCACAGTACATGTTGGCATTCATGGTTCCCTCAATGTACTGTAGCTCCCCAGTGCTGGCAGCACTCATGCAGCCCCAGACCATGACACTCCCACCACCATGTTTGACTGTAGGCAAGACACACTTGTCTTTGTACGCCTCAGCTGGTTGCTGCCACACACGCTTAACTCCATCTGACCAAATAAGTTTATTTTGGTCTCATCAGACCACAGGGCATGGTTCCAGTAATTAGACATGTGCATTTCATTTCGTTCCGATTCGAAATTCGGACGAATTTTCATTATTCGGACATTCGGATGCATCCGAATTACCGAATTACAATGCTAACGAATTCAATCGAATTCGGCTGAAATTCGACTCAATACCAGATTCGAAATGATTTCAAAATGATTCGACATTATTTCAACCGCATTCGAAAATATTTTGTGATCCGACTTTAGGGTCATGTATCTCAGGGTCACTTGGTGCTAGAAACTCCACTCTATTGTGTTTGCATACCAAATTTGGGGGTTCTAGCTATAAGTAACCCCAAGATATGTGGCCCCAAAATCGGGTCGCAAAATGTCATTCTCTGCTGCAGAAAAGTGCTTGACATTTTGTGACCCGAATTTGGGGCCATGTGTCTCGGGATCACTTGGTGCTAGAAACTCCAAATTTGGTATGCAAACACAATAGTACTAGCACTACAACATATCCACATTTGGAGTTTCTAGCACCAAGTGACCCTGAGATACATGACCCTAAAGTTGGATCACAAAATATTTTCGAATGCGGTTGAAATAATGTCGAATCATGTTGAAATCATTTCGAATCCGGTATTGAGTCGAATTTCAGCCGAATTCAGTTGAATTCGTTAGCATTGCAATTCGGTAATTCGGATGCATCCGAATGTCCGAATAATGAAAATTCATCCGAATATTTTCGAATGCGGTTGAAATAATGTCGAATCATGTTGAAATAATTTCGAATGCGGTTGAAATAATGTCAAATCATGTTGAAATCATTTCAAATGCGGTTGAAATATTTTCGAATTTGGTTGAAATATTTTCGAATTTGGTTGAAATATTTTCGAATGTGGCCGATTTTTCAAATTCGGTAGAAAACTAAACGAAATCCAAAAATGAATTTAAGGAAGTTAACGAATATAACTAAACTATATGAATGAATTAACGAATTAAAACTAAACGAAACTAAACAAATTTTTTCCTTTTGCACATGTCTACCAGTAATCCATGTCCTTAGTCTGCTTGCCTTCAGCAAACCTTCTTGTGCATCATCTTTAGAAGAGGCTTCCTTCTGGGACGACAGCCATGCAAACCAATTTGATGTAGTGTGCGTGTATGATCTGAGCACTGACAGGCTGACCCCCCCACCCCTTCAACCTCTGCAGCGATGCTGGCAGCGCTCATACATCTATTTCCCAAAGACAACCTCTGGCTATGGCGCTGAGCACGTGCACTCAACATCTTTGGTCGACCATGGTGAGGCCTGTTCTAAGTGGAACCTGTAAATTTAACACACCTGCTCCCCATTCACACCTGAGACCTTGTAACATTAATGAGTCACATGACACACTGAGGAGGGAAAATGGCTAATCGGGCCGAATTTGGACATTTTCACTTAGGGGTATACTTACTTTTGTTGCCAGCGGTTTAGACATTAATGGCTGTGTGTTGAGTTATTTTGAGGGGACAGCAAATTTACATTGTTATTCTTATACAAGCTGTACACTCACTACTTTGGATTGTAGCAGTGTCATTTCTTCAGTGTTGTCAAATCAAAAGATATAATAAAATATTTACAAAAATGTGAGGGGTGTACTCACTTTTGTGAGATACTGTATCTGTTGTTTTTGTATCCACTATATATTGAAGTTCAACCTTTAAAACGTCTTTAATCACTAAGCTTTCCCAGGCCCTAGATATTTTCAATAGTTCTTTAAGTACCTCTGAGGAGTATGGGGGTGGTATATGTACATATTAGCTAATACATATGAGTTTCTATACATTTTACAATATAAAAAAAAATACCTTTAGGGCACTTTGACACTGGGACAAGGGTGTCGTCGGTGGTTTTATATCGCTTTACCGTCGTTTTAGCGGCACATTTTGGCCGCTAGCGCCTTTGACCCCTGCTAGCGGCCAGAAAAGGGTTAAAAGCACCCGCAAAGTGATGCTTCCGTAACGTTGCCCATTGATTTCAATGGCAGGGGTATTTTAGGAGCGGTGTATTCACCGGTCCCGCAACACCCCAAAGATGCTGCTTGCAGGACTTTTTTTCCCGTCCTGCAAACGCACCACTCCAGTGTGAAAGCCCAATCGCTTGGTGGCAGGGGAGGCATTTTTCAGGCACTATACAGGTGCTATTTTTAGCCCTTTAGTGCCTGAAAAATGCCTCAGTGTTAGTTCCATTCAAAATAACTTCCTTCAATAATCTAACTCCTCTGAGAATAACATATCTATCACATTGATTAAGTAGTCATATTAGAAATGGCCGTGGGGGAGATCCTGCTGGTAAAGGCCTACTAGGTACTCGATGTGCTCTTTCAACCGAAAAGAACATAGAGAGGTGTTCTTTGCCAATCAACTCCCATACCCATGTTTCTGCAAATTCTGTAGGGATTGCTCCCTCAGAGTGCTCTGGAAGACCCACCAGCCGGATTTTCAAGATTTTCCAACTTACGAGTGTTAATATCTGATTTTTTTTCATGACTTGTTTAATATCTTTATCCAATGGCTGTGAGATATCCTCTAATTCTTTAACACGACCTTCCCAAGCTAACGTTCTTTCTCTTTTTTTCTGTACATCCTGACAAAGAAAAGTAAATTGTTCTTTAAGCCCTGCACTTGCCCTGTTAAATTGCATATAGAATTCCAACATTTTTGTACTGCTTTTAGCACATCTAATAATGTAGGCTCTAATGGCATTGGTGAAGTTGTTAATATATGCCGTCCATTTAACTGATTATCAGTGTACTCTCTCACACTTTTATCCCTTTCTTCCACATCACATACCGATTGTGGCGTGTATTTATGTAAAATAGTTGTATCTATTCCCATACAAGAATCTTCCAGCTCTTCACTGGCATCCTGGCATCCTGGCATCCTGCTGAGGGACTGTATCTTCACCATCTTTTGATAATAATGCACATTTTACTAGTTTGGCAGCAGCAGCTTCTTTAGCCTTCTCTTTTGCAGATTTACCACTTTGTGCTTGCTGATAGAGTCCTCCATTATCTTGCATAGGGGCTGCAGCATTTAAACCCCCCTGTCCCACTTTGCATAATTTTATGGTTTTATTTCCACCTCTCCTTTCCATTCTTTCAGTTTTAAAATTTCTCTTATTCTCCCTTTTTAGTTTGTTTATTCCTTAATTATTATACTGTGTGTATAAATATATATATATATTATATATTATTATAATTTTATAATTTTTCTGCAACTTTAATTATTCTGCTGCTTTGCAGCACAGCTCTCCCAAAATTCTTTAGCTTGTGGAGGTTACCTTTCCCTTTAATCAGAGTTCCATGAGTTTTCACAAGTTTTTGCGAGCTCTAGTGAGCTCTACAGCGTTTTGCCGATCCCGGCCAACCAGAGCCGATCACAGCTCCTATCTCTGTCAATTTTCAGGCAGAATAGCTAGTGTCTCTCCCCTAGCCTCACTGATGCTCGTCGTGTTACCCCTCAGGTACCTTCCACCTCCCACTCCAGCCAATACCGAAGCCAGGCCACTGACAGCAGTCAGAAGCCGCTGATCCACCGATCGCCACCCGCCAGAAAAGGCAGAAGTAAAAGAAGGTAGGAAAGGGAGATCAATGTGGAGGACTGGAGCACGGGCAGAAATCAGGCACAGGATGGCACGGTCCACTGCTTCTGGATGAAGGGGGAGATCTGGCATACCCCTGTCATGAGGATACCACTGGCACATCAAAATACAGCAGGCAGCAGCTCCACAATGACCAACCACTCGACCAAGGGAATGTAGTAAGGATAGACCAGAACCGACAGAACCATCAGGTAGCCAGACACAAGCTATTGGCTTTCCCCATCCATCCCACTAGCTCTCTACTTGCGGATGGCTATGCTTGAGAGAGAAGGATTTAGAAGGAGAGTTATGAGGAAAATTGAGGCAATTCAAAACAGCTGTCACTCAAGCTCAGGCACTAGGCATAGATTTCTCTGAGATTAGTCAGAATAGGCTACAGGATGGGAGAGCCGGTGAACATCCTACACATGTCCACTCACATACCTCCTCAGCTCTCCTCTCCTGGACTCTAATCTAATCCAGATGAGGTCAGGGGCAAAATTATATCTTTCTCTCTGGGATCCATACCACTCTTAATAAAAGATAGGACACTACTCAGTTTGGAAACTGCAGCTTATGATTAACCAAAAAAAAAAAAAAAACAGATCCTTCTCCACCATTGATTCTCCCAGTTGTGCTCCCCCTAGTATGTATTATGCATTCAAATTCTTAGCCCCCCCCAGTGCAAAACTTTACATTTATCATTAAACCTCATTTGCCACACAGTTACCCAATTAAACAGCACATTGAGATTGGCGTGTAAGTTGGAGACATCCTGTAAGGAAATTATTTCACTGCATAGCTTGGTGTCATCTACAAAGACTGAAATGGTACTTTTAATCCCAGACCCTATATCATTTATAAATATATTAAAACGTAAGGGTCCCAACACTGAACTTTGGGGTACACTACTGATAACCTTAGATCATTTAGAGTAAAATCATAAACCACTATTCCCTGAATTTGGTGATCTTTCCAAGCCTGTAGACCAGGGGTCTCCAAACTGCGGCCCAAGGGCCAGATGTGGCCCTTTGCTAGCTATTATCCAGCCCTTGGGTCCAACTGACACCAGCAATGGGGCACTATGTCTTCCACTGATACCAATGATGGGATACTATTCTTCCTACTAATACTAATAATGAGGCACTACTCTTCCTACTGACCGCCAACCCTGAGGCCATATTTATTCTCACTCATGTTGGGCTTGGGGCATTTTTTACCCCTGCTGGCCACAATCCGGCCCTCCTAAAGTCTGAAGGACAGTAGACTGGTCCTTTGTTTGAAAAGTTTGGAGACTCCTGCTGTAGACTTTAACTTACACATTAGCCATGTGTGGGGAACTGTGTCAAATGCTTTTGCAAAATCCAAGTATACCATGTCCACAGCTACCCCCCTGTCCAAGGTTTTACTTATCTCCTCATAAAAAGAAATCAGGTTTGTTTGACAACTTTTGTCTTTCATGAATCCATGCTTTAGGTTGCTTACATTTTTTTTTTCCAGCAAGAACTCATCTATATGGTCTTTTATTAAACTCTCCAGTATCTTCCCAACTATAGAGGTTAAATTAACAGGTCTATAGTTACTTGGTAAAGACCTTGATCCCCTTTTAAATTTAGGCACCACATTGGCCTTTCACCAGTCCAGTGGTACTAGTCCAGTCATTAAAGAGTCCCTAAAAATGAAAAACAATGGCTTTGAAATGACAGAGCTCAATTTACATTTTAATAGTTTTCAATATTGAAAAACTATATAGAGTACAGTTATTATATGAACAGTAGTTAACTTAAACTATGGTCTAGGAATGCAGCTATAAACTAACTGCCAATTTTGGGGAGATTGTTAAATCTATCCTAAAGTTAATTGCCAAACATGGGCAGGTGATTTATTTGAAGACTAGTGACACTAACAAAAGAATGATTGATATCTGTGTACCCGCCTCTCACATGTATTTTTCACCTTTGTCACTAATGTGCTTTTAATACAGTGACTGCAGAGACAAGAAAATTAATACTGAGGCTGAGAATCTCAAATACAGAAAAAAACTAAGTACTTTATTAACTCTTCAACTCTTCTAAACTCATGTCATCTTTCTAATTAAACTTCATAAACTCTTGTGCATTGACAGTTTACTCCACAGTTGACAATAAATGGCTATACATGGCTACTTCAACATTTGCAGTCACTGTAAATTCGCTCTTTTACTTTTTCTTTCCATTCATTCTATGTTATCCATTAACTATGATCTTCCAATTTAATATACAACATTAACTTACAGTATAACTAAAAGCAAAACATTTTTTTATATAGATTGCAGAGGGATTAGAATACCCTTGCCACTTTTTAATGCTGTCTGTGGCCCCATTAATGCGATTTACCCTTTCTATTTGCCCTTTTTATCATTATCATTAAAAGTTAAAGCAAAGAAAATCCCAAATTTTGGGTTGACCCCAGAAAAGTAATCAAGGGGAAATCTTTCAATGCAGAAACTATCTCTGGTGACCTGGGTGTCCCCTGAATTGCAGGGATTACCTTGTATTTCCCTTTTGGCTATGGAACAAAAAGTGAAGGGAATTCTCTGAAATGGGACACATAGCGAAACAAAAATCTGACAGGGGTTATACCCTCCCTTACTCTACCCAAAATTAAAAAAACAATTCTACTTTAAGCCTTTAAGTGTATGGCTGAGCAAAATAAAATAAAATGTTTTGTTTCTTTATAAATGCTGCAAGTACAGAAAAATACCTGTTGATCCTGCTGGAAATTAAGTGTGCACACAATGTTCTGTTGATGGCTGGCAGCTTTGCCTCTGTTGCACAAAAATTCCACACGGTATTTTCAGCCCTGCCTAAGTTATCCTCTCCTGGACTACAGAATACTCCTGTCTCCTCATCTTCATAACATTACTAGGAGGTATACTGTAGTCTAGCAGGGAAGAACTCAGGTAGGACTGACAAAAATTCTTAGAATTGTAGTGTAGTAGAGGCAGTGTTGTCAGCTTACTACAGGATATTAACGTGGTTGTAAACCCTCACCTTACAAAACAACCAATTGTTTAAAAAGAAATGAAAGGCAAACATCTGGGTCCAGATATAGAAAAAAAAAAAAAAAACATTATCAATACCTTTTTTCCTGAATTATAAGTGATCACATTACCTCTGTTCTCAGCTGCATAAGAGCTGGGGGAGGAGAAGCAGCAGTATCACCAAGCAGCAGGCCAAAATCACCAGGGTATGTAAACGTTTGATCAGGATCATTTGGGTAGTTTATGTGGTCATTATAATTTAAAAAGAGTAAACACAGCTGCTTGATAATAAATGGATTCAGCCAAACACTAACCATCATTTATTTTCTCTGAAAAATGGCCAAGAAATCATAAATTCTGCCAGGGTATGAAAACTTATGAGCACAACTGTGTGTACATTAAGTCCTCTTGTTGTTCTGTCTATATATGAAAGGCCATAATTGCACTCCAACATATGCGACTATAAATCTGTTAGCAGTAATGAGAACATTTACTTTACATTTTTCTCCAGTGAAAGCAGATTTAAAAGTGATACTAAAATACTTTTTTTTTAATTAACAAACATGGCATACCTACCTGCTTCGTGTAATGGTATTGCACAGAGCAGACCCACTCCTCCTTTCAGGTTCCTTTCCAGCACTCTGGGCTCATCCCCTTGCTGAGAGCCCCCATAGAAAGCCACTTGCTATGGGAGCACTCATGCATGCTCGCTCCCGAGCCCCGCTCTGTATGTCTCTTCACATACAGAACAGGGCTCAGACCTGCTCCCTGCTCCCTGCTCCCTGGATGTGATTGACAGCAGCGGGACCCAATCCTGCTGCTGTGGCTGAGCCAATGAGAGTGCTGGGAGAGCAGTTGCTCTCATGTACTTTGCTGGATTGAGGTCTGGCTCAGGTAAGTATGGGGGGGGGGGGTTGAGGGAGGAGCTACACATAGAAGGTTTTTTACCTTCATATACAGAATGCATGAAGATAGAAAACCTTCATCTATTAGAAGCACTTTAAATGGTAATCAATCTTATTTTTTTTTTTTTTAAGTCTATACTTTATTTTCTTCCATAATTGGAGCATCCATCACTCTCAGAACTAAAAGTTTCAATTTGGTTACTTTCTAAAGCTCCAAGCAACAGAATTTTATTCATAAGAGTTTGTGAAATGGATTTACTTTTGGCCTTATTAATACATACAACCACTCAACTGAGTTTTTAAAAAAATTTGTGTTAGATAACATCAAAAATAGAGGTGGGAAGATCTAGAGAAACTGGTAGCCTTAAAAGGTATGTAGGGAACTTTTGAATAAAAAACAATGTAATTATATAATCAACTGATAAAGGGAGAGGGGAGGTTTTAGCTAACAAAAGTGTTTATAAAATGAAGTGGGGAAGTTAAAGGGTGAAGATTAAATATATAAAACATTAATTAATAATAGCTGAATAAGTGTTGAAATCAGAAATAAGCAGTTTTAACTAAAATGGTATAACCTGAGTATACTCTTTAGTTAAAACATGTATATAATAAATATTTTTAAAGTATTCTAAAGTATTTTTAAATACCTTATATCTAGAAAATAAAATCTTTATTGCCTTTAGCTTCATGGATTCCTACTATTTATCACTTACCAGACAATACACTAAATGAAAGAAGTTGTAAATTGAGATAAGGAAATTGGTATTATCCGATCAAAATGAATTTCCTTACATCTGCAGCATTTTATTTATTTTTGTTAACTTTAGCTATTTTTTTTTAACTTTAACTAATAAATCAAAATACCTTTTCTGTACTCTTGTATACAGTGGTGTGAAAAAGTGTTTGCCCCCTTCCTCATTTCCTGTTCCTTTGCATGTTTGTCACACTTAAGTGTTTCGGAACATCAAACCAATTTAAACAATAGTCAAGGACAACACAAGTAAACACAAAATGCAATTTGTAAATGAAGGTGTTTATTATTAAAGGTGAAAAAAAATCAAACCATCATGGCCCTGTGTGAAAAAGTGATTGCCCCCCTTGTTAAAACATACTATAACTGTGGTTGTCCACACCTGAGTTCAATTTCTCTAGCCACACCCAGGCCTGATTATTGCCACACCTGTTCACAATCAAGGCATCACTTAAATAGGAGCTGCTTGACACAGTAAGGTCCACCAGAAGATCCTTAAAAGCTACACATCATGCCGAGACTCAAAGAAATTCAGGAACAATTGAGAAAGAAAGTAATTGAGATCTATCAGTCTGGAAAGGGTTATAAAGCCATTTCCAAAGCTTTGGGAATCCAGCGAACCACAGTGAGAGCCATTATCCACAAATGGTGAAGACATGGAACAGTGGTGAACCTTCCCAGGAGTGGCCGGCCGCCCAAAATTACCCCAAGAGCGCAGCGACGACTCATCCAAGAGGTCACAAAAGACCCCACAACACCGTCCAAGGAACTGCAGGCCTCACTTGCCTCAGTTAAGGTCAGCGTTCATGCCTCCACCATCAGGAAAAGACTGGGCAAAAATGGCCTGCATGGCAGAGTTCCAAGGAGAAAACCACTGCTGAGCAAAAAGAACATCAAAGCTCGTCTCAATTTCTCCACAACACATCTTGATGATCCCCAAGACTTTTGGGACAACATTCTGTGGACCGATGAGACAAAAGTGGAACTCTTTGGAAGGTGTGTGTCCAAGTATATTTGGCATAGAAGGAACACTGCATTTCATAAAAAGAACATTATACCAACAGTAAAATATGGTGGTGGTAGTGTGATGGTCTGGGGCTGTTTTGCTGCTTCAGGACCTGGAAGACTTGCCGTGATAAAAGGAACTATGAATTCTGCTGTCTACCAAGAGATCCTGAAGGAGAATGTCCGACCATCTGTTCGTGTACTCAAGCTGAAACGAACTTGGGTTCTGCAGCAGGACAATGATCCTAAACACACCAGCAAGTCCACCACCGAATGGCTGAAGAAAAACAAAATGAAGACTTTGGAGTGGCCTAGCCAAAGTCCTGACCTGAATCCTATTGAGATGTTGTGGTATGACCTTAAAAAGGCCGTTCATGCTCGAAAACCCTCTAATGTAACTGAATTAGGACAATTCTGCAAAGATGAGTGGGCCAAAATTCCTCCAGGACGCTGTAAAAGCCTCATTGCACGTTATCGCAAACGCTTGGTTGCAGTTGTTGCTGCTAAGGGTGGCCCAACCAGTTATTAGGTTTAGGGGGCAATCACTTTTTCACACAGGGCCATGATGGTTTGGATTTTTTTTCACCTTTAATAATAAACACCTTCATTTACAAATTGCATTTTGTGTTTACTTGTGTTGTCCTTGACTATTGTTTAAATTGGTTTGATGTTCCGAAACACTTAAGTGTGACAAACATGCAAAGGAACAGGAAATGAGGAAGGGGGCAAACACTTTTTCACACCACTGTATATACTCTTGTATATAGCAGTCACATGATAGAAGAAAAAAGTGCAACTACCCCAGATTACGTAGAGATCCTGAGTTGTCGGGTGCAGGATGTACAGTCGCTCAGCTGCTAACAAAGTAAATGGATAGGAGACAATCTGCAAATCCATACATGTTCTTCAATAAGTCCAAATTTATTGTAACTCCATAAAAGATGAATATGTACAGCAGATGTTAAAGCATTTCAACCATAATGGCCTTGTTCGCAAAAGTTCTGTACAAAAACAGCCCAACGTACAGTGAGGGAAAAAAGTATTTCTTGTTCATACATCACGGGACACAGAGATTTTGATAATTACTTAGTGGGTTAGATAGTTACCATCAGGTGATTGGACACTGGCAACCCTAAATACAAGGCGAGTTCCTCCCCTATATAACCCCTCCCATATGGAGAATACCTCAGTTTTTTTCGCCAGTTTCTAAGGTGGTTTGTCACGTTAAAAATGTGCTAAGAAGAAAGCTCTGTTCAACGGTCTCTGCGGGGGCCTAGGAGTTATAAACCAGATCCATGCCTCAGGCCAATAAATACGCCTAAAATGGATGGTACCCGGGCCTCGTGAAAGATGAAGCAAGGTTTTGCCTGTAATGTCTCTCTTTGAGGACTGGGCTCTGGGATCCAGCGCTTTGGTGCACAAATTGAATTTGCGTGAAGAGATTCTGGCAGAGTCTTCTACAGGTCCAGGGAAGAGGATCCTGTGAGTTGGAACCCAGAACAATGAAGTTTGGCACAACACTACCCACCATGATGGGTGAATCCAGGAGGTGGCATCCTAGAAAGTATGCCATTAGCAGGCTTCTTGCCTTTCTTCAATTAGGCGTAAGAGATGGAGCTGGCCTTGAGCACTATCAAGGGTCAGATCTCGGCCTTGTCGATATTCTTTTAAAGACCGTTTGACTCTCATTCCCTGGTCCGGGTCTTTGTTCAGGGGGCACTATGCTTGAATCCACCGGTTAAGCCTCCTGTGTGCCCATGGGATTTGAATTTGGTTTTGTCTGTTTTACAAGAACAACCCTTTGAACCATTGCACCATGCTTCTTTAGTTCTTTTGACAAAGAAATTTTTTTTTTTGGTAGCCATATCCTCAGCTAGAAGGGTATTGGAGTTAGCAGCTCTTTCTTGTAAAGAGCCATATTTGATTATTCATAAAGACAGGGTGGTGTTGCGTCCTCACGCGACTTTTCTGCCTAAAGTGGTTTCAGGATTCCATCTGAATCAAGATGTGTGGTCCTACCGTACTTTTTTTCCAGATCCACAGTCCACGAAGGAGAGGTTGTTACATTCTTTAGATGTTGTAAGGGCAGTCAGAATCTATCTGCAGGCAATGGCTCAGATACAAAAGACTGATTGGCTATTTATTCTGCCAGAAGGC
This sequence comes from Lithobates pipiens, assembly GCF_037356315.1. Lineage (NCBI taxonomy): Eukaryota > Metazoa > Chordata > Amphibia > Anura > Ranidae > Lithobates > Lithobates pipiens. Next base: position 295,783,751 of record NW_027507764.1, read on the forward strand.
CCCAAAAAAGGCCAGGCTGCATCGAAATCCACTATTTCTACATGGATTTGACAGGTTATTGTTCAGGCTTATGGTGTAAAAAAGAAGATTCCTCCTTTCAGGTTAAAGCGCACTCAACTAGAGCAGTAAGTGCTTCATGGGCAGTGCATCACCAGGCCTCCATGGCTCAGATCTGCAAGGCTGCAACTTGGTCTTCAGTCCATACCTTCATTAGATTCTATCAGGTGGATGTAAGAGGGCATGGGGATGCTGCTTTCGGGCGCAGTGTGCTGCAAACAGCAGTATAGATCCTCTTGTCCATTAGCGGTCCATTTTTTTCTGATCTGTGTCTCCCTCCCCTAAAATTTGGGCATTGCTCTGGGACATCCCACTAAGTAATTATCAAAGGCTCTGTATCCCGATATATATGAACAAGAAAAGAGGATTTTTTAAAAACAGCTTACCGGTAAAATCCTTTTCTTGGGAATATATTACGGGACACAGATACTTATTGCTTTGCTAGAAAACTGAGGTACTCTCCACATGGGAGGGGTTATATAGGGGAGGAACTCACCTTGTAATTAGGGTTGCCAGTGTCCAATCACCTGATGGTGACTATCTAACCCCCTAATTATCAAAGGCTCTGTGCCCCGTGATGTATTCCCAAGAAAAGGATTTTACAGGTAAGCTGTTTTAAAAAAATTCTATTTTGATCGCCTGCTGATTTTGTACGTTTGCCCATTGACAATATGATTGATCTATAATTTTAACTCGTTCAAAAGATTTATTTGTTTTAGAAATAATAAATAACAACAAATACAGAATATTTGACAAAACAAAAATATTAAAATATAACATTAAAGTATAAATGTTATATAAAAATAAGTAAATACATAAATAAATATGCAAATAAATAAAAATAAACAAGAGAGGGGTGCTCCATCATTTACAACCTATGGAGATGAATGCAAATTATAACTACAGATATCTAAGTAAAAAGGAATAAAATACCAAGGAGGAATAATAAACACTCCAAAAAAAAAGGTGTGGTTATTATATAATCTAGAGAAGACTAGAGTATAAAGTTGTTTATATCTGAAATGTCAGGAGCACGATAAACTAGAAAAGACAGAAATATATCAATTTTACATATTTGAGCAAAACGAAATCCTGACCTTAGGTATACTTCTATATAGCATATTATGAGTATCGCCTCTGGTCTAAATCATTATAAATATTGTATAACGTACCATCATCCAGAATTTGTAGTTTTTAAAGGAAAAGGGGGGGCTTCGAATGGAAGTACCGGGTAGTCGCTCACACCAACCCCATATGTAGTTCCATTCAGCCCTATAATAGATTGGACTATACCGGTACTTGGTAATAGAAGAACACTAATAAAATTTAAAATCAATATAATGTTTAATCAAGATATAAAACAAGACAATAATGAAATATCACTTGAAGGAGTACAATGGTATGCACATCACAGTTGAGGTATTCCTGACGGGTTCTCCATAGGGAACATTCAACCGTAGAGGATGCACAATAAGGGTGTCCGACGTCATGTGGTTTGCCTCTCCGCACCGCGCAGGCGCACTGATCAGTTGCTACTGCGCAGGTGCGTCCGTTCGGCGGTCTGGTAGAGCGCCCGAACGGATTGCCTAGCAACCACCACGTCGGACGTACGCCAAGTCCCGGCGGCGTCCGAACGTCATGTGGTCTGTTGCTCCACACTGCGCAGGTGCAGTACTGTACTGTTACTGCGCCAGTGCGCAAGGGAAACAACACTAATGGATCATTGATCCAAAGGTTAACCCTTGCAAGTCGGGCGAATAGATCGTCCAGACCAGGGGAAACACATGTCCACTGGGGGGAAAAAATTAAGGACACTCCATACTACCCATAAAGCATTGTCCCTCAATTCTAGGGGTCAAAGCACATCTCCCCACACATAGGAAAAATTATAACATGGGAAACAAAAAACATATCCAAAAAATATATAACATATTATACATCATTTTTGGTATACAAAGATATATATATAACCAGGGGATATAGTCCCCCAGAAAAAAGAAACAGAAACGTACACCAGAGAATCATTTAGGAAGTTTAAGGGGGGGGGGGGGAGGGGAGTGGATATGGGGGGGTTTTTTATTGGTGGCATATTAAACGTCACCTATTATAAAAACGGTTTGTAAGAAATTGTCTCATTGAGACCTGGTGGTAGGGTGGCGTTGAGTCGTTCGATCCACAGAGTTTCCCTCTGTAGGATCGTTCGATCCCAATTTCCACCCCTAGGGTTTGGAAAGACTACTTCGAGGACAAAGAATTGGATCACTGTGGTATCAAAACGATGGTAAAAACCAATATGTCTACCAATTGTGGTAAGTTTCCCACTTTCTGAATAATATAAGTGGTCACCAATCCTCTGTCTAAACTCTCGGATAGTCTTTCCAATATAAAAGGCTCCACATCTACAAGTCATAAAGTATATGACACCCTTCGTACTACAATCAGAAAACGTACGAGGTAGAAAAACTTCTCCATTAGGTAGAGTAAATTGGTTACCCTCCAGGATCCATGGACAACGGGGGCAGTTATTACATTTAAATGTACCTCTAGAATGTTTATGCATAGGACTAGTAGATGTATAGTGACTATGCATTAAACGATCCCGAAGGGAACATGCTCTTCGAAAGACTAGTTCAGGAGTAGGCCGTATATATTTAGCTAGAACATGATGCTCCGTGAGTAGATGCCAGTTTTTTGTGAGGAAACTCTTCGAAATATCCTCACAAAAAACTGGCATCTACTCACGGAGCATCATGTTCTAGCTAAATATATACGGCCTACTCCTGAACTAGTCTTTCGAAGAGCATGTTCCCTTCGGGATCGTTTAATGCATAGTCACTATACATCTACTAGTCCTATGCATAAACATTCTAGAGGTACATTTAAATGTAATAACTGCCCCCGTTGTCCATGGATCCTGGAGGGTAACCAATTTACTCTACCTAATGGAGAAGTTTTTCTACCTCGTACGTTTTCTGATTGTAGTACGAAGGGTGTCATATACTTTATGACTTGTAGATGTGGAGCCTTTTATATTGGAAAGACTATCCGAGAGTTTAGACAGAGGATTGGTGACCACTTATATTATTCAGAAAGTGGGAAACTTACCACAATTGGTAGACATATTGGTTTTTACCATCGTTTTGATACCACAGTGATCCAATTCTTTGTCCTCGAAGTAGTCTTTCCAAACCCTAGGGGTGGAAATTGGGATCGAACGATCCTACAGAGGGAAACTCTGTGGATCGAACGACTTAACGCCACCCTACCACCAGCTCTCAATGAGACAATTTCTTACAAACCGTTTTTATAATAGGTGACGTTTAATATGCCACCAATAAAAAAAAACCCCATATCCACTCCCCTCCCCCCCCCCTCCCCTTAAACTTCCTAAATGATTCTCTGGTGTACGTTTCTGTTTCTTTTTTCTGGGGGACTATATCCCCTGGTTATATATATATATCTTTGTATACCAAAAATGATGTATAATATGTTATATATTTTTTGGATATGTTTTTTGTTTCCCATGTTATAATTTTTCCTATGTGTGGGGAGATGTGCTTTGACCCCTAGAATTGAGGGACAATGCTTTATGGGTAGTATGGAGTGTCCTTAATTTTTTCCCCCCGGTGGACATGTGTTTCCCCTGGTCTGGACGATCTATTCGCCCGACTTGCAAGGGTTAACCTTTGGATCAATGATCCATTAGTGTTGTTTCCCTTGCGCACTGGCGCAGTAACAGTACAGTACTGCACCTGCGCAGTGTGGGGCAACAGACCACATGACGTTCGGACGCCGCCGGGACTTGGCGTACGTCCGACGTGGTGGTTGCTAGGCAATCCGTTCGGGCGCTCTACCAGACCGCCGAACGGACGCACCTGCGCAGTAGCAACTGATCAGTGCGCCTGCGCGGTGCGGAGAGGCAAACCACATGACGTCGGACGCCACCGACGTCCGGCGGACGTCAGACGCTATGTGTGTTGGGGAGTCTATTTAACGGTCGAATTGACCGCTGAATGGACAGGTTCGCACAGACTCCATCAGGGCTGCATTAGGATATTGTCCCCGCTGACAGGTAACCACTATATATGATGCTATTTACTTATTTATGAATTTATCTAAATTCTTCCTTTGACGCTTTGGCTTGGTAATGCCTGTTGACCTCTTACCCTTTCTATATCCAAATGTTTTATATCCCTTTTGCAGTATTGATGGCCATTAAGCTATCTAACAGTGGACCTGGTATCTGATACTCAGCGAATGGTACAATATCCTTGCAAGCTTGTTTAACCATTTCAACCTTGGTGTCTTGTTTTTACACGATTTCTTGATTGGCTTTTTGGTAAGCCGACTCGCTTTTATTGTAACCCCCTTTGGAATTAAGGATTCTTATTTGGGTGAAGGGTTTCTCTCTTTTTCTCTTTTCACATTGCTCAATCCACATGGATACATTTGATTACTCACGTTTGGACTGTTAATAATCTTCACACATATATTTATATTAGATATTATGGTTTAAATCACTTTTTGATCTTATACCTTTGGAATTATATGTAGCCACTTGGACCATTTCACCTTCACTCCTTCTCCCCTCCCTTCCTTCCCTCCCCCCCCCCTTTCCCTCCCCCTCCCCCTTCTTCCCCCTCCCCCCCCTCCTCCCCTTTTCCCCCTCCCCTCCCCCTTCCCCCTTCCCCCCCCCCCTTTTCCCTCCCCCCTTCCCCCCCCTCCCCTCTCTCCCCTCCCTCCTCCCCCCTTCCCCCCCCTCCCCCTTTTTCCCCCCTCCCCCCTTCCCTTCTTTTTGTCCCCCAAAACCACGGTTTCACTCATCACGAGGTCCTTCCTTTCTTCTCCCCCTTTCTCCCCTTCCCTTCCCTGTTTTTCTTTCCCCCTTCCCCCCCCCCTTCCCTTCCTTAATTCAAGATATACTCCTACCTAATTGATAAATTATTATAATATTATTTATCCAGAGCCGGCGTTTACCAATCCCCCATGTTCACCGTGGGGGGACTTTGTGGATCTCCTTACCTGCAGCCTGTTTCTTGAAGTGGGGTGAGCGGATCTCCTTTTTTACATATGGGGAATTTGTGTATGTAAAATCAATAACATCATGATAATTGTATTGCTTATATTTTTACATGTGTGTATTATTAATGATTGTGATACCTTTGTATAGATATCCTCCTGAAGAAGCGGGCCTTTTCCCACGAAACTAGTCGAGGAAAATTATTGTGCATCCTCTACGGTTGAATGTTCCCTATGGAGAACCCGTCAGGAATACCTCAACTGTGATGTGCATACCATTGTACTCCTTCAAGTGATATTTCATTATTGTCTTGTTTTATATCTTGATTAAACATTATATTGATTTTAAATTTTATTAGTGTTCTTCTATTACCAAGTACCGGTATAGTCCAATCTATTATAGGGCTGAATGGAACTACATATGGGGTTGGTGTGAGCGACTACCCGGTACTTCCATTCGAAGCCCCCCCTTTTCCTTTAAATACTTCTATATAGATAACAAATACTGTAGTATAATTAAAGGTTTTTTGAAGAAGTATGGAAGAGAAAATGGTAAAAGGAAATGAGGACAGAAAGGAGGGGGAGAGATAATTATTTAACTCCAGGGATAAATTATAGTTTATATAGCTAAATATTGTACCAGAAAGAGAGAGAGAGAGAGAAAAAATAAAATGTTTTTTTTTATAAATTACCATGACAAGAGCATTCGATTATCAAAATTATCTGACATATAGTATCTAATCCATGGTCTCCATATGTTATTGAATTTTGACAGACGATTCTTATCTAAAGCGTCCATTTTGGCATGTATGAATGATTGGTTCATTCTAGTTTTGGTTTCTGAAATATTCACAACAGATGTTTTCTATGCATTGGCTACTGTCTGTTTTGCGGCTATCAGAAACGTGAGGAATAGTTTGAATTGGTTCTGTGTGAGAGAATCCAGTTTTAGATTAAGGAGAGCTAGCATTGGGTCTGGTGAGATAGAACAATCGAATAGTTTCAAGATAATCAGAAAGACTTTTTTCCAAAATGAGTACACAATAGGACAATGCCACCAGATGTGCATATATGTACCCTGTTCTGGACAGTCGCGAAAACAGAGGCCTAAATTATCAATTGTGAATTTGGCTAATCTGTCAGGAACCAAATGCCATCTTGTAAGCACCTTATAAGATGTCTCAATTGCCAAAATGTTTGTGGAAGAAGATTTAGTATTAGACCAGATATGAGACCAAGTTTTAGGATCAATCATGCGCTCAAGATCTTTTTCCCAAGTGGATGTATATGTAGGTACTATTGTGTTAGATTTAGTAATCAATTGAGTGTAAATTGTAGAGATACAACCCTTAGCGTGAGGTTCTTTGAGGCAAATTTTTTCAAATTGGGAAATAGATTGTAGATTTTCACTAGAATTAAGGAAAGGAGTATAAAAGTTTTTTATTTGTAGGTATCTGAATAGTTCAGATTGGGGTAACCCCGAAGTCTCACATAGTTCTGGGAAAGGTCGTATCGAGGACAATGATGTCATATCATATAGGCAAGTAATGCCAGCCTTAGACCAGGCTTTAAAAGTTTTAGGATATTTCCAGGCTGGGTAGAAGGATGGATTTTTATGGAAGGAAAGAAGTGGGTTATGCAGTGATTGTAAGCCATGTGAAGTTTTATGTCTATCCCACAATGATAGGGAATGCCTAGTGATTGGATTTTTTAAATTCTTGCGAACTGCAGGTTGTAACCATAGTAAATTATTGACAATAAAAGGGTCGCAGTCAATAGCCTCAATGGATACCCATATAGGGATCTCCGTTGTCGAGTGATATTTTGTTAATTGTGCCAATTGAGCTGCTTTATAGTATAATGTAAAATCTGGGAATCCCAGACCACCCATACATTTAGGGAGAACTAAGGTATTCTTATGTAGTCGGGGTTTTATTTTACTCCACGTGAATTGTATCGCCTTTTGCTGAATCAGTCTGAGAAAATAAGCAGGAATATGAATAGGCAGCGTTCTAAATAAATATAAGAATTTGGGAAGTATGGTAATTTTTATAATGTTAATTTTTCCAAACCACGAGATCGGTAGGGATGACCAGTTTGATAATAGACTGGTGATGTGTTTCAGTAAAGTTGGATCATTTGCTGCAAATAAATCGGAAGGATGAGGAGTGAGTTGGACACCCAAATATGGAAGACTGTGAACTACCCATTTAAAGGGTAGAGAATCTTGTAAAGTTTGTTTAACTTTTTCGTTAAGTGAGATATTAAGCGCCAGTGATTTTTGGACATTAACTTTAAGGCCTGAGATAAGCGAAAATTCCTGTAATACAATCATAAGGTTTGGGGCAGAAGTTTGTGGTGAGGATAAAAATAACAGGATGTCATCCGCAAATAAGCATATTTTATGATGGCATCCACCTAAATCTATACCTGTGATTGTAGGTTCCATTCTTATTCTTTCTGCTAGTGGTTCAATTAGCAATGCAAATAATAATGAAGAGAGTGGACAACCTTGACGTGTCCCTTTCTGTATATTAAATTCATCTGATTTGTACCCTGCATATTTAATGTAGGCTTTGGGATTTTGATATAATGCGGAAATCCATTGTAAAAAGTGTGGACCAAAACCCCATTTATTAAGGGTGAATTGCATGTAGGACCATGATATAGTGTTGAATGCTTTCTTAATATCTAAAGAAAGAAAGCAGGTTGGGATTCGACGTGCCTTAGCGGCATGTGACAGAAGTGCTGCACGTCTGATATTATCGCCAGCCTGTCGGATAGGTATGAAGCCTACTTGGTCACGATGTATGAGGCTACCAATAATCTTATTTAATCTATTGGCTAAAATTTTTGCCAGAATTTTTATGTCTAGATTTAATAAAGAAATAGGACGATAGTTTGACCATATCGTTTCATCCGTATGTGGCTTGGGTATCATGCAAATAATTGCAGACAGCGATTCCCTCCTGAAGGAATGACCCTCCAATAGGGAATTAAAGGTGTTCATCAAAACTGGTGACAGAATATTTACATAAGTTTTGTAGTAGAGAGCAGAAAATCCATCAGGACCAGGCCTTTTGTTTAATTTCAGGTTCTTGATAACTTCAAGCACCTCTTCAATAGACACAGATTCTTCCATCATTTCTAATTGTGTTTTAGATAAAGTTGGGAGGGATATGTGAGAGAAGAAATGATTTGCTTTGGATAGGTCTAGCTCATTATCGGATGAGTACAAATCTTTTAATTGTGATTTAAATTTATTTAAGATTTTCAGTGGATTATTTGTGTATACATCTCTGGAGGTCTTAAGACGAATAGGTTTGGTTGGATCTTTTAATGGTTTTGTCTGCACATTCAGTAAGGAATAAATCAAATTCCAATTTGGCTTTATCTAGTTCTGCTTTGGAAGAAGGATTGGGGTTACGCTGAAATGCCATATGGCATGAATTAAAATTTGTTTCTAAAGTACGACAAAGGGTTTTTCGTTCTCTATTGAATATATTGGCTTGTTGTAAACATATGCCACGAATGACAGATTTGTGTGCTTCCCATATAGTGGCCTGGGAAACATCAGGTGTAGAATTATTTAATAGGTAATCCTTAAGTGCAAGTTCAATATTGTTTTTATATATTGGGTTTTTGATTAAAAAATCTCTCAATAGCCACGTTGAATCTTTTGCTCTTGGAACTAACGAAGACATAGTATTGAATATTGCACTGTGATCCGACCAAGGGAAGGGGATTATTTTTGAAGTTAGGATTTCTGGCACCATACCTGTGGATATAAATATATAGTCGATTCTTGAGAATGAACGATGTGGGTGTGAGTAATGTGTAAATTGTCTCATGGTAGGATTCAATTCACGCCAGGAGTCTACCAGATTGTATTTCTGTGATGAGTTTTGAAAAAGAATGTTTATCAGTTCTTTGAAGCTGTGGAATTGGTGATTTATCCAGGAATGGAAAGATAGTCTGGTTGGAGTCGCCACATAGGATTACAGTACCTATTTTGTGGTAGTCAATGGTATGTAATAGATGGGAGAAAAAAGCGTTAGGCTGTTTATTAGGGGCGTAATATGACACAATGGTGGTTGCGGTATCCAGTAAATGACCTTTAAGGATCAAATATCGGCTCAGGATCCTTGATTTCTTTCAATAGTGAAAATGGGGTGTTTCGATGGAATGCTATAAGCACACCACGTTGTTTTGTGGAGGCGGAGGCTGTAAAAACTTGTGGATAAGATTTACTAAAGAATTTGGGGGTGGATTGTGTAGTAAAATGGGTCTCTTGCAGACATACAATATGTGCTTTTTTAGATGTAAAGGTACGAAAGGCTTTAGTTCGTTTTTGCGGAATGTTGAATCCCTGAACATTCAGGGAAAGTATGTTCAGTGGAGCCATATTTTTGGAGGAGATATGATAATGTATGAATAAGGAAATGAGAAGAAATATTTGCCACTGGAGTGTAAGAGGAAGGGGAGGAAAGAGGGTAAAAATAAAAAAATCGAAGAAATAAAATATGACAAATATATATCATAAAGATATAGTACAACAAATGTACATTCCTAACATATCCGTTGGGGGGAGAAAAAATCTCCTTCCAAGGGTGCATGAGTCACAGTCAACTGCCTGCGGAAACGACAAGCAGTCGAGAGTGACGGGGAGCGCAAGGAACATCCCTGCGGAACACGAAGAGCCAACCAAATAAATTGTAATCTTTCAACCAATAAGTTTAATTTAATTCAAGAGAGAATGTTCAAGTCAAAAGTGACATTTTGGAAATTTGGATAAAATGCCAACAATGACTATGAGTCAAAAAATATATAAAAGGCCAACCTCAAGAAAAAAAAAAAAGGAGGCGTCCTATATGAATTTATAATTACTGAATCTGAGAAATAGCAATATATGTGTAATAAGGCAATACACACTAAAACAGTTAATCGTTTGAGGAGAAAATAAATAAATAAATAAATAAATAAATAAATAAAAAATAAATACATATATATATATATATATATATATATATATATATATATATATATATATATATATTAAAGAAATACTCTAAGATAACAAAGGGAGTAGGTTGGATTTGTTGTTTAAAGAAGGTTAAGGAGAATATCTACAGTATCCTAAACAATTATGCTGTGATATTATTAGAATTGCGAGGGAATTGACAGAAGACAGTGATGGTATTGAGTCTGTTGACCTGTCTCAAAAAAGGGGGAAAAAAAAAAGGGATGTAATCTTGTCGTATTGCATCTTTCAATCCATAGAATCAACTGGATCTAGGATAGGGGATTGAATGCGCCTTCTCTTATGAGGGCTATGATTTTCATTAGTTCCGGCGGTAGAAGAAGAGTTCCCAGGAGATGATGATGTTTTTTGGCTTGATTCGGCATAGTCTCTTTTGGTATATATCAGACCTAGATTCTGTAGAGTAGTTTGCAATTCTTTGGCAGTGCAACATGTGTGTTTGTGGCCTTGGTAGGTGAAACGTACCGAAAAAGGGAAGCCCCATTGATAGATTATAGTATTGCGTTGTAAAATTTGGAGGAGAGGCTTCTATGCTCGTCTTTTATTGATTGTTAGTTGCGATAGATCTGCAAATAGCTGGTAGTTGTGCCCTTGGAAAATTAAGGATTTTTTAATTCTTGCTGTATTTAGTATTAGTTCCTTAGTGCGGTAAAAATTGAATTTTACGATAATATTGCGTGGCGGACCATCCGGTTTTTTGGGAGTAAGGGCTCTGTGGACCCTGTCCATCTCAAAGCGTTCTGCCGGAATAGTTGGCTGTAGTTCTTGAAAAAGGGCAAGCATAGCCGTCTGTAGGTCTGTCACAGATTCAGGTATTCCTCTAATGCGTATATTCGATCGTCTCGCACGATTTTCAAAATCTTCTAATTTATCTTGTAAAATGGTATTTTCTTCTTTAAGGCTGTCAATTTCCGAGGAGAAATCTGATGTATGATTTTCCAAATCATCTACTCTGATTTCTAGCGCTGAAGTACGTTGACCCAAATCTCTAATCTCTTTAGTAAGGCTTGTAGTGATATGGTCTGCAGCAGTTTTTAATGCATTGTGAAGCAGTTCTTCTATTTGTTGTAATGTTACAGGAGGTGACATTTCATTTTGTGTAGGAATATCCAGTATTTTTATTTCAGGAGTGACAGTTCCTGAGGGGGAATTAGAGAGACTGTGTGCCTTTAATGAAGCGACCTCACTATACAATGGAGTAGGAGGAGCTGGCTGCATTGTAGCTTAGTGCGAGCTGCCTTAGAGGAGGACGGTTTCAACGGCGCTCTGTTGTGTCCGTGAGGTGGCACTTGTTTGCCGTTTTTCGGCTTCATATATGAACTACAAGCCCCCAAAATGTCTCAAACGAGACCTAAGATACATCAGCAAACTTTATAGAATGTTTAAATGCGGAGGATAATGTTACCTCCGCTGTTATCAGGTTCTGAAGTCCCGCTGGAATCGGAGCTCTAAGCTGGCATTACCACTCGGCTCAGCTCCGTGCATGCGCCCCTGATCTATAATTTTAATGTTAGGTTTATTTTAACAGTAAGGGACAGAATAACAACAAAAATATCCAGAAAAAACGCATTTCAAAAAAGTTATAAATTGATTTGCATTTTAACCACTTCATCCCCAGAAGGATTTACCCCCTAAATAACCAGGCCATTTTTTGCGATACGGCACTGTGTCATTTTAACTAACAATTGCGCGGTCGTGCGACGGTGTACCCAAACTAAATTGATGTTCTTTTTTTCCCACAAATAGAGCTGTCTTTTGGGGGTATTTGATCACCTCTGCGGTTTTTAATTTTTGCGCTATAGACAAAAAAGAAGCGTCAGTTTTGGAAAAAAATAAACTTTTTTTACTTTTTGCTATAATACATATCCAAAAAAATCTAAAAAAAAAAAAATCATCAGTTTAGGCCAATATATATTCTTCTAAATATTTTTGGTCAAAAAAAATGCAATAGGAGTATATTAATTGTTTTGCACAAAAGTTATAGCGTCTACAAAATAGGGGATAGATTTATGGCATTTTATTTATTTTTTACTAGTAATGGCAGCAATCTGCGATTTTTATCAGGACTATGACATTGAGATGGACAGATTGGACACTTTTGACACTTTTTTGGGACCAGTGACATTTATACAGCGATCAGTGCTATAAATAGCCACTGATTCACTGTCAGGGAAGGGGTTAACACTAGGGGGCGATCAAGGGGTTAAATGTGTTCCCCAAGTGTGTTCAAGGAAGGGGCCGGCAGTTCTGTAAGGAAGAGTGCACCTCACAGGAGGCAGAGCAGCGCTACTCAACCTGCCCCTGTGGCAGCCAGCAGTGGGCATCCAGCATCTAATATTGGTGGTGAGACCTGTTCTGATTCTAATGTCACTGAACTGTCATTGTTGGTTACATCTTTATCTAATATATTACAGCAAATTAAAGGAGCACAATCTATTGGTGCTAATGTTAAAGAGTTGGAAGGAGCAAAGGCTACTGGTGCATGGAGCATTAATAATAAAGATTCTGATGATACAGGGGCACATTTTCATGGTGCAAAGGGAAATTTTCACTCTGCTGATTATATGGCAGAAAAACCTTCCAGAACTGGTTACAGGCTTTTTGCATTTATGTGGCTGTCATGGGAGAACGCTTCCCTAGTAAATGATCGGGTTTATTCCAGCATTTCGTCATTTTGTTGGTTATGCTTGGTACACCTATGACGAAAATTTTCAGCAGAAATTGGCAGTTCACCCTTTACATTGGGGGGTCTAATCATGTAGGCTTATGGTTAATTCTAATGTTGCCTCCAAAACCTAAATTCACCCCGAGGGTAGGGTCTACTCCACAAATTACATTTCGCAAGGGATTTTGTTTTGCCTTCAATGAAGGGCAATGCAAGTTCATATCTAACTGCAGGTATAGGCAAAAGTGCTCCCACTGTAAAGGGAACAATTCTGCCAGCAGGTGCTTTCGTAGATCTGCCTCAACCTCTTTTCAATCACTTCTCAAAGACACTAGTGGAAAAAGCCTTGACCCCGGTGAGTCTAGTAAGAATGCTTCCCTGGTTAAAAAGCTATCCAGATCATAGGATGGCAACTCTGCTAATTAATGGTTTCAGGGATGTTTTTCTGTTTCCTTCTTTTACTGGGTCGGGCTGTAATATGGTAAGGAATTTACCATATTACATACCCTTCTGTATCGTTCCTAAAAAGGAAAGTGTCTGTTTTTCGATTGATACATCATCTTTCCTATCCATCGAACTGTTCGCTGAATGATGACGTTTCTGATGTAGAAGCCCCAGTGTCCTATTCTTCCTTCGATTAAGCTCTTGTTATTTTGAGGCAGCAGGGATGTGGTGCCTTATTGACTAAGGTAGATGTCAAATCTGCATTTCGTTTGCTGCCATTACTCCCACAAGGTTTCAATTCCTTAGGTTTTCAATTTCGAGGTCGATTCTATTTCAACAAATATATTCCCATGGGATTTTCTTTGTCATGTTTTTATTTTGAAGCCTTTTCTACATTTTTGCACTAGGTTTTGTCAGTATTTTATCCTTCCGGGGGGGGGGGGGGGAGGCGGGGGGGTTTGCATTATTTGGATGACTTTTTCTTTTGTTGGCCCTATGGGCTCCCCTGCTTGTCTAGAGTTCTTACAACAGTTTTTTGGCATATGTGAATACCTTGGGGTTCCGCTTGCACCAGAAAATACATTTTTTCCTTCTATGACTATCACATTTTTGGGGATTACAATTGACTCCTCGCTAAATGCAGTTCAGATTGCCCTTAAACAAACAAACAAAAAAATTAGATCAACGATCTCAGTCTTTCTATTGAAAAGAAAGATGTTACTGAAAGAAGCCCAGTCCTTATTGGGTCTGTTTGCTTTCTCAGTCAGGGCCATGCCTGTGGCCAGGGTATTTTCCTGGAGGTTTGCTTTGGCTACCAAGGGTTTTAAGAGCCCATATTCTCTCATCTCCAAAAGCATTAGGGAGGATCTGAAAGTTTGGGGTGCCTTTTTATGTACTTTTAATGGTTCCACAATTTGGCAACAAGAATTTATTAATAACTATCAGTTTAATTTCTCCAAAGATGCTGCTGGATCCTCGGGCTTCAGAGCCTTTATGGACAGTCTGTGGCATGCCGCCGAATGGCACTCGGTTTGGTTGCAGCAGGACATTCTTCAGAATCTTGTCCTCCTGGAATTATTCCAGGTAATAGTTTCCATAGCGGTATGGAAAGATGCTTTAAAAAAAAGCAGAGTTCTGGTGCACACGCATAACAAGGGTGTTTTCTTTGCTATTAATACTTTATTTTCTAAGTCTAAACCGGTTATTAAATTGCTGCGTTTTCTAGTATTACACTGCATGCATTTAAATATTTGGTTAAAAGCGACACACATAGCAAGGGTACATAATAACGTAGCAAAGCTTTATCTTGTTTGCAGTTCAAGAAGTTTTGGCAATTGACTCTGGCAGCGGATCAGTGCAGCACCCCTTGCCAAGATTTCCTCTGGGGATTAATTTGGAACTGATACTGTCTAACTTAAAAAGCTCTGCATCAAGAAAGGCTTGGCTAGACTATCGCTGTTCTTGGTTCAGATGGTGTTCATTTTGTCATGAGTTGGGCCTGGATGCCTTGGATATGACCTCATATATCTCTCTGGAGTTTGTGTCTAGGTTGATTCAGGCCAAACTCAGTCACATGTCAGTAAGCAGGATGTTAGCGGGTGTGTCCTTTTTTTAAAAATGTGCAAGTTTACCTGCATTAACTTCTTTCTTTCAGATTAGTCATGTACTCAAAGGCCTTAGGAGGTCCAGATCTACATGTGATATTAGGTGCCCCATTTCGGTTAATTTGTTGATTGACCTTCTCTGGGTTTTGGAGGATGTTTGTATTTTGGAGTTTGAGCTTTTCTTCTTCAGAGCTGCCTTTGCAATTGCCTTTTTTGTAGCCCTGAGGGTTGGGGAGTTTACTGCCATGAATAAAAGGTTTATCTCTTTTCTTCGTTTTTGCCATGTGTCTTTAGGTGAGGGGTTCCTGAACCTTCTCCTTTGTAGGTCCAAATCCCTGCGTGTAGGTAGAGGCCATTGGATTTCTCCAGCCAGATCCACTAATCCTGTAATATGCCCGGTCTCACATGTTGCCAAGTATCTTTCAGTCAGACCCACTTCTACTGATTCCTTTCCTTTTTATTCACCAGGATCTGTCCTCTTGAACAAGGTACCAGTTTTCAGCTGTATTAGCTTCCTGTTTGAAACGCCTAAATCTTTCAGGTTTTTGCTTTTCATGTCATTCCTTTAGGATTGGGGCGGCTACCACAGCTGATTCTATGGGTTTATCTGCAGATGTTCTGAAAAGGGTACGCCGTTGGGGCAGTGATAGGTATATAATATACAAGATATATGTCCGCCAAGGTCTACTAACTTTGTGATTTCTCCTTTTCAGATTCTTCCAAAACCAATGTCTGGATGTCTGGATAGTGGGTCATTCTTATATTTTCTGGGCTGCCAAACATGTCAGAACTCAGAACTAGGACCTACTCCTCCTGTGCATTTGGCCGCTTGGGCTGCTCTGTCTTCTGTTAGGCAGAAGGGATAACATCAGGTAAGGCTGCTTTTGTGGCAATGTTCACTCTGCATTTCATTGGCAATGGTCATTCTGCATTTTCTATTGCAATGGTCACGCTGCAGTTTCTATGGCAGTGGTCACTCTGCATTTCTTTGGCAATGGTCACTCTTCATTTTCTATGGCAATGGTCACTCTGCATTTCTATGGCAATGGTCACTCTGCATTTTCTATGGCAATGGTCACTATGCATTTCTATGACAATGGTCACTCTTCATTTCTTTGGCAAT